>NC_137139.1:718323-1200823 GCF_949319135.1 Squalius cephalus
TATATATATGCTTCCTCTCATGCTGATAGGGTAATTGTTTGATGAGTTGATTGATTGATTATTTGAACGTGCTCCTCCCGAACTTTGTTAATGAAACATCATTTGTCATCTTATCTACTTAAATATGACTATAATTGCCTTTTAAATGGCATAATGGTTCTCATTCTTGGACTGCTCAACATATTGACACTAGCCTGCTAGCTTATTAAATCTCATGTTTTATTAGATTATTTGATTCAAAAAACACAAATACTAAACTGTGAAACAATTAACTTTATACCCAGAAGATAAGCATGTAATGCAGTGTAACTACACTCACAGTAACACACGCACCCGTCTGCTCATCACACCAGCACAACGCTTTCTGGACAGTTCGAATTCAGAACCACTGAAAGATTGTAGCCAGATTTTATTCAAAATTATTGCCTGAAGTACATCAGGGCCTACAGTGTCCTGTACTGTGTGTGTGTGTGTGTGTGTGTGTGTGTGTGTGTGTGTGTGTGTGTGTGTGTGTGTGTGTGTGTGTGCTGTACACATCTAACGAGAGACCCCAGAAAGAGTGTTTAAGAGCAAACGACTACAAAGCAGATCTAACCATTTTTCGCTTTATTCAGTCGTGATTCGTTCACAAAAGCACAGTTTGAAAATAAAGCCTACTATAAGACTACTATAAGACTACTATAAGACTACTATAAGACTACTATAAGACTACTATATCAGCACTAATATGTTCCTCTCGACACATTTCTGAGATGCGCACACTGAAGGACTCTGGACCCGTGTGCACTTTCATTCCAGACCAAACCAGAAGCAGGAATTTCATTGGTCGGCCAGTGTTTAATGCGAGGATGTCATCAGACACCCTCCATCTGGACCCCAGAGGAAGACTTTTACTCGATTACACACATGGCAGACTCCAGCATTAATGAGTCCCGTATTCCCCACGGGACCCTGCCGAAACAACTGAATGATCTTGACCCTAGAGGGGCTCCTCTGAACAAAAGACAGAGACGTCCCTTTTGTGTTTCCCTTTCAAGCTTATCTTCATTAGAAACGCTCCTCTGTTGAAGCCAAACATTTACATGTCAGCTGTCAGAACATGTTCCCGTTTACACTGGAGCCAGTGCGAGACCAGGATCTGTATCAGCTCTCACACTCACACTGTCAATCACAAAATAACCTAAAATCATTAAAGGGGTGGTTGATTATGATTTCACTTTTCTAACTTTAGTTAGTGTGTAATGTTGCTGTTTGAGCATAAACAACATCTGCAAAGTTACGACGCTCAAAGTTCAAAGCAAAGGGAGATATTTGCTTTTAAAGAAATCACTTTTTAAGGACTACAACAAACGGCTGGTAGAGACCACCACATTCCTCCCGGGCTAGTGACATCACCAACCCTAACATTTACATAAACCCCGCCCCCGGAACGCGCAACAAAGGGGACGAGTCCAAGTTGAGAAGAGGTGATAGGATGTGCTAACACACAAGCTGTTGAAGCTCCGCCCCCTGTGCCGGGAGCAGCAGCTCATTTGCATTTAAAGGGACACACACACAAAACTGCGCGTTTTTGCTCACCCTCAAAAAGGGACAACTTTAACATGCTATATAAAAATATCTGTGGGGTGTTTTGAGCTAAAACTTCACACACACACTCTGGGGACTTCAGAGACTTACTTTACATCTTGCAAAAAGGGGCATTATACCACCCCTTTAACTTAAGAAGCAAATTACACTGAATACATTACCATGTATTATTGATTCAGTAAAAGAATATGCATGACTGTTTAATGATGTTAGAGCTGCATTATTGAGCTAGCACTAGCTTTCTGAGACGTATAAAGCTGTCCATGTCGTCCTCAAGAGCTCTGTTACAACACATCAGAGCTCTGTCAAAGCATTTCCTGGAAGACTTCGCCAGCTGTTTATTCATAAGAGCCCCATTCAGTTCACTGACACACACACTCATGCTCATTACGGTAAAACTGCATGGAGAGAATTCGGGAACAAATGTCAGTGAACTGCTGGCTATCCACCCCACACACTGCGCTTCGGAGAAGAGATGGACACTTGTTCAATGATCATAACCCTCGATTCTTAATGCTGTTACTGCGAGTCATTAGCTGGATGATTCACGACTGTGTGTGTGTGTCATGTGATGTTAAACCGCCTGCTGTTCACACACTCACTCACTGAGAAACATCATGCATTATGTGTTATCTTTTGAACAGGACGAGGATATGTTATGGTTTCAGCATGTACTGCAGCATTACTAATATAAGATTATAGTTTCGTGCTTGCTGACTAAAGTTTTGTTGTTGCTGTGTGATTATTGTAAGGTGATTGCACTTTCAGAAATAAAGATAGCATAGATCACATCACATATTGTGTCCTATGCAACTATATACAGGGTTCCCACACCTCGGTTAACTTCAAATTCAAGGACCAATACCCTCAAATTAAACAAATCAGAAACGAATCAGATTCAATTCTTTTTTATCACTGCAATACATATTGTTATTTTGATTAGATAATCATCAAGTGTTCTAATATAGAAGCAAATAAAGTGAGAGACTATACATGTAATATACATTTATGCACTTTTAATGCCCTGGCCTTTGCAGATATTTATAGATGTCCATCTTTAAGCATAGCAGACTCTTTGGATTTATATGAAATGGTAACACTTTACAATAAGATTACATTTTTAGCATTGACTAAGGTTAATAAATGTTGTAGTTTTGTTCATTGTTAGTTTGTTACTTTCAACATTTACTAATACATCTAAAATTGAGTTTAAATTTTTATTTTATCTGTTAACCTTAGTTAATGTACTATGCACTAACATGAATGATCAAGGTACAATTGTATTGCTCAAATATTAATACATGCAGTAAAAATGTATATTGCACAATGCAGTTCATGAAAGCTAGCTAATACATCCTTGTTAACCAATGGGACTTGCAAAGTGTTACCTGTGAAATTTACGTTTGTTTCTAGGTTATAGCTAAAGAAACCTGTCATATTTTAATGTTTAAATTATTTTCTGTAGAATTCATTCTGTTAAACTTCTCATTTTAATATATTCATATTTATATATTTATTCAATTTAGCACATTTCAGTTCAGCACTGTTTTACTTGGAGTGTTATGTTTTTAAAGCTGCAGTCGGCAAGTCTGGCACATTGGGTCGACTTGGCCAAAATTTTGAATGTTTACAACTCCCATGCCCCTCCCCCACTACCAACGAGCACCCGCCCATAGAGGTCGTGCTCGTCAGTGCGTGTGCACCTGATTTTCTGTGAACGCGTCCGTCTCTTCAGCATCGATCAACACCATGGACTCGGAGGTAGGCTGCCCTGGCTAATCTATCCATAGATAGCAATAACCGAGGCATCGGAAGCTTGTTATTAGATTTTCTCTCCGCCATCACGCTTTGTACAATCTTCAGGCGAACTTCAGGCGTGTCGTGTGCATGTGATATTGTAATGTGCGCGAGCCGCGAGGGAGGGGGGATCTGTGGCGTGTGCACGACCTGTGATTGACAGTCAGATCTCACACCCCCCTGCGCTGATTGGACCCGATGATCTGGGAGCGGTGGATTTTTGCAAAACAAATAACACGCTCCAGGTGGAGTTAGAAGCTCGGGTTTTTTTCTAAAACCACCTTATTTATGTTGTTCTGTCGGATTATAGTGTCGATTTCACTGAATATGATCAAAAAAATGTTGCCGACGGCAGCTTTAATACAGTGTCCATTTAAAAATATATCGGTTAATTAATCGGTTATCAGCACGTACGGTCAAACCTAGTCATCGGAAAAATCTACCATCGGTCGACCTCTAATAGTGTTGGCCCACATCTGGCATGTGTGGGATCTGGATCTGGCATGTGTGGGATCTGGATCTGGATGTGTGGGATCTGGATCTGGCATGTGTGGGATCTGGATCTGGCATGTGTGGGATCTGGATCTGGCATGTATGGGATCTGGCATGTGTGGGATCTGGATCTGGCATGTGTGGGATCTGGATCTGGCATGTGTGGGATCTGGATCTGGATGTGTGGGATCTGGATCTGGATGTGTGGGATCTGGATCTGGCATGTGTGGGATCTGGATCTGGCATTTGTGGGATCTGGATCTGGCATGTGTGGGAACTGGATCTGGATGTGTGGGATCTGGATCTGGCATGTGTGGGATCTGGATCTGGCATGTGTGGGATCTGGATCTGGATGTGTGGGATCTGGATCTGGATGTGTGGGATCTGGATCTGGATGTGTGGGATCTGGATCTGGATGTGTGGGATCTGGATGTGTGGGATCTGGATCTGGCATGTGTGGGATCTGGATCTGGATGTGTGGGATCTGGATGTGTGGGATCTGGATCTGGATGTGTGGGATCTGGATGTGTGGGATCTGGATGTGTGGAATCTGGATGTGTGGGATCTGGATCTGGCATGTGTGGGATCTGGATCTGGATGTGTGGGATCTGGATCTGGATGTGTGGGATCTGGATGTGTGGGATCTGGATGTGTGGGATCTGGATCTGGCATGTGTGGGATCTGGATCTGGATGTGTGGGATCTGGATGTGTGGGATCTGGATCTGGATGTGTTGGATCTGGATGTGTGGGATCTGGATCTGGCATGTGTGGGATCTGGATCTAGCATGTGTGGGATCTGGATCTGGATGTGTGGGATCTGGATCTGGCATGTGTGGGATCTGGATCTAGCATGTGTGGGACCTGGATCTGGATGTGTGGGATCTGGATCTGGCATGTGTGGGATCTGGATCTGGATGTGTGGGATCTGGATCTGGCATGTGTGGGATCTGGATCTGGCATGTGTGGGATCTGGATCTGGCATGTGAGGGATCTGGATCTGGATGTGTGGGATCTGGATCTGGCATGTGTGGGATCTGGATCTGGATGTGTGGGATCTGGATCTGGATGTGTGGGATCTGGATCTGGGTGTTTCTAGCTGATTCTTGCGACTCTGACAGGATTTCCAGCCATTCTGAGAATTGCGACATGCATTGATGTGAACCAGATGAAGGACTCTGACGGAAGCTAATACACTCTCTGTTCTTCAGAGAAAATGAGTCAATGAACACAACAAAGACTCCTTTCTGTCACAGGAAGTGGACAGAGAAAGGTCAGATCAGAGATGGGCATAGATGAAGACTGAGGCAATGACGTGGTGAAGCGGTGCCCTGCTCTGCACTTTCTTCAACACTAATCTGTGTGTTCGTTTGCACTGTATTAGTTCTATATTCCTGATTTCCACTGCCATGTTAATGCATGTATCCATTCAGCACTACAGCAGGAAAGCTGTCTGAGAATGAACATGTCTCCGTCAACAACCAACATTCTTCTGTTCAAATTATTAAAAAAGATCTCCTTAAAGTAGTTCACCCCAAAATGGAAATGTCTTCATTTGCTCGTCCTCATGTTCCACACAATTCTTTCTTTTGCCGAAGGAATTTTGAAAAATGATTCAGCTGTTTGTAAAAGTAATGAAATTCAATTGAAAAAAAAGATGAATGAATCTATATGACTTGACTGGTGTATTCCCTGAACACATGTACATCTGAATCCGGCAGGACCGGAGCTCCCCTCACAAACACAGCTGGGACCACGTCCAGTTTAGAGATGAGCCTCCTATACACATCAAGTTCTTTTATTAGATACAGCTATTTTCACATGGATTTTGATTGGATCGATATCTACAATATTTAATGACAATACTTTTAAATAAGGTCACCTTTCGGTTCATGCATGCACAAGATATGATGTACAATGAGCAGTATTTTAAAACATTAATCATGTTAATTGTCAGCGCAAACACAATAGTTCATTCTTACTTCATACTGCATGAATTAATGAAACTAATGAGAACAAATACATTTAACTTTTACATTTTGATAATATATTAATAAATGTGTAACCACACTGTAATGTGTTTCATTTGACTGTATCGTGTGATGATATTATTTCCTACTGTTCATCTTGTTACAAATCATACTTAATGAAAGAGTATAAGCATTCATTTAATGTCAAATATACTGCACTTAATCATATGAAATTCAAAATAATAATTTAATGCGTTTAATAAAGTGAAACATGCATTTCTAAAAACAGTAAGACATTTGGCAACAGATCCAGCATGAAAACAGGGAGCTGACTGTAATATTTCTGTCAGAACTCATTTAAAGTGTTTATCTGCAAAAAAATATGAAATCTGTGCTATTTCATATTAGCACAGATTCTGTATAGCACAGGGGGTTCTGACACAATCAGGATCTAATATTAGCATAGACCGTAGCCTATAGTAGCACTCAGGTCCTCAGGTACTCAGGTCCTATATGGACTTGAATTCAGTTATCAAAGTTATCCGGAAGAAGGTTATCAGCGGCTTAAAGCCTGTGTTTAGCGCTGAGATTGGTTGGTGGAAATTCTACATATTCTGTTGTTCTGTTATAAAGTTGCGCTGTTGAAGCTATAGACCTTGTGTAGCCCCGCCCCTTTTCAGCGCTGCACTCGTTGTCTTTTGACTTCCGGTCTGTATTTTCACTGCGATCTTGCGTATTTATGAATGAACGGCTCGTTTTAAAATCTTTTCACTCTAATGACATTTGGTAAGACATCTGCTTTAAACATTACAATCCTCATGATAACTTTCGTTAACTTTACAATTAAATAATGCTAATTACTCCTGGACAGCAATGCCATAGAAATATACAAAGTGACCGCAAAAACGGAAGTTCAAAGACAATATTCTAAAGATCGTTTCTCTGGCCCATAAGGTCAATATGTCCGACTCAAGCTGAACCTTGTCCAGCTTTATTGACCATATAGGTCAGGGCTATTCAACTGGCGGCCCGCCAATCATCTCCATCCGGCCCGACGGCACCACCCTCCTCCTCCTCCTCCTCCTCCTCTTCCTCTTCCTCCTCCTCCTCCTCCTCCTCCTCCTCCTCCTCTTCCTCCTCCTCCTCCTCCTCCTCTTCCTCCTCCTCCTCCTCCTCCTCCTCCTCCTCCTCTTCCTCCTCCTCTTCCTCCTCCTCCTCCTCCTCCTCCTCTTCCTCCTCCTCCTCCTCCTCCTCCTCTTCCTCCTCCTCCTCCTCTTCTCCTGGTGGTGCGGCTAGTTTAGTGTGTTTACGTGTGAATATTTCAGCAGTTATAATGCGCTTGCATAACGGCCTGAAACTATTCGGATTCGTTCGGACCGCTCTGTCACTGAATCTCCTGAGGCGATTTCTCGCTTAACAACAAATCTGTTCTCAGTTGTTCCACTAGTGTTTCAGCACGGCCCAGCACAGAGCTGAGTTTACTCCCGGTCCCGGACACTAGTCTTAAACAGCGTTTCAATTCGACAGACACCTCTCTGTTACAAACCACAAATCACTCGATGGTTTGACTAGTGTTATTTCCCATATAACAGCCTCAACATTCCCAACAAGACTGATGAGGAAAGCAGGAGAAACACTGTGACATGAAGGAAAATAAAAGACTTTAATCCCCTAATCACCCTTACAAACATTTACCATGAATGTACTGTAGTAATTTACCACGGTTTGGGCAGAAATATGGAATATTTATATTGAATATGTCATAGTAATTTATTTTGCATTAGATTTATTAGATGGGTAGAGGCATATATAAGTCGTTTTTGTTATGAAATTTCTTTGTGAAGGTGCGTATAGTTTTGGACCTGTGTTTAGGCATTTATAATACAGTGGGAGTGAGTAGCCTGTGGTTATCAAGCCTCACTGTCAGAATATTTTCATTTAAGCATAACAATTATGAAAATAATAATAACAATTTCTTACCAATAGCTATGAGCTTGTATAATTAATTTATTTGTTCCAAGGAAAATAGTTGTACACAGCTGTAAATAATCATGTTTTTATTTATTATGGTCTTATATATCTGCATACTGTTGGGTACCACATTTCCAAGTAAATACAATACTTTGTTTGGTTTACTTTAGCATATTTATTGAAACTGTTATGTTTCAATAAATAACGTTTCAATAAATAATCGAAACCCCCAAACCAACCCACCGGCCCACCTCAACTTTTCGATTTGATAATCCGGCCCGCGAATGTAGCTAGAAGAATAGCCCTGATATAGGCTGTAATAACATTAATAAATAAATGTGTGAATTATTCAAGGCATCTTTCTATGGAAACTGTAAATGTTATAGAGTTTTCATTTAGTTTTGAGCATCTGTTGTAGCATCGTCTGTTATTACACTCATAGAGTATACACAGATTACAGCCCTAATATGGACCCGTCACACACTTATGGGGTCTCAGAAGCAGACGTGAATTTCTCTAGGAGAATACAGCAAATAGCCTATAATTTTGCATTCTCATTTGCTCTAATAGCAAAAGAAAAGAAAAAGAAAAAAACACTTTTTTTCCAAAAAGGAAAAAATGAGTATGACAAATCTACTGTCACTCCCTCGACCAATTATTATTAATTATTATTATTATTATTATTATGTTTAATATTCAGTTAAATAACAGTGCAGTGCCATGTTTATTGTGCCATATTTAACTATATGATGACATGCTTGTGATTCAGCATTTTACCATATTATAATTGAGGCCAGTGAAATCAAGGATACACTAAGCATTGTCAATCCTGGAGAATCACAATTACGAACATTAAAAGATTTAAAAGATTTTCTTATATAGCTTGGGCTACATCATAACATCCACGCCACATAAAGAAACAATGGCTGAGGCCGTTCACCTGCTAGCGACACACACACACACACACACACACACACACACACACACACAGAGATAGGCGGGGTGGCAACTAAAAAGCAGAGCACATTGCTGAAATAATATATAATTTTTAACTGATAAAGATGGCATGTCTTTCCCTCACAGCTCCTGAAGAGGGTTTTATATATCAGCATGATCTGAGTTAGACTGACACCAGACTGCATTACATTTACAATGAACAAGCTTACTTTTCAACACATTGATTCCCAGGATTGAACGGAATAGGAAGTGCCCTGCTTCTGCAATAATATACTTACTCATGCACCCATGCTTGTATTGAAAATTATTCTATCAAAATAATCTCCAATTATTGGACATAATAACAGACTATAATTTAAAAAAATCAATAAAAAAAATCACCATTTCTGATAACAGCTAATAGTTCCATCAGTCTCCAAGAGTGCAAGATCTGAATCTGCCACACTCCCTCACTAATGTGAACACACACACAAGGCCAAGGTGTGTTCGAGCTGCATTCGGCCCCTAATGACTGAGATATCACCATCACACACACACACACACACACACAACCACCTACATACAGCCAAAAGGCACAGTTTTGTTTCTGAAAGGATCAAAGTGTCTTACCTTTACAGGTAGTGTGAAGGTCTTGGACAGAAGACAGGTTTCTATCTTGTGGTATGGCCACGGTGACACGCCTTATTCTCTGCTTCTCCTCTGTCTTTCTCTCTGTTCATCCCATCCAATGGGTGAAGCCTTGACGGATGCTGCAGTGAGGGAGAACACACCCTTCACCCCCCTCCCCTCCTCAGCATGTGCTCCTCCCACACACCTCTGATTGGCGGATGAGTGGAGGTGACATCATCTCTTTCTCTGTTCTGTCTATCCCTCCCCTCCCTTCTCTCTCCCTCTTTCTGTCTCAGCCACAATGGAGAGGTTCAAGCTTTTCCTCTGATTGTTCTCCGCACCCCAAACAGTCCGAACTATCCAAGGTATTTTTAAGAGGTTTTCTCGACTACATTCATTGCCATTGGCAGTTCAACATCACCCTGGCTCTTTGTTATGTTTACCCATTTTTAACACATAACAATCTCAATCTCATTACTGTAATACCTAAATAATAGAATATTATCGAAATTGTAAAATATTTATACACAATAACAGTAGTGTTTTTATTCGAATATAAAAAAAAATGCATTATGTTTGCAATCTGAGGAAATATAATTTAATGGGAACCATCATAGAAATAATGCAATTATGCAAAGAATATTAACAAACAGGCCAATTTAAAAAAAAAAACTTTTCAATTTTTATTTATTTATTTTTTCTTTCATTTTGAGTGAGAAATGTGGCCTGGTCATGTGACATTCACCCTTATGCACGTCAATGGAGTTTGCTTGCCTTTAAGTTAAAATGATGATTATTGGCTTTAAGCTGAAATTCCATCCATCTATATTTAGAGGTCTGCAGAATATCTCATTTTGTTTTCTTAAAACCAATACTGTAATACAGTATGATTTAATGGAACACGAATATGCTTGTAAAAACACAATATGCAGAGAGCACCCCCCCCCCCCACACACACACACACACACCCCACTGGCCACCAGGAGCAGATGGAGCGGGTGTGGGGTAACATGGGCCCTCTGACACACGCCAGCGCTAGCTGAACACAGCCTGAGCAGAGATTAAAGACCTCGGCTGTCTGTAAGCGCCCGCTCATTTGCTTGTGTGCATGTGGACACTTATGTTTGTTTCTGGGAGGTTTGGATTGATTCAGAGTCTCCTTTTGGCATTTGATAATCTGATAAGAGAAGAAGACTCTCTCAAGGATCCTTCCTTCTCTCTCTACATCAATAAATCTCTGTATTGCACTTAACGTAAGCCAGTCTGAACTAGAATGGCTTGACAGGATCCGTCTTGCTCTGTCACTCCTGTGCCTTTTCCCGGAACAGTCACTACAACAAGCAATAAGGATCCACTGAAATAGATCTCAAGTGTTATATTTTAACAATATAATAAAAAAATGCCATCAGTATTTTTGTCTTGTTGTCGTCCACTAAAAATATGTAAACATCCATAAAACTAGAGAAATATAATTTATCCTCGCCAGAACACATGTGAAAACATCCCATGTTTGCCAAACATGTTTGAGCCAGAGTCTAATCCCAAATCAGAAGACAAACCTATACCTCAAATACCGAGGATACTCCAGTCTGTGACAGCTTGGTAAAATATCATCTGTATTTATATTGATTCCATGTGTATTTGTATTTTATTACATTATATGAGTGTTGAAATTAAGACGTTACAGAAAGGTGTTTATCTTGTTACACAGTTGAGGTAATCAGTTGCATCCAAGTTTAAATAAGCAGAACAAGCTGATTTTTATTTTGTACATGTTAATTGAGCTTAACTTGAAATATTTGAGCAAGTTAACTAATATATTTAACTCAAAATCATCATGTAATTAACTTAATTGTGGAAACGTAAACTAGCTAATTCAGCAAATTCTTGCATGCTAACTGGTAACACAATGCTTTGATTAGCATCGAAATTGCTGAATGATTAAGGCAATATAGAACATTTAACAGGCCTGTTCTCAAACTAAGCTCATGCTCCACTAGTTACATCCTACAAAAAATCCAACATAACAGAAAATCTTGTAAATTTGCATAGAAAAACATTTCAAAATACTTAATCTCCCCCTTAACATTAATATTGCACAAAAAAAATATATAACACTTACATTTTCTCTCTCTTTCGAGTGCCATAGCAAAACATGCTGGAAAATTTGTTAATTTGTTTGAACTTTTCGGTTACGTATGTAACCCTCGTTCCCTGAAGGAGGGAACAGATACATACGTCAGAACTGGACCGACAAATTGGGATTGCGCTAAGGAGATCTATCATCTTTGAGTGTTAACAGAATGAGCACACTCTGCACTAAATGCACATTAGCGTGCGAGATTTGCATCTCTTTCTCCGCCCCACAACGCGAGTATAAATAGGAAGCAGATGCAAGCACAATTTTTTTTCCGCTGAAGGGCCGAGCAGGAGCCCCATGGTCACGCCACCTAGTGCAGCCACCTTCCAGTGCCTAGCGAAAGCCTCCTGATCCCCCCGCACTTTGGGGCGGAAGATGGGACAGGGCTTAGGCCGAGGAAGTCCAACTGCTGTTCCGCAAGGCCCACTCAGACAGACTTAGATAACATTTTCAGTGGAAAGGGAACGCTGCAGAAGCCACATCCTACCCTTAGGGAGGTATCATGTGGAAGTTACACATATAGACTGGGCGTTTCCGGGCAGTACAACATATGGAATGTCACTGAGGTGGCTCCGTCCTAAGTAGGGGGAGGCAACACTGGTCAGAGACGGCAGAGTGGGCTCTGCCAAGGGAAAGACACAGACTCACTGCAGGGAGCTGTACCCTGGAAGAATACACATATGGGATCGCCTTAGGTATTACAACATATGGGACCCAGCCTAGCACAGGTTCCACCAATGCATCCGAGTGTTAGACCTGCCGTCGGACGCTCCGCCACATCCGACTGCAGAGGGGTGTGGAGGGACTCGACAGGGGTGCACGTATCCGGTCCATAGGAGGGGAATGCGCAGCAGGCCGACACTTCAAGCAGGGCCTACGGTGTTAACTGGATATGGGAAGAGAGCACATGGGAGACTACCGGCTCAACACAAAGGCTATAAAACCTAGCGAACGTGTTGGGTGTGTATGATCATGGTCATGATCTTATGATACACCACAGTTCTACAGATATCTATCAATGAGGCACTTGTGCCAGTGCCCAAGAATAAGCGACACTCCTAGTGGAGCGGGCTCCTAACCTGAGGAGGCATGGTGCGTCTTGGGATTAGTATGCCAAGACGATGGCATCCACTATCCAGTGGGCCAATATCTGCTTGGAGACAGCCTTTCCCTTCTGCTGGCCTCCGTAACAGACAAAGAGCTGGTCTCAAGTCCTGAGGCAGAATGAGGCAGAGTGAGGCGGATATGGTCTCCTCGTGCCCCTCAGGGACCTGACGATCAGGTCGTGCTTTCCCATGGATTATTAATCTATTGCATCGTGATGTGTGGCAATCGAGGCAACATACACTTTGAGGGTGGAGGGAGACAGCCTTCGCTCCAGCCCATCTTGTAGAAAGGAAACACAGTACCGAACTAACACCTTCGGGAGTCTTCTCGGTAAGAAGATCACCACTCAACAAACAGGTTCCACTTTAGAGTGTAAGCGTGCCTCGTAGAGGGCGCTCTCGCAGAAGTGATGGTGTCTACGACTGCTTGTGGTAGATCACCTAAGTCCTCCACATCCCGTCCAGGGACCAGACATGGACACGGGTGCCATACAGTGGCCTGTTTCTGATAAAGGAGGTTCTTCCTCAGAAGAATGGGCCATGGATAGGCAGTCGAGAGGAGCATGAGTTCTGGGAACCAGGTCCGGTTGGGCCAATAAGGGGCAACAAGAAAGACTGCTCCTCGTCCTTCCTGACTGAGCATACTTGCATAGGCCCAGGGGCCAGCGGTGTAGCAGTGCATCCATGCCGGGGTCCCCTCGGTCAGGGAGTAGAACAACCGGCAATGGGATGAGTCCGGAGAGGCAAACAGGTCTACCTGTGCGGCCCAGAATAAGTTCCATATCAGCTAGACCGCCTGGGGATGGAGTCTCCACACGCCTTGGGCCAAATGTTGCCGTGAGAGCTCGTCGGTGGCATGATTGAGCAGGCCGGGGATAGAAGTGACACGAAGCGACCTCAGATGCTTCTGACTCCATAGGAGGAGATGGCAGGCGAGTTGTGATATGCGGTGGGAGTGCAGACCACCTTAATGGTTGATGATCGCAGTGCTGTTCATTTCTGAGGCGTCTCAGAGCAAGGCGAACTGCTAACAACTCAAGGCAGTTGATGAGCCAATGTAGTTGGGGGCCTGTCCAGATCCCCGCAAATGCATGTCCGTTGTATGTGGCCCCCCAACTGGTGGTGGAGGCATCCATGGTGTGCCGTCCACGAAATGGTAACCTCCTCATGCACTTCGGGAAAGAATGGCACTGGGGTAACATGCTGAGGACCTGCACGACCTGCCCTGAGATACCAATCATCCAACCTCGAGGACTCGAGACACGGTGGAGGGTTCCACTCAAGCCTGACCCTCTTAGTGGCCCGGGACAGCATAGCTGACATTTCTGGATCTGGCTTGGGAAAAGCTACTCTCCCAGAAGGAGGCAAAGCAGCCGGGTCATCATCTCCAGAGTCCAGCTCCCCTTCCAATGCAACGATCGACACCCTGTCATCAGGGGGAGCCCCGAATGAAACAGCTGGTCATTCCACAGGCTGAGGTGTTATGGAGGTGTGAGGAGCCCACAGGGACTGGTTACCAGGTGGAGAAGCCCTCACTGTGATTCTAAGATCACCCATCCCACACGACGAAGTAGCTCTCTTCTGGGTTTGGCCAGAAGGGACACTAGATCAGGGCATGGGTATGGGGACTTAGCCTTTTAGCAGGTATGAGAGTCCTGATCTCAACACTGAAATGGTCATGTTCCCACAGTGAGAACATGAACCATCCACAAAGGCTGCTTTAGCGTGCTGAATACCCAGACACATGATGCAGCGATTGTGACCGTCACACAAAACGCACAGGTAGAATAACATCTTGAAAAAGACGTAGACACACCCGTGTTGCTCTTTCAGGAATTAACTCTCTAACATGCAGAAGCACACAGGGGAAATGGCAACACTGGCAGGGGAAGCACTCACTCACTCAGTGCTCTCTAACCAACCAACAGCTTTCTCTGTTATAATGCTCGCGACCACCGCTTCTCGCACTGTTTCCAGAAAAAGCACCGGCACACACGCTATGGATGGGGCCGATCCGATCCAGCATCGGTATCGGGACCGATACCAGCGTAATTCACGTATCGGATTTTCCCGATCCAACCTGCGGAGATATCCGATATCCATGAGTCATGTCTGCGCTTTAAGGTTGTCTGCTGAAATGACTCCAAAAGTGATTCCCGCTGGCTAGTCTGCTAGCTGGCTGCAAACTGCGGAATGGATTTCCTGAACGGAGGCGCGGCTCAATGAGACACAGAGTTATGAGACACGCCCCCGCTCAGGAAATCCATTCCGCAGTTTGCGGCAAGTCCGCTAGTCCGCCAACATGTCCGCTGTGTGGAAATACTTCACACTGGAAACACCGCAGAGCAAGACAGCAAAATGCAATGTTGGCAAAGCCGTAATTCAGAGCTCTTTGAAGCTCCCTCGCGTCGTACAACACAACGAACGCAATCAAACATTTAAAAAAGCACCACGTTACTGTGTGTTCACACCAAACGCGAATAGCGCGTCAAATTCGCGTCTACCGCGTCTAATTTGACGCTTGAATATTTTGAATCCATTTGCGCATCCAGAGCGAAATTGACGCGCTTAAAAAGCAACAGTTTGAAGTGAAATTGATGTGCGTCCGAGGCGAAATCCGCTTGTCTGTTTGCAAGATGGCTGATGTTGATCGAGCATTCATCAAGAGAGTTACCGCATCGGAGCGAGGATCACCCTTCAGATAGTGTGTGTGTGTAAGATGTTTACACTTGCACTTTTCTTATATTTCAAGACTAAAGTATTTGACATTTTGGGAATGTAATAAATATTGACATGACAATCAATTTAAAACTCTTACAGTTGCATATTTGTTTTCAGAATGGGATTTTTCCTGTTAACAGGATTTCCTGTTTTTCTGACTTTCTTTTCTGACCTTATACTTACCTCAAGTTGCCTTTTGGGACATAAATGCATACATACGTACATATCATACTTGCCTGTTGAGAGAAGTTTATTTCAGCATCATATAAAATAAACAATAATGATAATAATAATATTAAAGCAAACACAGCTCTGGTATCGGAATAGTATCGGTATCGGCTGATATCCAAATTCAGGTATCAGGATCCGATCGGAAGTGAAAAAATGTGGATCGGTGCATCCCTAACACACGCTCATTGAAATCTCTAAAATGACAACAAACGACTGTTCGGCTCTGGAGTCAAAGACAAACGGTGCTTGCAACAGCTTCCTATTTATACCAGTGCTGCGAGGCGGAGCGTGAGATGCAAATATGCATTGGCTAGTTCTGTTAACACTTGAAGATGATAGGGCTCCCTAGCATGATCCCAATTCATCAGTTCAGTTCTGATGTACACTGAACATGACCGACTGAAAGGGAACTAATTTGTTTAATTTAAGTTTGCCCTACTCAAACCAAATAATTATTTTGAGCATAAGGGTAAAAACACTGTTACTCACACTTGTGTGTTGCGACATTACTGTCAGATCCAATGTAGTCGTCACTGCATCATCTGTTATTTCCAGTCTCTCTGAAAAGCCTGCAGTGAACAGTGTTATGTTTACAAACAAATCCACTAAATTCACAGTTTCAGGATTATTTGATGAATAGAAAGTTCAAAATAACAGCATTTATCTAAAATAGAAAGCTTTTCCAACATAATAAATGCACTGTTAGACCTTACCAGGTTTTTTTACAGTAAAATACTGGCAACACTATTTACTGTAATATACGGTATGTTACTGTAAAAATGCACTAAAACTCGAGTTAACTAATTTCACTTACAGAAATCGACTGCTTGAAATTGACCAACTGTCATTTAAATGTATTAACTAAAATGTAAAATGCATTAATAACGTGAGCAAAGTATTAATGTGAACTTCTTTCATTTGAGACCACTAAAGAAATATTGTAAATAAAGAGATTTCCACTGGACCAGCAACTACACAGTCACTGCCTGTTAAATAAAGCAACATGCAGCATATCATCAATGTCTGTAGATCTTCTCCTGGACTGAAGCACAGGCTCTACTCTTCTGCACAATGGTGACCCCAAAAAACTAAATTTTACAGTAAACTACTGGCAACAGTGTTACAGTATATACCTGTTTTATAACTTACAGTTTATTACTGTTAAAATACATTCAGTGGGAGTATTTTTATCTTACACTGTTAACCCTTTCAACCCCACAGGAAAATCCACACTACAAAGAGTAAAAGTAACATTGAGACAGTGTTGCAGTGAGATAATTAAGGGAATATGTAAGTGATGATTGAGCATTAGTGATGAACACCTGCTGTTAGAACAGAAAATAGAGAAACACAAGAACTACAACTGACTTCCAGCCATTACACATTATTACACTTATTATTAAAGGGTCATTTCACCCGTGGAGACATGAATGTGTATTGAAAGTGGGTCATTTATGTAGAAGAAATGTGAAATTATTTTTTAATTTGGAGCTTTCTAGACTGAGAAAAGCCAGAAAATGTATTTTTGGCTTATGTGGATGAAAGACAACAACTCCCAGAATGCACTTGCTTCGCTGCCCTACAAGGCCACTCCCAAGCCACGCCTACCGGTAAGACAGTGCAGTTGAAAACAAAAACATCAAGGCAAGGCTAGGCTACGAGTGAGTCTCTGTGACGAGTTTGCCCAAAATGTCCGGGATTCGGCTTTTGCGTTCTACAGTCGCCATTCATCATGTTTACTGTGGCGAGCAGGACGAGGCTGAGGGGCGCGGGAGAACGGCGCGAGGCCGGTGGCGTGATTACTGACGTCCGACACCTGTGAGGCACTGTTCTCGCATCTCTCACGGAGGAGCAGGTATTTTCTTAGCAATGGTAAAACACACATCAACCGATCACGCCACCGGCCTCGCGTCTTTCAACCGATCACGCCACCGGCCTCGCGTCTTTCAACCGATCACGCCACCGGCCTCGCGTCTTTCAACCGATCACGCCACCGGCCTCGCGTCTTTCAACCGATCACGCCACCGGCCTCGCGTCTTTCAACCGATCACGCCACCGGCCTCGCGTCTTTCAACCGATCACGCCACCGGCCTCGCGTCTTTCAACCGATCACGCCACCGGCCTCGCGTCTTTCAACCGATCACGCCACCGGCCTCGCGTCTTTCAACCGATCACGCCACCGGCCTCGCGTCTTTCAACCGATCACGCCACCGGCCTCGCGTCTTTCAACCGATCACGCCACCGGCCTCGCGTCTTTCAACCGATCACGCCACCGGCCTCGCGTCTTTCAACCAATAACGCCACCGGCCTCGTGTCTTTCAACCGATCACGCCACCGGCCTCGCGTCTTTCTCCCGCGGCGCTAGCCTCGTCCTGCTCCCTGTATTACTGTGATTACTGATGAGCGCGCCTGTGAGATGCACCGGTCTCATGGGCTATCTCTCACGGAGGTGCGGGTATTTTCTTAGCAATGTTAAAACGCAAATCAACCGATCACTTGTTTAGCATTCATGTAAACATTACATTCAGATTCACCAATCGGGGTGAATTCAGTTAGATTGAAACAAAAGGTGAGCATGTAAACAATGAATGGCGACCGCAGAAAGCAAAAGCTGAATCCCGGACATTTTTGTCGATCTCGACGGCTGGACATGTCCGGGAAATAGAGTATGGTAACCCCTACTACTCAGCTTTCTTCGTCCCTGTTTTCTGCAGGTTTCTGCTGTTGAAATCAAACGCACTCGCACTGATCTGTGATAGGTCTGTTAGCGCATTAGGTCCAACCCCCTATGGGCGGGTTTGAAAGGGTGGATCTAGTGCTTGTAGTCTTAACAGAAATCCCCCCCTCTTACACTTCCTCCTACAATGACGCAAAATGACGATTTTTGCGTCATTGTAGGAGGAAGTGTAAAGAGGTAAATACAGATTTCTCTCGTCTCGGGGGAAAATGAAAAAATGTTGCATGACCATTCCATAGTATGACTGGATTTCTAACAATGCAAAGCTTAATGGAAATGGGTGAAGTGTCCCTTTAACAGTATGACTTTATTTCTGTCATACATCTACAGAAGTTGTTATTGAGAGGTTTAATTGAAAATGATTGGTTTGAAGTTACCATTATAGAGATCAGTGTTTGCTTTAGGTGGGTTGCTGATGCTAAAACATTAGTGTTTCTTTTGCTGCTTGAGCTGTGTTTGTGCAAGTCACACTTGTGCACACACAGTTTATGAATGATGGCGGTTATAATGATTAGGATGACAAAATCACCATATTGCCTTTTCATTCACTATAATTAATTATCACTCATTCAGAGTTTAATCCTCAATCAAAAGTGTTTCATTAGCACCACTGTGAAACCACAGCAATAAATAACAATAACTATTTTTTTTAACACATCATGCATAAACCAAAGAAACAGAGCTACACTTTCTTTTAGAAATACAGAGATATCACAATTTAGCACATTAATCTCAACAATGGTGGCAATATTTATTTTCTTTTATTATTCATGCAGCAGTGCATGCTGGGAGTTTTATACTATCCTGGAACCCAGCATGCATTGCGACATGAAACTTTTGATTGTCACCATTGTTGAGATTCATGTGCTGATTGTTGATGTCTGTGTGTGTCTGAGTCAAGCAGGAGTTGAATAAATTTTAATGCACTATATGATTTCGATACTTTTCAGAACTGGTTGCAGAAATATTGATGCATGTTGCAGCTTCACAGATATATGCTAAATATTAAATGCCCATAAATTCAAGGAATATAAACAGGAAAGATCTGAAAATCAGAGATGTCCAGAATGATTGCGACATCATCCCAATAGCCAAAAGCACCTGATCAACTTCCTCTTGACTTTTTCTTGCCACAACCAATGTGCTTTATAAACTCACTGTTAAAGCAGCCAGAGAAAAATTAATGGTATGAAGTCAAGGGACAAGAGACCAACTAAAGCAAATACTGATCTCCATTATGGAGACAACAAACTTTATTAGTAACTAAATCTCTGTTAATTCTCAACAAGAACTTTTGTACATGTATGAAAGAAATAATGTTAAACTGGTTTGTAAACTGGTTTCACACTCAGTGTGGCTGGAAGTCAGTTGTAGTTCTTGTGTTTCTCTTTTTTCTGTTCTTGTTTCTCTGTCCTTCAGTGATTCTGCTTATCAGGTGTTCATCAGTGTCTCAATTCACTCACTTCTTTTCATTCACTCTGTCAAGGGGACTATATTAGTGAACTAATGTTGGGAATAGTGAATGAGGGTATAGGGTGTGATTGGGAAAACAGCCTCTGAGTGTCGATTTTGAGCACTGTTAATTTACAGTATATTCCTGTAGGCTGTTTTTGTTTTCTACGGTATATTACTGTTTTAATGGAAAATGGTATAATATTGTCAGAATTAGGCCTTTTTTTTACAGCAAGGGTTAACAGTGTATATATATATATATAGGGGAGCGCGGGGCACAACCTAACGCGGGGTTAGTTGTAACACGCTTGTTTTAAATACTTCCGCACATGCTTGGATGACGAAACTTTGTGTATTTACTAGTTGCCATATCAACACTATATAGAAAAAAAAAATCCGCCAAAATTATTTATTTTTTGGAAGATATCCATAGACATTTATTAAACCATAGCAAAAGTAAATTTCTTACTTAAGTTAATTTTTCATCTCTATTTTTTGTGTTTATTTAAAATAAGACAAATCTGATATTATTTTAATCTCCAAGATGTTATTTAACAGTTGAGATAGTTATGTAATGCTCCGCTAACTAGCAGAAGACACTAGCAGGGTTTAAATCCCAGTTGTGCAGGCGGGGGCATGTTGTAACACTGCGTTACAATGTGCCCCTATTAGAAATATGCTATTATATTCTATACTTTTATTAATTTTATTGAGAAAACATGAGAAAAAGGTGAATAAAGACTGAGTCAATGTTCAGAAATTACTAATTATTTATTTGTTTTGAACTATGTTGTATAGCTGTGTTTTCCTGTGTTCGTAGTCACAACTCAAAAATGAGTTTATATTTAATTATTAAAAATTGCCATTATTTTATATGAAAAAGTTTTTTAATTGTATTTTATTTAGAAAATATTTTAGTTTTGTATATTTGTATATTTTTTTTATTAGATCAGATAACATTTTAAGCTGTCATATGGTCATGTTACAATGCACCCACCTATGGGGCATGTTGTCACATTTCACTTCCATTCTTTCGGGGTATATCAAGAAAAAAGTATATACTGTATTGATAAAACAAAAACACATAATTGTACTAGACATGTGGGAAATGAATGTGGGGAAAAATAAATACTCTGAACCATAAGTAGATTTACACAAACTGAGAAAGTCAAAAAGCGTTACTTTGTGCCCCGCTCTCCCCTATATAGTAAATGAGGGAACTAAAGGGAACAGCTGGCCAAGGATTAAATAATCAGTTACCATAGAAACTAATGAGAACTCATACAGGTGTAACCAAGGTTACTAATGCTCATATCAAACCTATGAAGAAGAAAAAAAAAAAAAAAAGATTAAGATTTGCATATAAATATTTTATTACTTTATTTTAATGTTTAAGATATTAAATATTGCTGAAGAAATAACAGTAAATGAATAAAAAATTTAACAAAAAAATAAATAAATTGAACAATTTGGGTAAGCTCCGCCCTTAGTGGGTTGCGTCATTACCTCATTACTAGCGCGGGTTAAAGAATTGAGAGTCTCTGGTCACGGAGTGAAGTGAAATGACCGCTGGAGAAGTGATGCTTGTCATCATCTGAAGAAAACTGCGTTCGAACCCCTGATCTATATAGAATGACTGGATAGCTCATGACGTCATAAACAGTGAAGCCACCGCGCCGCCATATTGGTACTCCCTAGTGAGCTCATGCGTGCTATTGAAACAATAAGAAATTTTATGATTTGACTGAGAAAACATTGCCTAACGAGACACCGTTTTTAAATCTAAAGTCTCCCTGTACATTCTTACAACGCAAACACCCTAAGCATTTAAATGGGTATTTGTTTAAAGTCTTTTTCCTACTTATTAAAAATTGCTTTGATACTAGGGAGAGGTACGGTGGCCCAGTAGTGCACAAGACAACAAAATTTAAAAAGCAAACATAAGTTCACAACACAACAAAATGAGCCACAACACAACGGAAAATGTATAACAACGGAAATGATCCCGACCACTAGAGGGCTCTCGGAGCGCGATAAAGTTAGTTTTCCTTGTCATTGTTCTAAGAGTCAGCAGTCTTAATAAATCAATACCACGATTAGTTTTAACAGTATTTAGCTAATCATTGTATTTCGACATTTATTATTTCAAAATCAACTATGTGCATTATAGCTGCAAAAAAATTTTTTTTTTTTTTTGTGAAGAAGAAGCATTACTCTTGCCTCGGAGAAAACAACATGGGAATAGCGACAATTCCCATATAAATTGGGGATATAAATTACTACTTATAGGGTTTGAATTATTGAATTATCGTTATCGTTGAATTATTGAATTATGAATTATCGTTTCACACTTGTATGCTGCACAGCGGACCATCTTAAAAGTGCCATCAGAGCTATCTCTGTGTAGCGGCCGCTGGAGCCTCTGCTGGTAGGGAATCGTCAGATGGCCGCTCGAATTCTTCCGGTGGCTTCACTGCCTGCTGGCAGTTCAGAACGTCATGAGCTATCCAGGCATCATATAGATCAGTGGTTCGAACAGATTTTCTTGATTAATCTTAGATTATTTCTAATCATTAGCACAGGGTGTCCGCAGGGTTGTAAAAGGTATTAAAAGGTTGTAAATTAAATTAGTCAAAATTAAGGGCATTAAGAAGTATTAAAAAGTAATAAATGTAATTTGAAGAGGTATTAAATTTTCGAACCCCCATCCAATTAGGCCTATGAGTTTAAATTTGTGTTAAGTGCAGGTCTTCTAATATTCGCATGGATTTGTTTATATGTTGCGAGAAGGACCTGAACGATATCATGTGACGTGGTGTTCGTTCCTGCTGAAAAAAACTGGGTACCCGGCTGGCTTGCTACCAAACCTGTTCGCTAGTTCGCTTTATTTCAGTCATTTGAGAGACATTATGGGGAAATGCAAGTGTTCGGACCTCTGGCTGGAGGATTCTAGATTTAAAGACTGGCTTAGGCCAGTAGTTGGCAACAGCCGAGAGGCTTATTGCCACGTCTGCAAGAAGACGATTAATATAACCTGGGTGGGGGTGAATGGGGTCAAATCGCATGGAATCAAATAGCTACCAATCTAGGATGCGCGGACGTAGCGAGCAGCTTCCCATATCAGTGTTCTGCGCTATGGCTACATCACCGACCTCAACCTCCACTGCTCTCCCGATGCAAACCACTGCCAGCAGTCCTACCAGCATCGTCAACAGGTGCATGACAGACGTCAGACAGCAGACGCTATGCCCTATCACCACCGCTACATTGCGAGCTGAGGTGCTGTGGTGTTTAGACCTTGCAACTAAACACCACTCTTTCAATTCGAACGAAGGCATTAGAGAGCTGTTTCGAAATATGTTTCCGGACTCCGACATAGCGAAATCCTTCGCTTTAGGCAAGGATAAGACAAATTTGGTACTGCACGAAGCAACTGGTGGAGACCATAAATAACGCTGAGCCGTTCGTCCTAATGTCTGACGAGAGCCTCAACAAATCCTCAAAAAAAAAAAACAGATGAGCATACATATTCGTTTTTTGGAGGATGGTTGTGTCAGGTCAAGATATTTTGGCTCAGAATTCCTGGGACATGCAAGAGCTCAAAACATCAAAGTAAGTTTATTTTCTTTTAATTATTGGTAGGCCTATATGCTTACATAGTTGTTTGCATTTGGACAATTTATTTATTTAGCCTACTGTTGATTTTCTGTAATAGTAGCTATAATATTGAAAAATGTATTTAATTAAATGCAAGTTGGAGTAGACTACCTGTAAATATGCACATTCAGGATTAATAGCTCCAGTCTAGGCCATGGGGTCATGGCTCCACCTCTCATATTGGCTCAATATCTAGGCCAGTGGTTCTCAAACTTTTCACAGAGTACCCCCTCAGAAAATATTTGGCTTTCCAAGTACCACCATTGTGACTGACATTGACCTGCAGTCACATGGCTTGTGATGGCCATAGTGTTATAGACTTACAGTAATGCTTAATCTGAAGGTTGAGCATGGCTCTGATAAAGCCAAACATAGATTATAGGGATTTTGTTTAAATAATTTTATTGTATGTTTAATCGTATCCTGAATGCCACCAATAGTGAGCCACAGCTGGAGAACCAATGATCTAACTTTGACAAACAGTCCTGACATATCTATCACTGTCAAATGTAGCCCAACACTTGGCTCATGTTTTACTTAAGGATAATAATGCTATAATTTAGGACTGGGCAATAAAACGATAACGATAATTATCGAGATATAATTTTTTCTCGATAAAACAATATCAAGAGTTCGATGAATGTTCGAAAAAGCGGAACGAAACTCATTTGAACCGCGCGCCACACCATTAATCCGCTCGGCTCAAAGTCCAAATGGCAGCGCAGGGGGCCAATGTTTCAGAAAAAACTGAAGCTTCCCCGGGGGCCGCCATTGATTAGCAGACCCCCACCCACTGTTAGCATTCCATTGACTCCCATTCATTTTGGCGTCACTTTGACAGCGAATAACTTTACATCTGAGGCGTTTAAAGACTCCATTTGTCCATTATTTATTTCTAAAGAAACACACAAATGTATAAAAGGCTCCATTACCTTGTATCTTACGTTATGGTCCCGTAGAAGCAGTTTTTGTAAAAATAGGCTAACGATGGACAGGAGGAGAAGCTCGCAGGCAATCTGGGGGACGTGGAGGCAAAATTACAAAATAATTAATCAGAATACTTAGCAAAAGTTTCTCCTGCTGCTAGCTCATGGACAGCTCCTACTCACACTCTCCATCTCTGCAAGTTTCTGAAGGGAATGATTCAGATTTGAGAAATGTTCTCCTGTTTGGGGAGTGTTTGTCATGATATGTTCTGACAATAAAGAGTAGTTTAAAACTACAATTAATGCTCTGGTTTCTAAAACTTTCACTTAAGAGCACAAATCTGCCTTTAAACTGCCTTGAAAGAAATAAAGATTTGACATTTATCGATATCGACTGATATAAAACAATTATCGTGATAATTTTTTTTTTTTGGCCATATCGCCCAGTCCTAATTATAGGCTAAGGTTGTTCTAACTGTTCTATTTAAAGCATGTATTATTGTCTGTCTGTATATTAAATGCAGTTTACTTCAACAATAAATGTTATTCAAACAATCTTTCTTCTGTGTGACAATTCACAGGAATGTGTTGCACAACTGAACATGAGGCAGCTTCTGTCGGTTGGAATGGATGGCCCCAATGTAAATTTTAAGCTCTTAGACCTCCTTCAAAAGGAGCATGCTGAGCTGCATGGAGGTACTCAAGTCATAATGGTTGGGAGCTGTGGACTTCATACCCTCCTCAATGCCATGAAGGCAGGCTTTACAGCTGTAATGGTCACCAGAGGGCACTCCACACCAGACTATCATGTTCACTCACAGACTACATCTCCCATCATTCTCTGCCTGGACTCATCAGCACTCATTATCACATTCACCTGTATCTCATTATCTTGTTTAGTTCATCCCATATAGCCTGGTTCACCCCATCACTCACTGCAAAGTTTTGTATGTTGTTGCACTGCACTTCTGAGCGTTTTCATGTCTCTTGGTTTTTTGGATTTCTTGCCTGTTCCGTGGATTACTCTTGTGCCTCTGACCCCTGCTTGTTTGGTTTTGTTTGGTTTTGTTTTGTTTGTTTGTTTGTTTGTTTGGTCTGTCTTCCTGTGCTTGACCCTCTGCTTGTGTTGGATTACGATTCTGGATAACCCTTTTAATAAACTGCATTTGGATCCTCTACCTTCACACACACACCAGCTACAGGTGGAGCCAGTGCGCTCACACACACACACTATCTATAGGTGGAGCCAGTGCGCTCACACACACCAGCTATAGGTGGAGCCAGTGTGCTCACACACACACACTATCTATAGGTGGAGCCAGTGCGCTCACACACACCAGCTATAGGTGGAGCCAGTGTGCTCACACACACACACTATCTATAGGTGGAGCCAGTGCGCTCACACACACACACTATCTATAGGTGGAGCCAGTGCGCTCACACACACACTAGCTATAGGTGGAGCCAGTGCGCTCACACACACACACTATCTATAGGTGGAGCCAGTGCGCTCACACACACACCAGCTACAGGTGGAGCCAGTGCGCTCACACACACACACACTATCTATAGGTGGAGCCAGTGCGCTCACACACACCAGCTACAGGTGGAGCCAGTGCGCTCACACACACACACACTATCTATAGGTGGAGCCAGTGCGCTCACACACACACACACTATCTATAGGTGGAGCCAGTGCGCTCACACACACCAGCTATAGGTGGAGCCAGTGCGCTCACACACACACCAGCTATAGGTGGAGCCAGTGCGCTCACACACACACACTATCTATAGGTGGAGCCAGTGCGCTCACACACACACACTATCTATAGGTGAAGCCAGTGCGCTCACACACACACACTATCTATAGGTGGAGCCAGTGCGCTCACACACACACACTATCTATAGGTGGAGCCAGTGCGCTCACACACACACACTATCTATAGGTGAAGCCAGTGCGCTCACACACACACACTATCTATAGGTGGAGCCGGTGCGCTCACACACACACACACTATCTATAGGTGGAGCCAGTGCGCTCACACACACACACTAGCTATAGGTGGAGCCAGTGCGCTCACACACACACACTATCTATAGGTGGAGCCAGTGCGCTCACACACACACACTATCTATAGGTGGAGCCAGTGCGCTCACACACACACACTATCTATAGGTGGAGCCAGTGCGCTCACACACACACACTATCTATAGGTGGAGCCAGTGCGCTCACACACACACCAGCTACAGGTGGAGCCAGTGCGCTCACACACACACCAGCTATAGGTGGAGCCAGTGCGCTCACACACACACACCAGCTACAGGTGGAGCCAGTGTGCTCACACACACACACTATCTATAGGTGGAGCCAGTGCGCTCACACACACACACTATCTATAGGTGAAGCCAGTGCGCTCACACACACACCAGCTATAGGTGGAGCCAGTGCGCTCACACACACACACCAGCTATAGGTGGAGCCAGTGCGCTCACACACACACACTAGCTATAGGTGGAGCCAGTGCGCTCACACACACACACTATCTATAGGTGGAGCCAGTGTGCTCACACACACACACTATCTATAGGTGGAGCCAGTGCGCTCACACACACACACTAGCTATAGGTGGAGCCAGTGCGCTCACACACACACACTATCTATAGGTGAAGCCAGTGCGCTCACACACACACACTATCTATAGGTGGAGCCAGTGCGCTCACACACACACCAGCTACAGGTGGAGCCAGTGCGCTCACACACACACCAGCTATAGGTGGAGCCAGTGCGCTCACACACACACACCAGCTACAGGTGGAGCCAGTGTGCTCACACACACACACTATCTATAGGTGGAGCCAGTGCGCTCACACACACACACTATCTATAGGTGAAGCCAGTGCGCTCACACACACACACCAGCTATAGGTGGAGCCAGTGCGCTCACACACACACACCAGCTATAGGTGGAGCCAGTGCGCTCACACACACACACTAGCTATAGGTGGAGCCAGTGCGCTCACACACACACACTATCTATAGGTGGAGCCAGTGTGCTCACACACACACACACTATCTATAGGTGGAGCCAGTGCGCTCACACACACACACTAGCTATAGGTGGAGCCAGTGCGCTCACACACACACACTATCTATAGGTGAAGCCAGTGCACTCACACACACACACTATCTATAGGTGGAGCCAGTGCGCTCACACACACTATCTATAGGTGGAGCCAGTGTGCTCACACACACACACTAGCTATAGGTGGAGCCAGTGCGCTCACACACACACACTATCTATAGGTGAAGCCAGTGCGCTCACACACACACACTATCTATAGGTGGAGCCAGTGCGCTCACACACACTATCTATAGGTGGAGCCAGTGCGCTCACACACACTATCTATAGGTGGAGCCAGTGTGCTCACACACACACACTATCTATAGGTGGAGCCAGTGCGCTCACACACACACACTATCTATAGGTGGAGCCAGTGCGCTCACACACACACACACTATCTATAGGTGGAGCCAGTGCGCTCACACACACACCAGCTACAGGTGGAGCCAGTGCGCTCACACACACACACACTATCTATAGGTGGAGCCAGTGCGCTCACACACACACACCAGCTACAGGTGGAGCCAGTGCGCTCACACACACTATCTATAGGTGGAGCCAGTGCGCTCACACACACACTAGCTATAGGTGGAGCCAGTGCGCTCACACACACACACCAGCTACAGGTGGAGCCAGTGCGTTCACACACACACCAGCTACAGGTGGAGCCGGTGCGCTCACACACACACACTATCTATAGGTGAAGCCAGTGCGCTCACACACACACACTATCTATAGGTGGAGCCGGTGCGCTCACACACACACACCAGCTACAGGTGGAGCCAGTGCGCTCACACACACTATCTATAGGTGGAGCCAGTGCGCTCACACACACACTAGCTATAGGTGGAGCCAGTGCGCTCACACACACACCAGCTACAGATGGAGCCAGTGCGCTCACACACACACACTATCTATAGGTGGAGCCAGTGCGCTCACACACACACTAGCTATAGGTGGAGCCAGTGCGCTCACACACACACACCAGCTACAGGTGGAGCCAGTGCGCTCACACACACACCAGCTACAGGTGGAGCCGGTGCGCTCACACACACACACTATCTATAGGTGGAGCCAGTGCGCTCACACACACACCACTATAGGTGGAGCCAGTGCGCTCACACACACACGCACACACACACACCAGCTATAGGTGGAGCCAGTGCGCTCACACACACACACACACGCACACACACACACACACCAGCTATAGGTGGAGCCAGTGCGCTCACACACACACACGCACACACACACACACCAGCTATAGGTGGAGCCAGTGCGCTCACACACACACACTATCTATAGGTGGAGCCAGTGCGCTCACACACACACACTATCTATAGGTGAAGCCAGTGCGCTCACACACACACACTATCTATAGGTGGAGCCAGTGCGCTCACACACACACACTATCTATAGGTGGAGCCAGTGTGCTCACACACACACACTATCTATAGGTGGAGCCAGTGCGCTCACACACACACACTAGCTATAGGTGGAGCCAGTGCGCTCACACACACACACTATCTATAGGTGGAGCCAGTGCGCTCACACACACACACACTGTCTATAGGTGGAGCCAGTGCGCTCACACACACACACTATCTATAGGTGGAGCCAGTGCGCTCACACACACACACTATCTATAGGTGGAGCCAGTGCGCTCACACACACACACTATCTATAGGTGGAGCCAGTGCGCTCACACACACACTATCTATAGGTGGAGCCAGTGCGCTCACACACACACCAGCTACAGGTGGAGCCAGTGCGCTCACACACACACCAGCTATAGGTGGAGCCAGTGCGCTCACACACACACACCAGCTATAGGTGGAGCCAGTGTGCTCACACACACACACACTATCTATAGGTGGAGCCAGTGCGCTCACACACACACACTATCTATAGGTGAAGCCAGTGCGCTCACACACACACCAGCTATAGGTGGAGCCAGTGCGCTCACACACACACACTATCTATAGGTGGAGCCAGTGCGCTCACACACACACACTAGCTATAGGTGGAGCCAGTGCGCTCACACACACACACTATCTATAGGTGCAGCCAGTGTGCTCACACACACACACTATCTATAGGTGGAGCCAGTGCGCTCACACACACACACTAGCTATAGGTGGAGCCAGTGCGCTCACACACACACACTATCTATAGGTGAAGCCAGTGCGCTCACACACACACACTATCTATAGGTGGAGCCAGTGCGCTCACACACACTATCTATAGGTGGAGCCAGTGTGCTCACACACACACACTAGCTATAGGTGGAGCCAGTGCGCTCACACACACACACTATCTATAGGTGAAGCCAGTGCGCTCACACACACACACTATCTATAGGTGGAGCCAGTGCGCTCACACACACACTAGCTATAGGTGGAGCCAGTGCGCTCACACACACACTAGCTATAGGTGGAGCCAGTGCGCTCACACACACACACTATCTATAGGTGAAGCCAGTGCGCTCACACACACACACTATCTATAGGTGAAGCCAGTGCGCTCACACACACACTAGCTATAGGTGGAGCCAGTGTGCTCACACACACACACTATCTATAGGTGGAGCCAGTGCGCTCACACACACACACTATCTATAGGTGGAGCCAGTGCGCTCACACACACTATCTATAGGTGGAGCCAGTGTGCTCACACACACACACTATCTATAGGTGGAGCCAGTGCGCTCACACACACACACTATCTATAGGTGGAGCCAGTGCGCTCACACACACACACACTATCTATAGGTGGAGCCAGTGCGCTCACACACACACCAGCTACAGGTGGAGCCAGTGCGCTCACACACACACACACTATCTATAGGTGGAGCCAGTGCGCTCACACACACACACCAGCTACAGGTGGAGCCAGTGCGCTCACACACACTATCTATAGGTGGAGCCAGTGCGCTCACACACACACTAGCTATAGGTGGAGCCAGTGCGCTCACACACACACACCAGCTACAGGTGGAGCCAGTGCGCTCACACACACACCAGCTACAGGTGGAGCCGGTGCGCTCACACACACACACTATCTATAGGTGAAGCCAGTGCGCTCACACACACACACTATCTATAGGTGGAGCCGGTGCGCTCACACACACACACTATCTATAGGTGAAGCCAGTGCGCTCACACACACACACTATCTATAGGTGGAGCCAGTGCGCTCACACACACACTAGCTATAGGTGGAGCCAGTGCGCTCACACACACACACACCAGCTACAGGTGGAGCCAGTGCGCTCACACACACACACTATCTATAGGTGGAGCCAGTGCGCTCACACACACACTAGCTATAGGTGGAGCCAGTGCGCTCACACACACACACCAGCTACAGGTGGAGCCAGTGCGCTCACACACACACCAGCTACAGGTGGAGCCGGTGCGCTCACACACACACACTATCTATAGGTGGAGCCAGTGCGCTCACACACACACACTAGCTATAGGTGGAGCCAGTGCGCTCACACACACACACTAGCTATAGGTGGAGCCAGTGCGCTCACACACACACACTATCTATAGGTGGAGCCAGTGCGCTCACACACACACACTATCTATAGGTGGAGCCGGTGCGCTCACACACACACACTATCTATAGGTGGAGCCAGTGCGCTCACACACACACCACTATAGGTGGAGCCAGTGCGCTCACACACACACGCACTAGAGCCCTGCAAGCCCGTCGGGGCCCGACGGGGCCCGACAGGCTAAGCCCATTCGGGCCGGGCTCGGGCCGTTTTTTTTTTTTACAGATCGGGCTCGGGTCGGGCTCGGGCTTATTTTAGCTTCTCTCCTCATTGTGTATATAATTAACGTGCAGCAGAGCACACGTCACGAAGTGTGTATGAAATATTGTTATATTGATTATATTATAAATATTATACATCACCTAAGAAAGTAACACAAACGCAACACGCATACACGAACGCGCGCGCGTCACTCACGTGCATTAAACAGGTGACACTTCAGTTACTGAAAAGCAAAGAAAGGTAGGCCGTTTATTTACTTATTTTTGCGGTTTGATCCCGTAGCACTATATTCTCCCTTCATGTTTATGCTTCTGTGTAATGGACGGTTTGTCCAATATTTTTGGGCATGATGTTTCAGGCCTATAATAAAAGTTTACCTCTTAGTAGCGTGTGACGTGTGTGTGTTTGCGTGTGTAGCAGAGACAGTGCGCATCAGAGAGCGCGCGATGTGTGTGTGTTTGCGTGTGTAGCAGAGACAGCGCGCATCAGAGAGCGCGCGACGTGTGTTTGCGTGTGTAGCAGAGACAGCGCGCGAGAGAGAGAGAGCGCGCCAAAGAGCGCGCGCGTCAGAGAGAGCTTAAAAGTGATTGATGTTGGTCTCGGGTCGGGTCGGGTTCGGGCTGAAAAAATTGCAGGCGTTGTCGGGCTGGGGTCGGGTAGGGCTTGAACACCACGGGCCAGGGCCGGGCTAGGGCTGGAGTTTTTGGCCCGTGCAGGGCTCTAACACGCACACACACACACCAGCTATAGGTGGAGCCAGTGCGCTCACACACACACACACACGCACACACACACACACACCAGCTATAGGTGGAGCCAGTGCGCTCACACACACACACGCACACACACACACACCAGCTATAGGTGGAGCCAGTGCGCTCACCACACACACCACTATAGGTGGAGCCCGTGCGCTCACACACACACACCAGCTATAGGTGGAGCCAGTGCGCTCACACACACACACACGCACACACGCACACACACACACCAGCTATAGGTGGAGCCAGTGCGCTCACACACACACACACACACACACGCACACACACACACCAGCTATAGGTGGAGCCAGTGCGCTCACACACACACACGCACACACACACACACCAGCTATAGGTGGAGCCAGTGCGCTCACACACACACCAGCCAGTGATGCGCGGGTTGATCCAAAATGAGCGGGTGCCTGCGGTTACGAGTCATCCAAAAATATTTTTAATGATATTCGGGTCGCGGTCGGTCGGGTCGTTTGAAATAAAGATGCCAATTAAACCTTTGTAATTTATATAGTACTAGACACAATTTTCTATGAAATACATAGGCCTACACTTTATTGGCTGAATAATTGGTGCGAAGGAGACGCACAAGCTCAGTCTGCAGGTATACCTCTATAGAGATGGAGGCGGCAAGAGAAAAGGTGAAGACTGGGGAGTGGAAGCTCCGCAAATACACAAATAGAAAGAGCAAAGTGTGGGAGACATTTGCCGAAATAATGAAAGATGATGACCAAAGTGCTGGCTTTGTCATGTGTACTTCTTGCGATGCTATTTACACATTTGATAACCACTTCACGAGTTCACACTTACAAATAAGTCAGATAGAATAAATGCGTATTTGGCGTGCTGTCCGAGGAGAGGGCTCCGGGCTCGGTATTTGGCCCGAACCCAGAGTACTCCCCCGTATTCCTGGCTGTGAAAGAACAAGCCAAGAGTGAGGAGTCGGGGTGGTGGAGGGATGCTGAAAACTGTCAAGGAAGTTAGGTGAGTTGACAGAGTGAATATATATATATGCTTCCTCTCATGCTGATAGGGTAGACATGGTAATTGTTTGATGAGTTGATTGATTGATTGATTGCTTGATTATTTGAACGTGCTCCTCCCGAACTTTGTTAATAAAACATCATAAAACTGGCACGACCAACCAGGCACGGCGCCAGGATTCCAGTTTTGGATGGGCCAGACCAATTGTGGGTGGGCCTTAAATTAAAAACGTTAAATAATAATAAAAAAAAAAAAACGTTATCCAATCACTGCTTAACCTAATAAAAAAATATTGATTAATATAGCCTACTGTTATATTATCTGTGCGTATACATAATATAGATTTTAATAGCTTGATGCTCTTTAAATATTTAGTTGCATTGTAAAAAGTTTCGGTGCATAGGACAGACCTATCCGCGATCGCTCTCCATGGTTCTGACCAAAGAAGAGCGCTTTGGAATCTCCATTACGCATCATACCTGGGCTGCATTTTCCAATAACATTGTCTCTTAGCGCGCTACGAAGACTCTTAAGGTATAACTTAACTAAAGGTATACTACCACTAAAGGTATGCCATTGCTAGGCGTCTTCAGGGCTATCATCCATTCGCGAGGCAGAGGCGCTGGCGCCCTCCTAGCAACGGCGCTGTTTTTGGTAAAACATGATTTTGACGACTTCATTAAGTTTTGTTTTATAGAAAACTATTTTTAAAAGATTTTCGTTTTGTATAAATTGTATCTTAATTTTGATCAATGTTTTATCAATCAATTGCTCGTATTTAATAAATAAGAAGCAAATATATAGCAGACAATGTAATAAGGCGCCAGCATGATCATTTGCATTGCACGTGAACTGGAGGGCGCCGAAACTCAGCTTGTGCCTCACAGATTTGAGAAATATAGGCTATATATTACAGAAAGCTTGAAATGTCTACTTTTAAATGAAAATATTCAAACCAAAATAAATAGGCTACTCTCTGATTATGTAATCCATATGAAATGTGCATTTCTCTCTGGCATTCATGGCGAGTCCGCATCATCAACTTCATCTTTGCAGCGACACAGAAAACACCAGTTTATTACTAAACAATTAAATGTCTCCTTGCTAATTTAGACACATTCATAATCATTACTTTAACCGGTTCTTTGTGGCAAGCTTTATGCGTGCGGTCATAACGCTTATTATCCTGTAGGCTATATTTAAGTAATTAAATTAATATAAAGGCGATTTGTCCATGAATGGCTTAAATAAACAACTACTAGTCGACTAGAAAAAAAAAATAGTCGGAGGCAGCCCTTATTCCACATATTTTCGAACCAGCAGGCCATCTGGGTTGGGCGAGCGACCATGAGCGGAGCGGAATATTCAGAAATGCGCTCTCCGCTCACGAGCTCTGATCAGAACAAACCCGAATCACTGTCTGCTGAACTTGCGCAGAAACATCAAAATAGACATAGCCAGCTTTTTAAAATTGTTTTTAAAACTAATCATTTAGACAATTTTAGTACAAATTATTATTATTAAATTATTAGAGCTTATTGACGATTTTTTATAATTCTTGACAAAATTAGAATATATTAAGTTTTTTTTTTTCTTTTTTTTTTTTTTTTGGGGTGGGCCTGTTGAAAAGTGGGTGGGCCTGGCCTGGATTAATGGATATTATAGGCCAGGGAGGCTGATGGGGGGCGTATGGGAGGGGGGGGCGGCCACACCCCCCGCACCCCTAGTTCCTAAATCTATGGCCCAATGACGCTACGATGAGCATTTACTACTTTTAAAAAATGCAATATTTTCTTTTTCTTTTTTTGCGGTCCGAGTTGCGGGCGGGTTAGTTGAAAACGTCGGTCGGGTGTGGGTTGTGTATACATTGACCCGCGCATCACTGACACCAGCTATAGGTGGAGAGAGGAGAGAGAGTGATAGAGCATATTCAGTGGATGTTTAAAATATTTAAAATCATGTTTAATTATATATATATATTTTTTTAAATGTCAAGTCAAGTCAAGTCATCTTCATTTATATAGCGCTTTTAACAATGTAGATTGTTCCAAAGCAGCTTTACATTGATAATAGAAAATTAAAATAAAGTGTTTTGGCTTTATAGCAGCTCTAGAATAAAGTTATTGTCCAGCTAAAGTTAGTTTGATTGATTCACTTCCATCGCAATGATCATTAGTTATTAACTTAGGGGCCGCTAACACGACACCGTTTTAACAGAAAACTCTTAAGTTCTTTCTGTGCAAACTTCAAAAACGTGAACCAGTGAGAACGCTGATGGCGTGCACATGCGTATTACAAGTTCAGTCTATAGAGACTTTAATATATGTGCACAGGCGTGTAGTCCTTCCCTACAAATCAACCCTCAACATACTACTTGTCTGGCCTTGAAAATAATAATACAAATTTTTTCTCGCTTCCACGTAGCCGGAATTATCCCGACAACGCTTTATCTGTAGATAGGTAAAGGGAGGGGAGGAGTCCTTCACAGGGGAGAGACTAGTTGACATTTCAGCACTGCGTTGTCGTCGCGTCCAGGCACAGGTCCTTCATCAGATCTGGATCCGGCGGACTGCAGTAAACCTCGTGATAAACAGAGAGACTAATATTAGCGTAGATGCCATTCTTCTTATGATGGAACGAGTACATCAGAATGTATGGGAAGTGTTCCCGGTTCCGGCTGACCTAATCTATGCAGCCTAACACTGAATTATAGAAGTCTATAATGTATTATGTGTATGCTAGGTCAGTGGTTCCCAAACTTTTTGAAAGCATGGCACCCCTTTGTAGTGTTTTTTTTTCCACGGCACCCTAACCCAATTAAACTAAACGAACATATGTACATACATATATACAATTATATCCAAATGAGCAAACAACAAATGAAGCATAAACAGCAGCATGAATTTATTATGAATGCATCACAACAGACATAATATGAGGCGAAACAAGATCAGATGAATCATCAGTCCATTAATAACTGGACACACGTCAACAGACTGATTTTAACCAATTAGGCTACTGTATGTGAGAATCATTGGAACAAAAAAGATTTAAAGATACTTAACTCTTTAAATAATAATAAACAACTCCAAATATTTTTGCATATGTTGGTGTTTTGATATGATTTTAAAATATGCTGTAAACAGGGTTAGCCTATTATAGTTTTGCATTTTTCATTAGTTTTTATTTTTATTTTGTTTTGACTTTTTGTTTTCAAATTCAGTTTAGTTTTAATTAGTTTTTAAAGTTTGTTTGCTAGTTTAGTTTAGTTTTTATTTTTTGAAAATGCTTAGTTTTCGTTTAGTTTTTATTAGTTTTAGTGTTAGTTTTAGTCTTTTTTTTTTTGTTGTAATTTGGGCTATTTGTCAGGGGCAAGATTCAAAAAGACATAATGACATAACATTATTTAATATTTGAATCACAGCTTATATAGTGTTTCTGTTTTGACATCGACAACCACAACCAAAAAGTGCATTTTTCCTCAAACTTGCGACTAGTTAACTTTCTAAAGAAGGCGCAATCGCTTCTCGGGTCGACAATAGCACACTGACAAAATTATATTCAGAATTTAAAATATTTTTATACCACTTTTTAATGTGTGATTGTGTAAAGGTGTTCACGAGATAGAGATACCAACCTTCCGCGAACTTGCTTTCAACGTCGAACGAACACTCGTTCTCATGGAGACGCGGTGTGCACGGAGGGGAGGTGCTGTGTGTGTGTGTGTGTGTGTGTGTGTGTGTGTGTGTGTGCGCGCGCGCGCATGTGAGAGACACATGAGTGACAGAGAGACGGAGGGAGAGCAGGGAAAGGAAATGCAGCTGAACGAATTTCAGTTTTTTCCCACCTAGTTTTCGTTTTTTCGTTCGTTTTCGTTAACGATTATAACCTTGGCTGTAAAAGGTTATTATATGGTACGATAGATATTTTAGGCTGTTTAAATTGGAAAATAAAGCTGAGATTCTGCGGCACCCCTAGCCAGTTGTCACGGCACCCCAGGGTGCCGCGGCACCCACTTTGGGAACCACTGTGCTAGGTCAAAGAGATGTGTTTTTAGTCTAGCTTTGAACTGACAGAGTGTGTCTGCTTCCCGGACAATGTTAGGAAGACTGTTCCAGAGTTTTGGTGCTAAATAGGAAAAGGATCTAACGCCAGCAGTCGATTTTGATATTCTCTGTATTATCAACTGGCTGGAATTTTGAGATCGCAGTTGACGTGAAGGACTATAATGCGTTAAGAGATCGCTCAAGTACTGCGGAGCAAAACCATTTAGTGCTTTGTAAGTAATCAGCAATATTTAAAAATGTATACGATGTTTAATAGGGATCCAGTGCAGTGTTGACAGAACCGGGCTAATATGGTCATACTTCCTTGTTCTGGTAAGAACTCGAGCTGCTGCATTTTGAACTAGCTGTAGTTTGTTTATTAAGCGTGCAGGGCAACCACCCAGTAGAGCATTACAATAATCTAGCCTTGATGTCATGAACATGACTTTCAAATGAAAGAGTCCCGGTTTTGAGAAAATGTCCAAACGGACATTGGGCAGTGGGTTCGCGGAAGCCGCGTCCCACCCGCCCAAAAGTTTTGGGGGGTCAGCCTGACCCTCCCCAGCGACCTAATGACCCGTGAGGGGTCAGGGGGCCTGACCCCCCAGGGGCCCAACGGGAGCCCCCCGATATCCGAGACCCCCAGAAGCAGTGTGCTTCAGAAAGAAGCTTCATCCTCAGTGTCGCGCCACACGCCCCCGTCCCACTAACCCATTATTTGTCCGATTGCCCACTATAGTGGCCAAATGTCCCGTTGACCCACTGACCGGTCCCAAGCCACGCCCCCATCCCACGAACCCAGTATTTATCCGATTGCCCACTATAGTGGCCAAATGTCCCGTTTATCCCCCCTGACCGGTCCCAAGCCCCGCCCCCGCCCCGTCCCTATCCCTAACTATTTTACTGCACTCAGCAGGCCCCCAGAGTCTGTAGCACCAAGTTTCGTCGGGTTTTTAAATGGGTTTCATCAAAATAGTTCGAAAGTCATTATTTTGCTGCCAAATAGTGGTTGCGCGGACACTCATTTTTTATGCAAATTAAGCACTGAAATGACTTGAAAGTTAGATGAATGTGTTCAGTTGAGTGTGCTTAGTACAGTAGAGGTGGTTTAATTAACGAGAATTGATATCACATATGATGAGAGAGCAACCTATTTAGTGGGTCCTCCTGGCCCCCTTTGGCCTGGAGGAGGTGGCGGGGCGCTTCGGGGTCCCCGGGGGGGCATCCTCACCCACCACGACTGACTCTACTTGCCGTCCAAATTCAGGGCGTAGAAGCGGTCAGCTGTGGGTGTTGTGCCAGTCCCCGGGGCTGTGGGTATTCTTGGCCTGTACAGAGAGAAGAAAGCATAGTTAGAAACAAACACAGGCACGTCAGAAATTCACAAGGCAGAAACACGTGCGGGAACGGTCACGTGTGGCGATGGAGTTTTGGAGATCGGTGAAGGTTGGAGTTCCTGGCAGGCCCATCCCAGCCCATGTCTCCTGAAAGTACTGGTTTAAGGTCTTACAGGAGCTGGGCTTTGAGGTGAAAAATAAATAATGGGTGTCGCCACCGCCCATCAAGCCTTCCCTCATCCAGCCATACTCTTCCTCGCTCAAGGCCAGATGAGCGGCCCCGAAGGCCTGGTTGGTCTTGTGGGAAGAAATCAGCGGAATCAGCGACAAACGAGCGGCGTCAGAGGGCGAGAGATAAAACCACTCACAATGATGACGTAGCAACCGTCCATGGCAGCCTTCTGCGCTGCCTCCACCTCCCCAATGGTCATGTTTTGGAACACCCCACCGCGATGACCAGAGATGCAGGCCAGGCAGGCGGTGAGGTGCCCATAAAAGGACCACTGGTCCTTCCTGTCGCCCGTCACTTTGAAGCGAGCTATGAGAAAAAAGGGAGAAGCGTTAGGGGGCGTGTGGAACGCAGTGGTTTGAGAGGTGAGAGGAGGCAAAAACTTACCTAGGACTTCAGGGATGACAGTCTTGGCGGAGGCAACGCACTGGCGGAGAGTGACCTTGAGGATGAGATGGCCCTCCTTGGCCTGTTTGACCGCCACCTCGTGCATGACCACTCTCCACCTCACTGAGCGAATCATGGCCTTTATTTCCCGGTTTAAGCCAACCATAATGGAGCGGGAGAGCCAGCAGGTGGGCGGCGGGGTCTCTGCCACGTAGGCCAGGAACTGGGCCATGTTTTTCAGGTACATGTGTACAGTCGGCTCCGCGATCTTGGCCTGGTTGAGAGAGTTGTGCCAAGACCGTATCCTCGCCGTCTGATTAAAAAAAACCAGGCTGGAGAGGTCGGTGTGCCCCACCGCCATGAATGCTACGAAGTTGCGTATCCTGAACACAATCGACCCCACATTATTTATCAGCCTCGGAGTGGGGTCGGCGCCCTCCTGGTGGCCCCCGGAACTCCTCGAGGAGGACATCAGCAAAAAGAGAAAACACACAAAAACAATGGGGTTGGAACATCGGCTGCAGAGCGAGAGGGAGAAGCGATAGAGCGCGGTACTCACTCAGTGCCGCCACGTGGTCGGGGAACGGGTGCTCCTCCCGCTCCTGAGACGGCTGGGGGGTGGGTGGCAGAATGGAAGAGCGGTGTTTTCTCCTGCGACTACAGCGTCTCACCGTCACCCAGTTGCCCTGCTGCACGGGCTCTACAGCCAGAACCGAACAATGTAAAGAGTTCACTAAGCTAGTCACATCCAAAGCAGTATCTAAAGCCCTTACGCTCTTACAATCCTCGATTAAAGTTTGGATGCGTGTCTCTAGTTCTAAAATCTTCTCCGTCAGCCTGACTATCTCCCTGCATTTATCACATGTAAATCCTTCATTGCTGACAGAGAAGGCTATGCTATACATGTGACACAAAGTGCAAGTGACAATAACAGAAGACATGACTCACCGTGTTTGTTGACTGATCCTACTCACCACAGTTGTTTGATAGACTCGTAAAAGGCGCGAGCGAGAAATAAAAAGATGGCTAGCACGGATGGCAGGTTAACAGGCTAGTGAGATACTAGCGTGTTGTGCTAGCAATAACGATTTAGATAAAAGCTAGCGATGTCAGATTAATGTGATAGGCAATATTAGACAATATCTAATTATGTTGATGAATAAGTTAAATTTAGCAAATATGAAGAAGAAGGAATGATAGTAAATAGAGATTCAAAACAGAAAGCTATACAGAGCTACGGACACAAACCAGCAGCAAGGCAGACAGGAGCAATCGATCAAATTTGCAGCAATGTTCACTTTGATGCAACTTCATCACAATCTCTCACTGAAGCAAAATCCGCTGATCTGCAAGGTGCAGTGCACGTGTGTTGAATGTGTTCATCCTGAGCTTTAATGGAAATTGTAAATTGGGTCAATGCAACTCAATTAAGTTAAAACAGCATTCCCCTGTTTTGTGTTACGTCAAACCTGATTGAATGTGGTTACAACAACACAATTATAATTTATAGGTATAAATAGCCTACCCCCTTGAAGCAACAACTGCACATGTTCACTTTTACAGTGTAGTTCACTATTAGCTAATCAGTAACTAATATTTTTTCATAACTCTCAGAGAACTACTAGAACTATATACATAATTAATCTGAATGATGCATAATGTATAATTAATCGTAAAGTGAAGATCATGGTAACCCACTATAGTTTTACAAACTCACTGTAAGCTTTTGAGTTTGTTGCAGTCTGTATAGTAATTCCTTCTGATGGATTTAGATGGACGGCTTCCACCGCCTCGATCATAGGATTCACTGATGCTTCTTCAGCGCCAGCTTAGACTCACACACTCTTTCTCTTTCACACACTTCACTCTTTCCTTGGCCAGCCTATGTATAAAACTCTAGTTCTGCCACTGTTTTCAGTGAGAATGACTCAGCATATGCATGCAAGAATAATCTTTCATCCACCATATGATGACAGGCTGAAATCCAATATGATTATACAAATAATGTCTTGATTCTTATTGAATTATCTGGTTGTTCAAATGACTAACGTCAAAGGAGAAGATTGTGATGTGTTTTGGTAATGAACTGTTCTTATTGCATGTCACGAAGTGCTCTCTGCAGGAAGGTCCAGGTCTTAGCAAATCTATTTAAGATTATAGAACTGTCCAGATGTAATTATATTCTTCCCCTTAACGTTTCAAAGGTTGTGTGTAGTCTAAATAATCACATATTACAGATTTAAAAGTGAAATTTCAAGGTTCTCCATTTGTGGTGACAAATGCTCACCTTGATAATGTCCGTTTAATAAGGATTTTTTTTTTCTTTGTAATACCTCCTCGATAATAACAATTTAAGGTAACACTTTATAATAAGGTTCATTAGTTAACAATAGTTAACTACTTTAGTTAACATGGGCTAAAGATGAACAATACTTTAACAGCATTTATGAATCTTTGTTCATTTCAACATTTACTAATACATTATTAAAATCAAAAGATGTATTTGTTAACATTAGTTAATGCAGTGAACTAACATGAACAAACAATGAACAGCTGGATTTGTATTAACTAACATTAACAAAGATTAATAAATGTATCATGGTTAGTTCATGTTAGTCAATACATTTAACTAATGTTAACAAATGAGTCCTTATTGTAAAGTTACCAAATTAACATATAAACTATAGTGCTCATCCAGTCTATATTCATGCTCATAAATCACATAATTATTCATTAATTAAAAATATCCAAAAAGGGACAATGTAAAATAAAAAAACTTTTGTCTAGATATGTATGGTTTGATATTAAGAACCAAATGATGACCATAACGCGTCTTGATTGTGCATATCCAGTAAATGTCTCCATCTGCTGGTTCATCTTATTTAAACAGAGGGTTCAGTCCGTCCAAGGTCTTGGTGCAGATGATTACCACATATTTAGAGACGATTTTAACATCTGCATGATTGCGATGCATATATTTTGATGGGGAATAATTTGCTAGGGAATTTAGTTAGCACAAAATTTTTAATTATTATAGTCCCAGTCAAACAGATACATCTGAATTACACTATAATGAATTAAAAAAGTATTGAATTCAGATTGAATGATTCTGCTCAGTTGGTTATGATGAATAATGGATATGTTTACAATGTAAATCTAAATACTGAAATATTAAATACCGCACCCATGTTAACAGGTTAGAGCTTTCACACTGCGCGCGGATGTGGTCCGGCGTGTCTTCCAGGAGCGGTGCGTATACAGCAGTGCAGAGATCGATTCACACCGAGTCTATTTCTGCTGTGCTGAAAACGCTGAATTAAAGTGACAGCGCATGTTTCGTGGTCAAAATGAACACAGATTGGCTTGAAAATGTAGTAATTTCACCATAAATGCATTTAATTAAATAAAATGTAGTAATCTCACCATAAATGTATTTAATTAAATACTACTTTTTTTCATCTTTTTACTTTAAGACGGGGGTAAAGCAAGGAAAACTACAATTTACCTCAACAAGGTGACATACTGAATTTGTGGAGGTGGAAAAACAAGTTCTTTGTGGCATGCAAGATTTATTGTATTAAAATTTAAATGCAAAAGAAAAAGCACGAGAGTCGGCTGTTTTTGTCAATTTTAAAATGTTTGCGATTTTAATATAAGTAGGCTACATGGTTAAATATTTTACCTCTTGCTTGAGCAACTTAATATATAAGTAGCATTGAATAATACGTTGTTTAAATTGTGTTTAAACATCTATTAAAGAGTGTATATTGTGTACAAAGAGAATCGCAATGCTGACAAACTTATTTTTAATAAAAGTAGCTGATAACTTCTGGATTTGAAATAAAATAGTGTGTATGTGTTTGTGGTACAGCCGTGGATCAGTTACGCACTGCAAACGCAGATGTGAAAGCACTATAGCGCGTGCTGCTCCTGCACCGCACACACACTGCACACGGAGGATGTGTGAAATGGGCGTTACACTTGTCAAATGAGTTTAACAGACTGGTAATGTCAACAAATTGCTGTATCAAAAACATACCTAACTGTGACACCACTGTGTCGTATCGAACCGAACCGTGAATTTTGTGAACCATTACAGATGTTGATCTACCTCAAAGTTTTGAGGGGCATGAATATGCTCACTATATTTCATGGAAATGTACCCAGTTGATTTGGATTTGCTTTAAAGTGTTAAATGAGGGGATTGTCTAGGCCACCAGTGGAGAGATGAAGCTGACCAAAAATCAACATTGATATGTTTGTCTTTTCAACACTGAAAAACATTGAATTATCAACATTGATCCAATATTATTTTAACATTGATTTTTCAACATTGATCCAATATTATTTAGCATTGAATTTTCAAACTCAACCAAAATGATGATTCTGATGGAATTTCAACATTTAGGCCTAATAATCAATGTCACCTTGCTATCTGGGTGTGGTTTAAGCAGGGTGAAACATGCATTTGATGTTATGATTAGAATAGATTAAGAATAGGTAACTATGGAGAAGGTTTCGAAAAGTTACAATAATTCACAACAAATGGGTTTAAGTTCACAGAACAAACTTAAGTGTCAAATCGGTCATCAAACCGTGCAGCTGAAATAAATGCTGTTATAAATGACCTGGATCAAGGTCCATATCAGCCCTGAGCTGAACTATATCATCGACCACACGGTCCCAGCGAAACAGAAGGCAGTCGCATGATCTATTTCATTTCACAACGCAAATCATTAGCAATGGTACTTAAAAAACCCGCCATATTTAACAAAACTAGTATCCACAGTACAGCCGTATACCGATCCTGTTTAACCAATTCTGCATTGAGAGCGGTTAGGACCGCCTACCTTATTAACATACGTACACATACATAAATACATGTAGAAAATAGAAATGCATAAATAAATGAAGAAAAAATATAGCATAACACAAATGATACAAAAATAGCACAATTAAAAATTATACTTTTGACAAAATTATTTATTTATGTATTCATTAATTTACGCATATCTGCATTTATTTATTTATTATTTCAGAATGTAATCGTTTATTTATTCATTCGATGTATTTCTACATTTATTTACTTATGTATTTCCATACTTATATATTTATGCATTTCCATATTTATTTATTGATTTATTTAATTCTGCATTTACGTATAATTTATTCATTTATTTATTTATACTTGAGTCATTTCTCGTCCTCCATATAATACAGCCGACTGTATTAAAATAAATGTCCGGCGAATATCCAACCTAAAACTAACTTTAGCACGCTAGAAGAGCAGCATAAACGAGAATAGTCTGCACGGGCTAATGAGTGTTGTGGGTGTGCTTTAATATATGGATCTTCCGCAGGGAGCAGTTTCAGTAATGCATGTGACAGTTCGTCTCGTCCTACGTGAACATGTCATTGTTCACAGGGTCGCATTCACTTGATGGGAAACCGAAAGTGTTTCACTTCATACTTTTACTTTCACTTTTATAGCGCACTCACATGTCTGAATTCATGAAATTATTCCTCTGTGAGTTTATCGAAATTTTCATTTTCTTTATGACCTTAGCACACGTTTTATAGCTTGTTTGAAGTTTTAAAGCGTGTTTTTAAGTTTTCTGGTGTGTTACTGCAGAACTGCTGTTTGGAGAGGTGACTGAAGCTAGAGATGATTTGATGGTGTTGTGTTTTAGATTGATGGAAGACAGGTCGAGGCACATGCGACTGAGAGAATGGCTCATAGCGCAGATAGACAGCGGAAATTACCCTGGACTGAGCTGGGAAAATCAGGAGAAAACCATGTTCAGAATTCCCTGGAAACACGCCGCCAAACAGGACTACAGACAGAACCAGGACGCGGCGCTCTTCAAGGTAAACACACACGCGCACACACACACACACACACACACACACACACACACACACACACACACACACACACACACACACACACACATTTATTAATGTAACATACTTACTACAATTAGGATGTCTGACCAAACGAACAAATAACCTCATTTATTTCATTTATATCAGCACATAGCTTTTAATTTGTATCATTCCAACTTTAATTAAATTTATTTTCTCATTTAAATCCTGTTTAGTACAGAATTTGCAAAAAAAACAACAAAAAAAAAACCCTGTTTACATGATTTAACACACTCTTGTCTTAGGCGTGGGCCATGTACAAGGGTAAATTTCAGGAGGGCAGGGACAAAGCAGACCCCTCTACGTGGAAAACGCGCCTCCGCTGTGCCCTGAACAAGAGCACAGACTTCCAGGAGGTTTCCGAGCGCAGTCAGCTGGACATCTCGGAGCCGTACAAGGTCTACCGGATCCTGGACGACACAGGAAGACTGATAGGTATTATAAAAGATCTGCACTTGAGTTCCTCAAACCTTACACCCAAATCTCACTTCCTCATTTATCTAAATATATATGTCTGCATAATCATATTCAAAACTCTCTGTAAGCTTCTTCTTCTGTCCTCCAGAACCTGCTGGAAGTCCAGTGATATCACATGACAGCGACTGCAGCAAAGCCTTGAGAGACACACATCTGCCCATGCAGGTATAATGAAACCCCTGTGGAAATCCCCTCTCTCACTGCACTGGCTGCAAACCGGGATTAGATTTGAGATTTGTCTGCCTCCTACTGGACAGATTCCAGAGGTGTGTGACATGACAATAACATGTTGTTTTCACATCCAGGAGGACAGTCCGCTTGGTGACTCGAACAAAGGTGCTGGATGGAGTGGTCAGTGTTTTAGTTTCAGAATGAAATAACTAACGACAAAATGTTTCATTTTCACTTACATTGTGTGTGTGTGTGTGTGTGTGTGTGCAGTGAATGGCAGGTCATTTGCGTGTCCCAGTACAGGCATTAACTCCAATCTTCCATCTCTTCCAGTATATCCATCTCACGTCCCCATATCTGGTGAGAGAGTTTCAACAAGCTCATATTTGAATGCCTTTTTAGTTTATTTAATGCCAGGTTCAGACTACACGATATCAGCCCGTTTTTGGTACGTTCAGTTTGACGCAGGGTGTCGTGGTGATTCGGAAACAACAACGTGTGTCGGGACGCCAGAATTTGGTCTCGTATAATGTGTCATAGTAGACGACAACTGACGGCGCGTCTGCGATGCTTCACGGCGTCCTGACAGAAACGCTAGCATGTTTAATGTTTTCCCGGTCCTCCATGACGGGTTCGTCACATCCGTGACATTAGCCAGTAGGAGCACAGGAGCTCTTCCTTACACAGCTTTCAAACATGCCGACACGAAAGAGAGACGATGGTTTCGGTGCTGCTAGCGGGAATTATGTTTCTTGTCCGAGAATTCAGGAGTCGAAACAGACAAAAAGTCCGAACCTGGCATAAGTGCTAACTTGAAGCTTGGCATCATTATGATTCTGAATATTAATCACTCGTTGAGAGAAAAAACTTGACTCACTAAAATGGTATAGAACTTTTATGGTATTGTTGATGTACACTGTAAAGTACTGGGACACATGTCAGATGTATTGGTGTGTGTGTGCTCGTAGACTGGCGTCTGGAGGTGCGCTTGTTCTATCATGGTAAACTGGTGCAGAACCTCGTGACTTCGTCTCCGGAAGGCTGCTTCATCCTGCAAGGCTGTGCTCCGGTGGGGAGCGAGCGCATCTACGGGCCGTGTGAAGCCCAGAAGGTGTTCTTCCCCCATCCAGACATCGTGCGCCTGCCCCCGGGCATCACTGACGCCATGAGCCGTCTCCTGCCCCACCTGGAGAAAGGGGTGCTGGTGTGGGTGGCTCCGGACGGCGTGTTCATCAAGCGCTTCTGCCAGGGCCGCGTGTACTGGGACGGCCCGCTGGCAGAGCACAGACAGAAACCAAACAAGCTGGAGCGAGAGCGAACCTGCAAACTCCTGGACGTGACCGTCTTCATACAAGGTGAAGAAGAGGAAGGGCTTAGCCTGGGAAAACAGTCCTTTTTATGGACTTTCTTCAGCATGTCCTCACACTGATCCCTGTTTTCTTGGCAGAGCTCCAGAACTACCGGCAGGGCTCCGGTCCCGAGCCTCGGCACACAGTGGACCTGTGCTTCGGAGAGGAGTTCCCTGACCCCAGCCAACCCAAGACCAAGAAGCTCATCACTGCACAAGTGAGTATTCCCTGGCATTAGTCCTGAAGAGGCGAGTGGCGTGTGTTTCAGAAACACCTGTACTGCAGTATTGACTGTTTCACACGTCTCAGACACGGCCACCGGAGCTGATCGCGGCCACTCTAGTCAACGCTTGTGTTTATACCAGCCATTTCAGAAGCTCTGCGCGCTCGATTCGCTAAAGATGCAGCGTCCAAAAGCCAGTGCTCTCCTCCTGCTCACAGGCTGTATGTGAAATATAGATACACGAAAATTAAAGATGTATTTTAAAAGACTAAAACAGATATTTTATCCTTTACATTCATAACTGGACTTTGTCTGTAGGACATAGCAATAAACACAAAAATAAACACAATTAAACCAGACAAAACATAACCACTTAGCCAACCTAACCATGGCAGAACCCCAAAGATCAAGAAAAACAAAGTCAGACATGCAAATCTCATGGCCTCGCCATCTTCGGCCTCGCCATCTTCGGCCTCGCCATCTTCGGCCTCGTCATCTTCGGCCTCGCCATCTTCGGCCTCGCCATCTTCGGCCTCGTCATCTTCGGCCTCGCCATCTTCGGCCTCGTCATCTTCGGCCTCGTCATCTTCGGCCTCGTCATCTTCGGCCTCGTCATCTTCGGCCTCGCCATCTTCGGCCTCGCCATCTTCGGCCTCGCCATCTTCGGCCTCGCCATCTTCGGCCTCGCCATCTTCGGCCTCGCCATCTTCGGCCTCGCCATCTTCGGCCTCGCCATCTTCGGCCTCGCCATCTTCGGCCTCGCCATCTTCGGCCTCGTCATCTTCGGCCTCGTCATCTTCGGCCTCGCCATCTTCGGCCTCGCCATCTTCGGCCTCGCCATCTTCGGCCTCGCCATCTTCGGCCTCGCCATCTTCGGCCTCGTCATCTTCGGCCTCGCCATCTTCGGCCTCGCCATCTTCGGCCTCGCCATCTTCGGCCTCGCCATCTTCGGCCTCGTCATCTTCGGCCTCGCCATCTTCGGCCTCGTCATCTTCGGCCTCGCCATCTTCGGCCTCGCCATCTTCGGCCTCGTCATCTTCGGCCTCGCCATCTTCGGCCTCGCCATCTTCGGCCTCGCCATCTTCGGCCTCGTCATCTTCGGCCTCGTCATCTTCGGCCTCGCCATCTTCGGCCTCGCCATCTTCGGCCTCGTCATCTTCGGCCTCGCCATCTTCGGCCTCGTCATCTTCGGCCTCGCCATCTTCGGCCTCGCCATCTTCGGCCTCGCCATCTTCGGCCTCGTCATCTTCGGCCTCGCCATCTTCGGCCTCGCCATCTTCGGCCTCGCCATCTTCGGCCTCGCCATCTTCGTGAGGCGTCTCTTCTGAAGAGTTGGAGGATGGGACAAAACCTCGTCGCAGCCGTAGCGCGCCGCAGACGTGTGCCGTGTAAACAAGGGAAGAACTGTTACTGATCACTGTGGCCATGATTCTTCCTAGTTTAGTTTATCTGACAAATACAACATTTCAGAACTTGTTTGTCAAGGGTAGCACAATAAAGTCATAGACTTGTTTCCATTTTGGTCCATGCTCAAATGACCTTACATGTTTAAAATAAACTATACAAACTATAACAAGCTATAACACATCAGTTACCATCAATTACACTGGCAACCATTTTACTACTTGAAAAGGATGTTTACCTTCACAGTACTGAGGTTGTAATCTTTGGACCAATCTTATCAGTGTATTTGGAGATGATTGTAATTTCTGCACTAGCGTATTCAAAGTGACACTGTACTAGTCTTCATGCTAACAAATGATCTCCACCCAAGAACTGCCGTCTAGTGATAAGCTTTAAGGGTGATAATAAAAACATTAAACTATTGTCAAGAACAAAAGAACACAAGTCCGCCTTGACAACCAGATCAGGAGTTTTGTTTACTTTATGTTTAGTTCCCCCAAAAATTGCTGCAGTTTTTCCTAACCGTGAGAAAAGTGGATTTTCAGTGAGCCGTATACCCACCTTGTTTAACTCCCTTTACAGTTAATTTACAGCTCTCCATTTTTACAGTATGTAAAATTTAGCTTATTTGTCACTTCATCCGCAACTACACAGTTCCTGCTTTTAAATAAAGCAACACACAGCACATCATCAGTGTTCCTCTGCTCATCCTGGACTGAAGCTCAGGCTCTACTCTCCAGCTCAATGGAGACCCATAAAACTAATGAATTAAACTAACAGATCTCTCCTATATCATCAAACACTTCAGTTTAATATTTACTCTCCTTATCAGTTATTGACTTCGCATAACTTTTTTCCATGAACTTGTACTAATATTTCAGTGAAATTAACTCATTTCGTTTAAATCTGACTGTTACATTTTACAGTATATTGCTGTTTTTCCTTGATTTTACGGTAATCCACTGACAGCTGTGGTTGCCAGTAAATTGCTGTTTTTCTACAGTTTTATGCCGTAAATGAATTTACAGTTGATTACTGTTAAATTACGCTTCACTCTGTTTTTTATTTATTTAACCCTTTTAACCCCACTGCAAAATCTTCAGTTTTAAATGAACACTTGTGTGTCCACACTACAGAGTGTAAGAGTAACACTGAAGCAGTGTTGAAGTTAATGATATAATTCAGTGATTGAGCATTAGTGATGAACACCTGATGTTAACAAGCAGAATCACCGAAGGACAGAGGAACAACAAGAAGATAAAAAAGCGAAACACAAGACCTACAACTGACTTCAGCCCAGAAGACATTACATCTCTGAAGATCTCAGCAGAGGAGGATTAAACAACTCCACAAACAGCATTACCAGCTTCATTTATTACTAACTAGACTGACTTTAATTTTTTTTCATACATCTACAGAAATTCCTATTGAGAGGTTTAGATGTTGTTTTGTTTCATTTGACGTTACCATGATGGAGATCAGTGTTTGCTTTAGTTGGGCTCTTGACCCTTGACTTTAACATTAGTTTCTCTTTGGCTGCTGTAACTGTGAGTTTTTCAGACACATTTGTTGTGGTAGAAATAAAGCCAACTAAATGAGATCAGGTGTTGCCGATTATGATGTCATCACACAATGAAACACTGTGAAACTACAGCAAAAGTTCAAGTAGTGCTGCACATTAGTGCATAATCAATTATGAAGGATTTTTTAAACTCATCATTCTCTAAAAAAAAATATGAACTATGTTTTCAGTGAGACACACACAGACATCAAGAATCAGCCAATGAATCTCAACTATGGTGACAATCAACAAAAAAGATAACATCAAATCTGAATATCACAAAAATAAAAGCAAAAAGTAAAAATTAAAGAAAATAACCAGACAATTCATCTGCATAATTTATTCATGCTGCAATGCATGCTGGGAGTCATGGACGATTGTTTTGTACTATGCTGGTACCCAGCATGCATTGCAGCATGAAGCTTATGATTGTCGCTATTGCTGAGATTCATACGTCGATTCTTGATGTCTGTGAGTCTGGCTGATCTAGAAGTTCAAAATGTTCTGAGAATAAACTTTGAAAATCCTTCATATTTTCTGGACGTCAAATCACAGTGATACAAAAATCAATAACAACAAAACATCATCCAAATAAATCCATTTGACAATAAATGAGATCAGTGAATTGGGTCAATAGATGATGATTGTGACCGTTAACAAAGAGCCATTGTCATCTGATCCTGTTTTCTTTCAGCTTCTTTGCCATAGCAAATCTATTTTAAAGACAAAGCTGTCACAGTCAACCAAAGATAAAACTATTGTTCAAAAGTCAAAGGTCAAGAGCACAACTAAAGCAAACACTGATCACCATCATGGTCACATCAAATGAAAATAACATGACATCTAAACCTCTGTCACCTTTCAATAAGACCTTCTGTAGACGTCTGACAGATATAAAGTCAAACTGGTTAGTAATAAGTGAAGCTGGTAATGCTGTATCCTCCTCTGCTTAGATCTTCAGAGATTTAATGTATTTTATCTTCAGTTGATTTAATCTTTTATTCTGTTCTTCTTGTTCCTCTTTCCTTCAGTGATTCTGCTTGTTAACAGCAGGTGTTCATCAGTGTCTGAGTTAACTTAGAAAATTAACTGAACTATGAAATTGTTCACTCAGTCAAGTTGACTATATTAGTGGACTATATTAGTGAACTAGTGTAGGGAATAGTGAATGAGGGTATAGGATGTGATTGTGAACACAGCCTCTGAGTGTCGACTTTGAGGGCTGTTAATTCACAGTGTATTCCTGTAGGCTACGTTCTCGAAAACAACAAATATCACCCAGAATGCATTTTTCTACGGTATATTGCTGTTTTAATGGAAAACAGCTTGTTACTGTAAAATTTGACCGCTTTTTTTACAGCAATTTTTTTATTGATTACATATTATTCACACAATAGCAGTAAGCCATTTATAATTTATTGATTCTCACTTATTCTTCTTTTTCATGTCTTAGATTTTCCTTTCTAAAAGCTATATTGCTTATGTATTGAAAATGTAATACATTTATTTTATAATTGAGAGGCCACAAAGCATTTGACCACTGGATTTAGAGAAACCATTTCACAGTGTTTTCTCAACATTGCAACACTGCCTATCGAATCAACTCCTGAAAAACACATTCAGTAAGTCATTTAACATATGTCATATGTCTTTAGAAGACTTTTGTCTTTCAAACACATTTTCATAAAAAAAAAAAAAAAATCTCTTTCATTAAACGCACAAACCCCCTGCAGTTCCTTCATGAATCCCATTCTGGGAAACCCTGACATCATTTAATGTTTAGTGCACTTCATGTTGTTGAAAACTAAGAAAGGAATTTATTTTCTTTCTCTTAGAATTTTTATATCAATATGGTACAATATTATATTCAATTCTAACTGATGGCACGTTACAAAAGTAACCTAAAAGTAATCAAAGAGTAGTCCAATTATATTACCTAGAATGTGGAATGTAATGAATCACGTTACTAACTAAACTTTTTGTCATGTAATTTGGAATCAGTAACAGACTACAATCTGTAAGTAATCTATATAATATAATGCTTATAATCAGTGTTGGGCAGTAACGCGTTACTAGTAACGCGTTACTGTAACTCAGTTACTTTTGACAGTAACTAATACTGTAACGCATTACTTTTTAAATAAATTAACTCCGTTACCGGTACCATATGGTGCGTTGTCCGTTACTTTTTAAAATTAATTATGTGCGGCAGACCGGCAGTCATGGCGAGTCAAGGCGAGAGCAAGGCGAACAAAAGCGAGGCGAACGCCGCGAGCGCCCTTGAAAGTGCGCGAGAGAGACCGTTGGAGAGCGCGCTCGGAAGTGCGCGAGAGAGACCGATGTGTTGGAGAGCGCGCTCGAAAGTGCGCGAGAGAGACCGATGTGTCCGAGAGAGACCGGTGTGTATGTTGGAGAGCGCGCTCGGAAGTGCGCGAGAGAGACCGAATGTGTTCGAGCATAATATAGTTTGTTTATAAATAAATTACACACTTCAGCATTTGAATAATATCTGTAGCATATTGGTATCATCTGCAATGTTTTAATTAGTTTACATATGAAACAAAACTCCAAAATAACCTGCAGAGAACGTTCCCAGAACACATCTGACCGGTTGTGAACACGTGCGGCAAACACGACTAGAATTTGGCTTAAATAACCTCTGATGGTGAAGTTCTCTGTAGGTTATAGAAATAACCCCCCCCCAAAATTATATTTTATTATTATTGTTTATTTTGGTACATTGTTCAGTATTATATTGAGAGCACATTTTGTTAAAATGCTTACTTTCGTGAGGAAGAAAATACTTAAAGTAGGCTAGTTGTAAAGGTGTGTGAGTTTTATCATTTTAATTTGCACTACAAAGTCAAAGAGTGTATGTGTATGTATATTTTTTATTACTGTTTATTTATTTTTGGTACATTTCTTAAGAAGCATCATTTATTTTTATACTTATTTCTTGGCCAGTTGTTGACTGGGCAATAAATATTAAAAGTTCTAAACCTTCTATTGTTTTGTTGTTCCATAGTAAAGATAACATTTTAATATTTAAGGTAATAGGTGTCTCTCACAATGTCCCGCACCAAATTAACATTAAAATAGTGTGAATTAGTGTACAATATTTTATAATAATAATTTATTCTATTTAGTGTCCATTTAATTCATTTAACTTTTTTTTTTTAAGTAACGCAATAGTTACTTTCCCTGGTAATTAGTTACTTTTGTAATGATGTAACTCAGTTACTAACTCAGTTACATTTTGTGAGAAGTAACTAGTAACTATAACTAATTACATTTTTAAAGTAACTTGCCCAACACTGCTTATAATATAATGCAGTGTAAGAGGTGCGGATGATCTGAAACCACAGACAAACACGTATGTTGAAGTTCAGTGATCTCCATTGAGTAGGGTGACCAGACGTCCCGTTTTCCCCGGGACAGTCCCGTATTTCAGCTCTATTTTTATATTTTTAGTGTCCCGACCTATTATGAAGTTATGTTTTGTCCCGTATTTCTTCTTTCCTAAATTGTCTTGACTTGATGATCATAAAAGAGAGTAGCAGTCTTCTGTCACGCAAGAATAGCCTAATCAAAGGTAGCCAATCTCGTCATGGTATATTTTGGAGAAACATCGGTTAACTTGCAATTAGTGAAGGCGGGATATTAGAGAGTGCGGAGATCAATTCAGATGCGAAGATGTCAAAAGATCGTGTATGTGTACATTTAAGGAGGATCTTAAAAAAGAGTTTATCAAGTTATTAAGCGATGAATGACGCTGAATGACGCGCACAAGAAGTGTTCTTCTGAAGCCAATTCAGTTCTCTTTGGTCCTGAATGGTCAAATACAGACACAGTTGTCCAAATGTCCATCATGTGGAGAATCTCACGTAGATACAGCCGGTGAAGGCTTAAGTGAATGTAAACAGCTCTGTGAAAACCAGATATGTGTCGGTATGTTAGATCCTAGCATTCGGCCTTAAAGTGACAGCAGCCTAAAATACCCATCTGTGTAATTAATGTTCATCAAACCACAAAAGATGTTACATAAATGTATACATGTTAAATAAACCTACTGTACCAGAAAAACGTAGTTTATTTAGTTTTTATCTCCAGTTTCTATCATCCAGATAATAACAAAAGTCCAAGGCACGGGCAAACTAGGCAGAAGATCAAAACCATGACACAGAAACCAAAAGTAGTGCTCAGAAATGCAGTGTTACACCAACAAGACATCACAACGAGTGAATGAACACACAGGGTTTAAATAGGCAAACATAAACCCGATAATGACGAACAGTAGGAGTGTGACGAGCTGTCTCACGATATCGCCATGACGGAACAGGGTGAAATTAGCATAGAATATGCCACCGCTACATTCACATTACACCACTGTCGTTTTGCTGTGTTTATAAAAATAAAAACCATTGTAAACTGTTGTAAACGTCTGCTCTGCTCGTCCAGAACGAGTTGCAGTCGCTCACAGACACAGTGCAGCAGGAACTCACTGATCGAGTGACGATGGCGGAGGATTCGTTGAGCATCAGAGCCTGAGCGTCTGATTAATGAGCGCTCAGCACCGCCGCTCCCGATACACAGAGTCCATGCGATCGCGAATTTGAAAGTGGAAGTAAAACACAAGCTCCCTGATGTACGCAAATTAGGCTGCATAGTGTCCCTGTATCAAACCTGTCTCTGGACTGTGTAGTTGTTGCTCTGGGCTGGGTTTGCACTTACTGAGAGAGTACTTTAATCATGGTTGCACTTATTGTTTGCACTTAGTAAGACTAAGAAAAAACTGTTACTTATTTTTGTTATTTATACTGTTTTTATTTCTGTTTAATTTGTGGAAAATAGTTCCATTAGGAGGCTCATAATTCATGTACAGTAATAGAGTATAATAAATCTACCACAGGTCTGAAGAGACTCATGTGAAATCATACTTGAGAGAAGCCAGTCAGTCGAGTTTGTGGCAAAACCTTTTACAGTGCTTGTATATTGTTGTCTTTCAATGCATTTGATAATTCTCATAAAGTCGAACTGAAATTACATTCATTACAAGATGATCAGCTAAAACATTTCACCTGCAGGCTCTTTTTCCAGTCATGAATTTTGTCATCGAGGATTTCTAACAAATATTATGCACAAATCTGGTCTCGTTCTCATGAGATAAGTGTCTCGTCACACCCCTAACAAACATGTGGCAGTAATCAGAACATGATGAGTCCAGGCAAATGGTTATGGCAATGTAGTTCATGAAGTGGTAAAGAAGACGGAAGGAGATCATTGCGTTTGAGTTCATAAAGGACATAAAGGACCTGTTTTGGTCCCTTTGTTTTGTTTAGAGTGAAATAGTCAGTGCATAACTGAACTTAACGGAACACTTCAGCAATTAAGGGGAAATACTTAATGCCAAAAATGAAAATTGTGTCATCATTTACTCACCCTCATATAATTCCAAACCCTTAAGGTTGGTGCTTTTTCAAGGTTTTTGTCCCTCCATTGATTTTCCATGTAACCAAAACTTAGAAGATCAAAAAGGTCATAAAGGCATTGTAAAATGAATCAAGCGGTTTAATCCAAGTCTTGTGAAGAGACGGCCTCGTTCATGTTCATTCTGTTCCCTGTGCTGCTTTTCCTGAGTTCTGTTTATAGTCAGTTTCTATGGTTTCTGATTGATTTCGTTCACCTGTTGTTCATTTAGTCACCTTGTTATCTGTGTATTAATAACCTGAGTTTCCTCTGTTCATTGATCCGTGTCGTCTTTGAGGTTGTGTTACACTTTATTCCTGGTAATCTCCTGCATGTTTCCTTTGTGAGTTGATTATTAATGACTTTCTATTCGTTCTCCATCGTGGTGAGATCATTACAGCCTCCAGCTGTGACAGTGATACGATCACACAGATTTAATTTAGGCTTTTATTCACATATGAGCACATTACATTTAGTAAACAAGGAAGCTAGAACAAACCATTGCTTTTCCTGCATCATGTGACACATGTTTGAGCTTCTACTCTATGATACGTATGTTAAAATTAGTAAACTACATTTTCACACGAGGGTGAGTAAATTATTAGCTTATGACTTATTATCATAAGTATCATGTGTCCTCCGCCAAATGTGAGCAGAAGTTGTGTTGAAATGCTGTGAATTTCAGTTTATCCTTGATTCTAACTTCTTTTGCCTCACTAACTAACAGTAACTAACATAACTAACTGTAAAAATAAGTTTCCATTAAATAAGATACTGCTTAATCATGAATCACATAATAGGCATTTTTATATGTAAATAACATTTAGAAACTGTATTTGAAAATAATAAGGATTAATAAATAAATACTGATACAAATAACATAAGAAATGGAATTTATTGATTATGAATGATTTTATATGTCCAGCACAACACGGACCGCAGAGGCACGCTGTTTAGGACGGGTTCGTGTCGAAGAGCCACTAAAAAATTATTTACTCACATAATGTTCTCTCTCTTTAAATGTCAGCATTATCATAAATGTCTAAATGATGGAAGTCTGTCGGGTAAAACAAAAGCTTCTTGATGCAATTCTGTCAGTCTACTACTTTATTCCAACCGTTACTCCTGATCAGAGGCTTCCGTAAATATTTAGCTTATGCTCAGAGTTACACTTCAGCTACGTTTAACACTCCTAATGCATTAAACACCTTTTGGATTCCAGGGTCGGCTTGAACCCGGTGGAACGAAAGCTTATAAAACAGTCATAACTATTTTTCAACTAATATAACATTTAATCAGTAACTTCTCATTAATAAGTGAATGCACAAACGTTTTTAAGTTTTCATCAGTATTCATGAGAATTTATTTTGTATATCAGTATATTAAATATATGAACATACTACTGTATAATATGAGGATTACCAGTATGAACTCCATTGACTTCAATGGATTTAATTCAATTGAAAATCGAAACTTATAACTCACGACTGCACAAAACAGTCTAAATTTATGAAACCTACATTTTCTTTTTCTAACACCAAAACAACATCAATATTACAATTCAAAATATATATTTTATATTTCAATATTTTAAACAAAATATATACATTTTACTAGCTTAAACTTTTTCTTTCATATGAAAAAAATGATGATGATTATGATGATAAACAGCTTGAATCTTCTTTTCATGCTGCAGTGGATCATCATTAGGTGGCAGCAAGGTGAAACGTGGACCTTTTCTTTTCCAAACCCTCTTTCCTTTTTCAAATTTGGACTATTTGGTCTTTTAACTTTTACTTTACGAACACATTGTAACGTGGAGGCCGCCCTAACATAAATAAATTATTTTAAAGAAATCTTCAGGCGCCAGACAGGATTAATTAATTAATTAATTTTGGGATAGCAAGAAAAAGTATCCACCTGTTACACAATAAATCACAGTAATAGTCCCAGAAAAATTCAGCTCACAAGGGAGATTTATTCTATAATTATATATCATGTTCAATAAGAAAAACTTATTTGAAAAGGAGAAAAGAAATGGAGAGAAAAAAACAAGCAATAAAAAAAGTTCAACACTTCAGTAGTTCAACTCGTGTTTGAAATCCGTGCAGAAAACGCGTCACGCTAATCCACGTTTGCAGTAGTATTTGAAATATGCTGTTTGGAAGTTAGTTGACCGACACAACAGCAAACGTGTCAGCCAATCAGCATTAGGGGGCGTATGGCGGTGGAGGAGAGAGAACGATCAAGAGGGAGATTTGAACTGAAGAAAGACTGCAGAAATAGAGATGAGAAACAATACAAAAGGGAAAAGCTCAGAAGAAATTACTGGAAAATAAAGGGTTATGTCTGGGCAAGAGCTTTAGGGCCCGTGTTAAAAGGCCCCTATTATGGATTTTTGAAAATGACCTTTCATGTGGTGTGTAACACAGCTCTAAGTGAATGACCTTTCATGTAGTGTGTAACACAGCTCTAAGTGAATGACCTTTCATGTAGTGTGTAACACAGCTCTAAGTGAATGACCTTTCATGTAGTGTGTAACAGCTCTAAGTGAATGACCTTTCATGTAGTGTGTAACAGCTCTAAGTGAATGACCTTTCATGTAGTGTGTAACACAGCTCTAAGTGAATGACCTTTCATGTAGTGTGTAACAGCTCTAAGTGAATGACCTTTCATGTAGTGTGTAACACAGCTCTAAGTGAATGACCTTTCATGTAGTGTGTAACAGCTCTAAGTGAATGACCTTTCATGTAGTGTGTAACACAGCTCTAAGTGAATGACCTTTCATGTAGTGTGTAACAGCTCTAAGTGAATGACCTTTCATGTAGTGTGTAACAGCTCTAAGTGAATGACCTTTCATGTAGTGTGTAACAGCTCTAAGTGAATGACCTTTCATGTAGTGTAACACAGCTCTAAGTGAATGACCTTTCATGTAGTGTGTAACACAGCTCTAAGTGAATGACCTTTCATGTAGTGTGTAACACAGCTCTAAGTGAATGACCTTTCATGTAGTGTGTAACAGCTCTAAGTGAATGACCTTTCATGTAGTGTGTAACAGCTCTAAGTGAATGACCTTTCATGTAGTGTGTAACACAGCTCTAAGTGAATGACCTTTCATGTAGTGTGTAACAGCTCTAAGTGAATGGCCTTTCATGTAGTGTGTAACACAGCTCTAAGTGAATGACCTTTCATGTAGTGTGTAACAGCTCTAAGTGAATGACCTTTCATGTAGTGTGTAACACAGCTCTAAGTGAATGACCTTTCATGTAGTGTGTAACACAGCTCTAAGTGAATGACCTTTCATGTAGTGTGTAACAGCTCTAAGTGAATGACCTTTCATGTAGTGTGTAACACAGCTCTAAGTGAATGACCTTTCATGTAGTGTGTAACACAGCTCTAAGTGAATGACCTTTCATGTAGTGTGTAACAGCTCTAAGTGAATGACCTTTCATGTAGTGTGTAACAGCTCTAAGTGAATGACCTTTCATGTAGTGTGTAACACAGCTCTAAGTGAATGACCTTTCATGTAGTGTGTAACACAGCTCTAAGTGAATGACCTTTCATGTAGTGTGTAACAGCTCTAAGTGAATGGCCTTTCATGTAGTGTGTAACACAGCTCTAAGTGAATGACCTTTCATGTAGTGTGTAACAGCTCTAAGTGAATGACCTTTCATGTAGTGTGTAACACAGCTCTAAGTGAATGACCTTTCATGTAGTGTGTAACACAGCTCTAAGTGAATGACCTTTCATGTAGTGTGTAACAGCTCTAAGTGAATGACCTTTCATGTAGTGTGTAACAGCTCTAAGTGAATGACCTTTCATGTAGTGTGTAACAGCTCTAAGTGAATGACCTTTCATGTAGTGTGTAACAGCTCTAAGTGAATGACCTTTCATGTAGTGTGTAACACAGCTCTAAGTGAATGACCTTTCATGTAGTGTGTAACACAGCTCTAAGTGAATGACCTTTCATGTAGTGTGTAACAGCTCTGAGTGAATGACCTTTCATGTAGTGTGTAACACAGCTCTAAGTGAATGACCTTTCATGTAGTGTGTAACAGCTCTGAGTGAATGACCTTTCATGTAGTGTGTAACACAGCTCTAAGTGAATGACCTTTCATGTAGTGTGTAACAGCTCTAAGTGAATGACCTTTCATGTAGTGTGTAACAGCTCTAAGTGAATGACCTTTCATGTAGTGTGTAACAGCTCTGAGTGAATGACCTTTCATGTAGTGTGTAACACAGCTCTAAGTGAATGACCTTTCATGTAGTGTGTAACAGCTCTAAGTGAATGACCTTTCATGTAGTGTGTAACACAGCTCTAAGTGAATGACCTTTCATGTAGTGTGTAACAGCTCTGAGTGAATGACCTTTCATGTAGTGTGTAACACAGCTCTAAGTGAATGACCTTTCATGTAGTGTGTAACAGCTCTGAGTGAATGACCTTTCATGTAGTGTGTAACACAGCTCTAAGTGAATGACCTTTCATGTAGTGTGTAACAGCTCTAAGTGAATGACCTTTCATGTAGTGTGTAACAGCTCTAAGTGAATGACCTTTCATGTAGTGTGTAACAGCTCTAAGTGAATGACCTTTCATGTAGTGTGTAACACAGCTCTAAGTGAATGACCTTTCATGTAGTGTGTAACAGCTCTAAGTGAATGACCTTTCATGTAGTGTGTAACACAGCTCTAAGTGAGTGACCTTTCATGTAGTGTGTAACAGCTCTAAGTGAATGACCTTTCATGTAGTGTGTAACACAGCTCTAAGTGAGTGACCTTTCATGTAGTGTGTAACACAGCTCTAAGTGAATGACCTTTCATGTAGTGTGTAACAGCTCTAAGTGAATGACCTGTCATGTAGTGTGTAACACAGCTCTAAGTGAATGACCTTTCATGTAGTGTGTAACAGCTCTAAGTGAATGACCTTTCATGTAGTGTGTAACAGCTCTAAGTGAATGACCTTTCATGTAGTGTGTAACACAGCTCTAAGTGAATGACCTTTCATGTAGTGTGTAACAGCTCTAAGTGAATGACCTTTCATGTAGTGTGTAACAGCTCTAAGTGAATGACCTTTCATGTAGTGTGTAACAGCTCTAAGTGAATGACCTTTCATGTAGTGTGTAACAGCTCTAAGTGAATGACCTTTCATGTAGTGTGTAACAGCTCTAAGTGAATGACCTTTCATGTAGTGTGTAACACAGCTCTAAGTGAATGACCTTTCATGTAGTGTGTAACAGCTCTAAGTGAATGACCTTTCATGTAGTGTGTAACACAGCTCTAAGTGAATGACCTTTCATGTAGTGTGTAACAGCTCTAAGTGAATGACCTTTCATGTAGTGTGTAACAGCTCTAAGTGAATGACCTTTCATGTAGTGTGTAACAGCTCTAAGTGAATGACCTTTCATGTAGTGTGTAACAGCTCTAAGTGAATGACCTTTCATGTAGTGTGTAACAGCTCTAAGTGAATGACCTTTCATGTAGTGTGTAACACAGCTCTAAGTGAATGACCTTTCATGTAGTGTGTAACACAGCTCTAAGTGAATGACCTTTCATGTAGTGTGTAACAGCTCTAAGTGAATGACCTTTCATGTAGTGTGTAACACAGCTCTAAGTGAATGACCTTTCATGTAGTGTGTAACAGCTCTAAGTGAATGACCTTTCATGTAGTGTGTAACAGCTCTAAGTGAATGACCTTTCATGTAGTGTGTAACAGCTCTAAGTGAATGACCTTTCATGTGAATGAAAACATCCTGCAAAGTTTTAAATCTGAAAGTGCACCATATATTAAGTTATTGTCTTTCAAAAGTAAGAGTCGACTCTGAGTCAATGAAATGAATAGTTTTTCAATAGAGTCATAAGCCGCTTCGTTGTGATGTCAAGATGAAACATTAGCATATTGCCCGCCCAGTTATGTGAAGAATCCGTGGTTAAAGTTCATCTTTACCACGTTCTCACAGCCAGATGAACAAATACAAAAGGTGATCTGATGGTGTTTTAAAATAATCATTATTTCACAATCATTTGACCTGAATCACTGAACTCGTATAAAGCCCAATTTCTGAGTTAGGTTTACTTTATTAATGATAGCAGCACTGTCCTTGTACAGCATAATATTTTTAGCCTTTTCAAATCCATATGATCAAATCAATTGAAAAAAAAAACTTCAATTTTTTTTTTATGTAGGCACACACAGACAACAAGAATTAGCATATGAATCTCAGCAATGGTGACAAACAGATCACCTCTGATCATAAGCTCATTATTTATTCATGCAGCAATGCATGATGGGAGCCATGAATGAGTTTTGATTGGTGGCACCCAGAATGCACTGCAACATGCTTTATTATTGTCACCATTGTTGAGATTCACAGGCTGATTATTGATGTCAGTGTGTCTAAAAACTAAACAAAACATTTTATTATTTTTTTTGTATATGAGAAATTCTTTGGATTACATTGTAAAAGTTAGAAATATTATGTTGTACAAGGACAGTGCTGCTATAATTAATAAAGTAAACCTTACACAGAAACTGGGCTCTATATGAGTTCAGAGATTTGGGTCAAATGATTGTGAAATAATGATTATGTTAAAACACAACCAAACACCATCAGATCATCTTTTCTCTTTGTTGATCTGGCTGTTATAACTCAGTTAAAGCAGACAAACTAGATCTAAAGTTAATAATTTAAGGGTCAAGACCCCAACTAGAGTAAACACTGATCACCATAAGTGTGACTTAAAATGATGGGTTTCTCCTTCAGTGATTAACATCAGGTGTCTTCACTGTTGGCAATAAAAAATAAAGAGTTCTTAATTCATCTTTGACGTCTGTCTGTTTAAAAAAATTGTTGTAAATTTTACTCATTTTAAATGGTTAACTTTTAAGGAATTAATTTAATTAAATTGAACAAATTAGAATTGAGTTATAATTAATTAATCAATTATATTGCTTGTAATCTGTTGCCACAATTTTATTGAGTAGATATAGCGTAATCATTTTTACAGTGTTCACAAGAGTGAGTTTCTTTTGTTCTCTCAGAGAGTAGCTCTCTCTTCCAGTTCTTCCAGTTTCTCCAGTCTTACAGCAACTAACAACTAATTCTTGTTTGTATGAATTAGTTCTTTTTTTTTTTGTGCTTCATTATCACTTGGTCATCATCTGCGCTTTATTTTTCGTAAAGCATTATTTTGTTGTGCTTCTGCTATGATAAACAGACATCCACTCTTGGATTGCGTGTGTAACGGAGGACTAGTGTGAGTCGCGCAGACGACTGCTAGTGAATGCGGGTTGGGGGGGGGATTAAATTCTTAGATGCATCGCGATGCGGACATGGACGATTCTGAATCGATTCACAAATGTCAAAATTCGATTTTCAAAAAAATAAAATAATAACGTAATATTGACGAAACGCAAAAGGCGGAAGTCTGAAGTGCGGAAGTGCAGCACCCGGACAGTCTGTGGCGTGCGCATAACAGACGCATGACGGCTGAGCGCCAAATCCAAACGGCACCTTCTTCGTTAAAAGCTAACATATGGAAAATTGGCATAATTTCATTGTGGCCTTTTTTCTATTTTTGTATGAGAGCTGCTTTCTGTATTGTTTTGTTTTCACATCAGTATGCTGTAAACCGATCTGTTATACGTATGTTATACGCAGGTTTACTGTACTGCTCTCCACAGTCACAGTGTGTATCAGTGCAATGCCAGCCACAAAAAGTTTTTGACTGCTCTCTGCAGATGTTCATTTACTTTTTTTGCATAAGCTGTTTTTGAGTGTGGTATACAGCAACAATTTCAAGTCATAAGTCTTAGACTTTATTATTTAGTTGCTTTAAAAGTACTAAGTAGTCACACACAAAAAAAGATGCATCGATAATCGTTTTAGCATCGCATCACAGCCCTCTGAATCGTTATCAAATTGAATCGTGAGGTGCCCAGAGATTCACACTCCTAGAATGTGGTGTATGGGGTCATTTGTTAGTGCACTCGACTCGCTTGCAGGGGATCGGGATTCGAGACTCAGAGAAGGGCTGTTAGGATTGGATTGTGAGTTTTGGAGGCGGAGCAATGAAGACGGGGTGTGTTTGTTTGGGTTGATTTCAAATATCAACATTGGCCAACAGCATATTTCAAAAACGACTTACCCCTACTTTAATTGAATCACTCCACCCATTCACGCAAAGGGAAAGTGAAAGTTAAAGTAAACCAGAAACAATGTTGTGGCACAGATATTCTGCAATGCCACAACATACAGACATTCATTTGTTTTTTGTCATTTTATTTTAATTTCAGAATTATTGTGTGTGTATGAACGAGCATGTTTATTAACAAAATGTAGCCCCTTACATTTTTTTGTTAAAAAATCAGAAAAATATATATATATTGACAGTCCAGGGGTGTTTCTAGGTTTTAATAACAGGGCTGGGGGTGGGTGATAAGATAGCATGATTTGCGAGAGCAGTTTTTGCTCACCAGTGCTAAACAGACTATCTTTATTTTGTGCTGCAAGCATATCTTGTTTCTTCTTGTTTCTCCCTGGATTCTGTGCGTAGCTGCTTGCCTAATCTCCCTAACTCAACTGCAATACAAAAGTAAAATACACAGTACAATGTGTTTGTATGTAAACAGCTCATTTATTTTTTGTGAATAATTGTTTTTATTGAGCACACTGTTAACCCTTGCTGTAAAAAAAGGCCAAATTCTGACAATATCATACCATTTTCCATTAAAACAGTAATATACCGTAGAAAACAAAAATAGCCTACAGGAATATACTGTGAATTAACAGTGCTCAAAATCGACACTCAGAGGCTGTTTTCCCAGTCACACCCTATACCCTCATTCTCTATTCCCTACATTAGTTCACTAATATAGTCCACTTGAATGAAAAGAAGTGAGTGAATCGAGAAACTAATGAACACCTGATAAGCAGAATCACTGAAGGACAGAGAAACAAGAACAGAAAAAAGAGAAACACAAAAACTACAACTGACTTCCAGCCACACTGAGTGTGAAACCAGTTTACAAACCAGTTTAACATTATTTCTTTCATACATGTACAAAAGTTCTTGTTGAGAATTAACAGAGATTTAGTTAATAATAAAGCTTGGTGTCACCATAATGGAGATCAGTATTTGCTTTAGTTGGTCTCTTGTCCCTTGACTTCATACCATTCATCTCTCTCTGGCTGCTGTAACAGTGAGTTTATAAAACACATTTGTTATGGCAAGAAAGAGTCAAGAGGATGATCAGGTGTTTTTGGATTTTGTGATGATGCCACAATCATCCTGGACATGTCTGATTCTCTGATCTTTCCTGCATATATTATTTGAATTTATGTGTATTTCACATTTAGCATATATCTGTGAATCTACAACATGAAATCGATATTTCTGTAATCAGGTCTTCTGAAGAATATCAAAATCATATAGTGCTTTAAAACATTTTGAACTCCTGCTTATCCTGGACACACACAGACATCAACAATCAGCATATGAATCTCAACAATGGTGACAATCAAAAGTTTCATGTCACAATGCATGCTGGGTTCCAGGACAATATAAAACTCCCAGCATGCACTGCTGCATGAATAAAAAAAGAAAAAAAATATTGCCACCATTGTTGAGATTAATGTGCTAAATTGTGATATCTCTGTATTTCTAAAAGAAAGTGTAGCTCTGTTTCTCTAGTTATGCATGATGTGTTAAAAAATTAGTCATTGTAATTTATTGCTGTGGTTTCACAGTGGTGCTAATGTAACACTTTTGATTGAGGATTAAACTCTGAACAAGTGAGAATGAATTTCCTTATTGAATGAACAGGCAATATGATGATTTTGTCATCATAACCGCAATTATTCATAAACTGTGTGTGCACAAGTGTGACTTGCAAAAACACAGCTCAAGCAGCAAAAGAAACACTAATGTTTTAGCATCAGCATCCCAACTAAAGCAAACACTGATCTCTATAATGGTAACTTCAAATCAAACATTTTCAGTTAAACATCTTAATAACAACTTCTGTAGATGTATGACAGAAATAAAGTCATACTGGTTAATAATAAGTGTAATAATGTGTAATGGCTGGAAGTCAGTTGTATTTCTTGTGTTTCTCTATTTTCTGTTCTAACAGCAGGTGTTCATCACTAATGCTCAACAATCACTTACATATTCCCTTAATTATCTCACTGCAACACTGTCTCAATGTTACTTTTACTCTTTGTAGTGTGGATTTTCCTGTGGGGTTGAAAGGGTTAACAGTGTAAGATAAAAAAAGACACACCCACAAAATGTATTTTACAGTAATAAACTGTAAGTTATAAAACAGGTTTATACTGGCAACACTGTTGCCAGTATTTTACTGTAAAATCTAGTTTTTTGGGTCACCATTGTGCAGAAGAGTAGAGCCTGTGCTTCAGTCCAGGAGAAGATCTACACACATTGATGATATGCTGCGTGTTGCTTTATTTAACAGGCGGTGACTGTGTAGTTGCTGGTCCAGTGGAAATCTTTTTATTTACAAAAGTTTTGTTGTGGTTTCAAATGAAATAAGTTCACAATAATACTTTGCTCATGTTAGTAATGCTTTATACATTTTAGTTAATACATTTAAATGACAGTTGGTCAATTTAAGGTAGTCGGTTTCTGTAAGTGAAATTTGTTAACTCGAGTTTTAGTGCATTTTTACAGTAACATACTGTAGATTACAGTAAAGAACTGTACAATTAACAGTAAATTACTGGCAACAGTGTTGCCAGTATTTTACTGTAAAAAACCCGGTAAGGTCTAACAGTGCAGTCAATTCAATATAAGAAAAAATATACAACATATTAAAGTGAAACCCATACCCCCCACCCACCACCAATTAGGTAGACTTATTCTGTGCTAAGGAATTGTAAGACATTGCAGTGGAAAAGGTAAAAAATAAAATACCTAATCAATAGATAAATAGAAAATTGGCATAAACACTAAAATAAATTTTACAACAAAGGATTTAACAATGTCAGAAATTGCACTCCAATTCTTTAAAGTATTTGCCTTTGCTCCATGAATGCGAACTGTTGATAGCTCCAGCAGAGATGAGCCCCATACACGCCTGCTCATCGTATGTGGAGGAATACAGTGACTGACTAACATTTTCTTTGCATCAGTGAAAGCAGCTAAAAGTAAGTTTCTCTGTTGCGGAGACAATGCCAATTCAGACAAGTTGTTTAGAAAGAAAAGTTCTGGAGTCAAAACCACATCCTTATCTAACAGGAATGATGTGTCATGAGCAAGCTGAGACCAGAAAGGAAAAAGTGCAGGGCATTCCTAGAAAAAATGTAAATATGTACCAAGTGTTCTCTGCGGACATAAATTACAATTCGGGGAAGGAGAAAAATGCATATAGAAACGTTTTAAAGGGGATAGCTAGAGTCTGTGCAGAAGTTTCCAGTGGATCATCTGATGATTTGGGTTTTTTGAGGATCATGAGATTGTCTCCCAAATTTGCTCAGTGAATAAAGTATGTATGTCCTCACTGATATCCTTAGTCCAAACAGTTGATATGGAAAGTGGTGTGTATGAGTTTTTGAGGAGAAAAGAGTAAATAGCTGAGGCAGAAGTAACAGAATCATCCGTTGGAAGAATTGTCTTTTGCAAGGGATGTTCAGGTAATTGTGAATCCCAGGGAACTCCATATGATCTAATGCGAAGATACATGAAAAAGGAAGTTCCTGGTAAATTAAAGAGAGCCTTAATATCTTGAAATGATTTCAGCCCTTTGTCATCAATTTCAATAGAATTTAACTGGTATGCCATCTAGGCCTGGGGATTTACCCTTGCTCATTCCTCTGACCGATGATAGGTCTAGCTAAGAGCTCAGAGTCTGATTCTGACAGATGTGGAAGAGTAAGAGTAGATAAAAAGGAAGTATAGGATTAGAGTTAGAGCTGTATAATTCACAATAAAAGGAACGAAAAGTGTCATTTATACTCTGGTCAGTCAGAACCTCACCGGCTGGAGATTTCACTGCTGTAATATGAGCACATTTTTTGCTATTACAGTACGTAGTCTTAAAGCCAGTAAATGGCTAGGTCTGCTACCTTGAAAATAATAGTTTTGTCTGGAAATCTTTGTATAAGAAATTCAGCTCTGTATCTATATAATAAATTAAGTTATTTCCTAACAGTTTAAATTTTAGATGTATTATTATCAGAAAAAGAGTGTTGGTTTGCCTGTTCTAGAGACCAAAGTTTGGATTCCAGGTCAGAAATGTTCTTACGATGAGTTTTTTTGGCGAAAAGAAGCATATGAAATCGAAAAATTCCTGATAGATTTTCCGAAATTCCAAAAGATTCCTTTGTCGCCTCCCACAGTATTCGTGGGTCATCTACCGAGCCTTTATTGATGCCAATAAAGCCACATAGTTTTGTTCTAAATTGATCACAAAAATAAATTAGTATTAAAACGCCACCTATGTGCTCGTGGAGGGCGCTGGGTAATTGAAAGTTTCAGAAAATTACTACTATGGTCTGAAAGAGATAGGCGAGAAAGGTCGACTTCAAGTATCAATGAGGTCAAGGTAGAGAGAACGAAAATGTAGTCAGTCCGTGAATATGATTTGTGACAAATTTGTTTACAATTTTTGCGAAGGGTTAAATAACTGCCATGTATCTACTAATGAAAAAGAGACTATGCATTGATTGAGTTGCTCAGTAGAAACAGACTGGGAATAAGAAAAATTGCCACCAGACCTATCAAGGTCATGGGACATTACAGCGTTCATATCTGTTCCCATTACTATCTCAAAGTCTGTTAGATCAGTGAGACAGGTAGATAATTCAGAGAAAAAAGTTGGATCTGGTCTACATGTAATACCACTGCAACTTAATAATCATCTTAAGTCTACCTTTAACCCATCCCTCACCCACCGAACAACCCTGTAGCAAAGCAGAGCCCACCTACTGCAGTCTGGGTAAGAACACACCCCAGGCTGCCACCCTCCCCTGCCACCCTCCCCTGCCACCCTCCCCTGTCACCCTCCCCTGTCACCCTCCCATTTCATTGACAGCAACATGACAGCCTGGACAGCATTAGTACACTGCCATTAGCCCTATTACAAGAGAATAGAATAGAACTTTTAAATTCACATCAGTAATGAAGTGGGGTAAAGAAAATTACAAAAATGATGTTCTCCTTAGAGAGGAAGCAAACATAAATTTTGCATTGTGTACGTACGAAACTGTAAATTAGTGATACAGTACCTTGTCCTTATGATCATCACATGTAGATTTAGGGTGCTTTCACACCTGCCTCATTTAGTTTGGTTGAATCGCACTAGAGTTCGTTTTCCCCGTTGGTGCGGTTCGTTTGGGCAGGTGTGAATGCGGCAATCGCACTCGGGTGCGCACCAAAAGCGGACCAAACAAGCGTACCGAGACCTCCTGGAAGAGGTGGTCTCGGTACGCTTTGAAACGAACTCTGGAGCGGTTCGTTTGTGGTGAGAACGTGATCCGACCTCGAACAGACCCAGCTCCCAAAGTACTGCGCATTTTTGGACTAAGCCAGTTGCCGTAGTCAGCTGCGCTGTGCATTATAGGATGAGGAGAAATGTTTGTTGACAGTTTGCAGCTCGCGGACAAACTTGGAGTTGTGAGGAGGTGCGGAGCCTGATAGAAATTATTATTAACATTATTTTCCAGCCGCATCCTCGGTTCATTCTCAAATATTATTGTTTGTCTAAAGTGGTGTAGACAAACTATAATAAAATATGACCAAGGACACAATCAGCCCACGCAGTCGTCTCTCCATAGTAAACAGCGGCGTGTTGTCTGCCGGATTTTCCTCCTCTTTGTTTAATTCTGGGAGTTCTGTTGGAATTTTCCCGCACGTTAATTCTGACCAAACGAAGTGCAGTTATGGAAATGCGTTCCGAGTGATGTGGATGTTGTCACGTGACTGCATTTTGGTTCGTTTTATCAAATCATAAACTGATCCGGACCAGAGCGATCAGTGTGGTGTGAAAAGGAACCAAAACGCCTGAAAAATGCTACAAAGTATCATTTTTCGCCCTTGGTCCGGACCAAATGAACCGAACTACAGATGTGAAAGCACCCTTAGATTATCAAGTCTGGAGTTCCTCAGTACTAATCTCTTCTGCGTCTGCCATGTCCATCCTTGAAAAGTGAGGTCGTGAAATCGAGCTTAGGAATTTACGCGCTTCCTCCGGAGAGTACAGTAGATTATAGTCGCCGTTTTGCATGACAGTCATCTTTCTCAGCCCCTTCAGGTAACCCTAACAGCCGGAAGTTACTGCGATCTTGTAGATCTGTCACAGAGATCTGGATTGTGGTCATGTGAGAGGCGAATTACATGTGCATTGCTGTTAATTCGGTTTTCAAAATGTCCTCAGATCGCTTTATAGTGGTCGCCATGTTGTCCTCCATGTCCGCTCTGCCCGTCGCGGCTGCTGATTTACTTTTCTTCTTTATAAGCAAGTTTCTGACTGTGTGACATTTACAAACCAACTGGAAATGACAAAACTACCCCAGATGTCAAAAATAAAGTAAAAAAGCAGTAAAAGAAGGGCTAAATACGCGGAGCTTGACTAATGTGCCTCTGGGCCCATGAAAGCGTCATGTGATCTCGCCTAAACAGCTCATTTCTGACACAACAACAAAATGCTGTTATTCATAATTGAATGCATTGTAGTCCTAATTTATATACGCACACACACAGACTTGCACACACACTACAAATGTTGAGTTTCCATGTTTTGTGGGGACATTCCATAGACAATGATTTTTATACTGTAGAAACTCTATATTCCACACTACAAAAAAAATGCTTCTCTTAATTTATTTTTCTTATTTCCAGTCAAAATGTCTAAAAAATCTTAAATCAAGATGCAATTACTTGCAAAATGGCATAAGATAAGTAGTCTCCTGTGGGGAAAAAATATAAATTAAGTGCATTTTGCGTAAAACAAGTAAAATTATCTGCCAGTGGGGCAAGAAAAATAAGCTTAAAACATGATTATTTGTCTATTTGTCCCCATAACATATGGTATACCTGAACCACACACACACACACACACACACACACCGATCCTGGTGCAGGTCATCTCTACTGCCATCTGGAAAGTTAAGCATTAAAACTTAAAACAATACTCTTCCTATTACTAATGAAAACTACAGTACATGACTCTGCGGCTGATGTCTTGAGATTTATATGTTTGTTAATGCTTACGACTGTAGTCTAGTAGCGGTTAAACATTTACATGACATTTGATTTCCACCAAATAGCACTAATATTCCTCCTTTTATTGGATTTTAAATGTCACTGATCGATTTTTAACTTAAGTACTGCTTTTTATAAAACATAAAGTCATATGCTTGTTATGCCTTAGTGCTTTAACTTCTTTTTAGAGCTGGGCGATATCTTATAGATTGTCTATCTAGATTTAGATCTAGCTTGTATTTAGGGCTTGTGTATGATTTCAGGCTTTGCTTTATGTATTTCCCCAGGCAAATATAAATGTCAGAAAACCTGATTCCTGGCCATTTAAAAGTCATTAAATGTCAATGGACCACTGCATCAATTAATTTAAGCAGGTAAAAGTTGGTTTTACTCTTGTGGTTTTCACTGTGTGATTTTAGCAGCATCTAGTGGTGAGGTTGCGAATTGCAACCAACAGAAGTTACAGTGGCCGACAGGAAGTGATGTCGTCGTCTGAGACAGCAGAGAGTAGCCAGTTCAGCAATAAGGTTTCTTTACAAAGATAAATTAAGAAATTAGGTTTACTTGATTATTCAGTATGACGATATGTTAGTGCGAATATTATTGTTACTTGTTCATCATTGTGTCAGTGTTTTATTCGCTGACTTTAGCTCACTTCTTTGCACGCAGAACAACATAGTGACTAAACACGTTTGTCCATTTAGGGCTACTGTAGAAACATGTCGGCGCAAAATGTCTATTTCAATGACCCGCGGTGTGTGTAGATAGAAATGGCTCATTCTAAGGTAATACAAACATAACGGTTCATTATGTAAGCTCTTTATACACCACTGAAAACATAGTTATGTATATGATATTGCATTTCTGTCAACAGATCCTCCTAAATATTACACTATGCACCTTAAACAGAGTTTCTGAACAGCTAAAAATTACACAGCAAAACTCCAGTATTAAAATTAACTCTCCTTAGAGTTTATTTGGCTCCACACTCAAGAGTGTTAAAGTGTTAAAATATGAGTGTTAAATGAACACTGAAGCAGTGTTAAAGTTAATGAGATAATTAAGTAATTAATTGAGTGATGGTTGATCATTATTGAAGACACCTGATGTTAACAAGCAGAATCACTGAAGGAGAAAATCACAAATGTACGTCACCATTATGGTGATCAGTGTTTGCTTTAGTTGGGCTCTTGACCCTCAAACTGAGTTATGACTGCCAGATGAACAAAGAGAAAAGGTGATCAGATGATGTTGGTTATGTTTTGACATAATCATCGTTTGACCTGGACTCATTTAGAGAGTTAGGTTTACCTTGTTGATTTCAGCAGCCTGTGATTCTAAAGCATATGATTTTCTGCATTTTCATTATAATCAAAAATATTTCTTAAAAGTTTTTCTGATCAAAAGACTTTAAAAAGTATTTTTCTTATGAACACAGACATCAATCAGCCTGTGAATCTCAACAATGGTGACAATAATAAAGCATGTTGCAGTGCATTCTGGGTGCCACCAATCAAAACTCATTCATGGCTCCCATCATGCATTGCGGTATGAATAAATTATATCTGATTTGTTTTAGTAATTTCCTTTTCCTAATTGAGTATTCTTTTTGTCAACATTGTTAAGATTCATACACTGATTCTTGATATCTGTGTGTGTGTTTTATCAGAACTACTCTTAAGCAATTCTTTGGATAATTTAGAAAATTCTGGATCTAATGGTGTAGAATCACTGTGATTATGTAATCAACAATATAAATATAAATCAGAGATTAGGCTCTAAATGAGTTCAGTGATTCAGGTCAAATAATGATTATGTCAAAACCAACATCACCTGGTCACTTTTTCTCTTTGTTCATCTGGCAGTCATAACTCAGTTACAGCAGCCAAACAACATCTCAAGTTAATAGTTTAAGAGTCCAAGGGCCGTCATTCCACGCTGCATGTGGGCCGGATCATCTTTCCACATGTGCCAGATGTGGGCCGGATCATCTTTCCACATGTGCCAGATGTGGGCCGGATCATCTTTCCACATGTGCCAGATGTGGGCCAGATCATCTTTCCACATGTGCCAGATGTGGGCCAGATCATCTTTCCACATGGGCCAGATGTGGGCCGGATCATCTTTCCACATGTGCCAGATGTGGGCCAGATCATCTTTCCACATGTGCCAGATGTGGGCCGGATCATCTTTCCACAAGTGCCAGATGTGGGCCGGATCATCTTTCCACATGTGCCAGATGTGGGCCAGATCATCTTTCCACATGTGCCAGATGTGGGCCGGATCATCTTTCCACAAGTGCCAGATGTGGGCCGGATCATCTTTCCACATGTGCCAGATGTGGGCCGGATCATCTTTCCACATGTGCCAGATGTGGGCCAGATCATCTTTCCACATGTGCCAGATGTGGGCCGGATCATCTTTCCACAAGTGCCAGATGTGGGCCGGATCATCTTTCCACAAGTGCCAGATGTGGGCCGGATCATCTTTCCACATGTGCCAGATGTGGGCCGGATCATCTTTCCACAAGTGCCAGACGTGGGCCGGATCATCTTTCCACATGTGCCAGATGTGGGCCAGATCATCTTTCCACATGTGCCAGATGTGGGCCGGATCATCTTTCCACAAGTGCCAGATGTGGGCCGGATCATCTTTCCACAAGTGCCAGATGTGGGCCGGATCATCTTTCCACATGTGCCAGATGTGGGCCGGATCATCTTTCCACATGTGCCAGATGTGGGCCGGATCATCTTTCCACATGTGCCAGATGTGGGCCGGATCATCTTTCCACAAGTGCCAGATGTGGGCCGGATCTGGGCCGTCACAATGTTGCTATGTGGGCTCCCTGTATGCACAGTCCACACACACTTTCAGACTAACCAGTGCGAGATGTGTTTTGGTTGGTCGGATCACAAGTGGATGAGGGAGACACATTCCCGTTGTAACTGGTGTTTTAATTTGTCCACTTTCAACCACTTCTGTCCTGATCTCTCCGAGGAGAGGGTTTATGGGCTTTTTTAGATCTAATGGACAAAATAAGCTCACATAAATTACATATGAACGCGACTGGAGGCGACGGAAAAACACACGGCGATCATCAGCTTTCATTTCTGCTCTGACAGCAGCGAGACCAGCCGAACACTGTGAGTGTGTGTTAGAAATCAGGAATGACGAGAGAACTTCGTGCTTGATACCTTTTTCATCTTCAAACCAAACTTGGGTCTTCAGCCAAAGTTTAAATCACGTCATGGTCGGGAGTGAACAAGCTCAAAACATTTTACACCCTGTTTACACCTGAATTTAGTCGTCCACTTGTGATTCAATCGACAAAACGCATCTTAATACCAGGAGTAAACAGCCTAAAGCCGAGTTCACACGGCACGATTTTCATAGTAGTCGGGTCACTGTTGCTTTCACACTGCACGACTATCTGGGGTAACACTCAGTTGCTGGTGTGTGTGTTCACACTGCACGATGGATCGCCGACAGGGGGTTTCACACTGCATGACTTTACAAAAGAAAAAATCGCCAACTACGTTTCACAACCAAACACACGCGAGACTGAAACTGTTGTTAAAAATGATAGCCTGAAAGAATATCGCGATCCAAATTGTCTGTGCGCTGATTTGCAGCGAAAATGAGAAAAAGAAAACCAGCTTATGCAGGAGGGAATGGTTGGGGAGACGAGAACAAGGAGTGTGTGTTCTGCAAAGAGAGTTGGGTAAATAAATAATTTTGCTGCTGGTCAAGCAAATGTTTCTGCTTTGTTTCTGTTTGATATAATTGTAATTCTCTCAGATCGTGTCTTTGATAATGCACACTGCGTGATTGTCACTCACGTGAACGAGCACTGATTTGTCTGTGATTTCGGGCATTTGTCGGCGATCTCCCAAAACCTGTCGGCGAGCGAAAACCGGCCTAAGATCGTTCAGTGTGAACCCGGCATAAGTGTGCTTTCACGTTCCCATCAAGAAGCTGCCAATCGGCGAACTTTACATTCTGTATTCTGTATTAAGCCGTCCCCTTTGACAACAGTATAATATAATAATGTATATATTTTAATGTATTATTTGCAGATATATCCATTATCTCCAAAGTCATCTGAATAGTAACATATTCAGAGGCTCATGGGTACTGGCGTATTTGGTGCCATTAGACAGAGAATCAACAGAAAAATGTGACAGAAAGGAAACTGAAATATTTAGAAGTGACTGTCAAAACATATGGGCACCGGTTTCCACCACTTCATTTACATAACGGCATAACAATTACACAATTTTCTCATAGATCTGAATTTCAACAGCCTCACAATGACTGAACAAAATCATTAGTCACAAAGTCATTATTATTAGAACTTAATTATAGGAAATGTTCTCATTGTTATGAAGTCAGTATTATGATATAATGAATCTTAATTATGACATTGTATCTTTTACTTATGAGATACAAAGTCATAATTATGAGATATGTTCTCATTATTGTGAGACAAAAACATTTCCAAGGGGCAGAGCTGTGGTCAGGAACAAAACATAATTTTATGCGATTTAACTTATTAATTTACCTATTCATTATTTTATCATCTATTTTATAGACATATTTAAGTATACAATATAAAATGTCCTGATATTTAAGTTTATCCCCTAAAATCTAGATGGTTTTTGTTGTTGTTCAGTGTAAATCATGCACTGTTCTGGAAAAGCAGCCGTTCTTTGACTGCCAGAAGAGGGCGTTGTGGAGTAATCACACGGGACATGTTCTCTCCTTCTCTCTGTGTGTGTGTGTGTGTGTGTGTGTAGGTGATTCCTCTGTTCGCTGTGGAGTGTCTCCGAAGGCATCAGGCTCCTAATGACGTGGAGATGAAGCAATCCCCCCCACACACGAAAACCAATGATTAGACACACCTCCATCACAACAGCACACACTTCAACATCCCTCTGGTGGATTTCTGCAAATAATGATAACATTCATATTTCTCTAACAGAATTAAATGCTTTTTTCTCTCATTATGAAGCTCTATATCTTTAGTCTAATCTTTATTTTTTTACTAATAATTATGATACTGATGCAATTAGATTATGATTTATCTTTTTGTAAAATTATGTGTGGAAAATTAAATTAAAATAAAGAGTTTTGTTAATCTTCTGTATCATTTGGTTATTTCAGAAGGAAAATGTGACAGCTTGTAGTGAAGAGAATGTAATCGCATTACATGCATGTATGTTTATCAGTCTGACCCTGAAACCCTTCAGAGACGAGGTCAGAGGTCAGAGGAAGAATAAAAGTTAAGAATCTTTATTTTACCCTTTCAACAAGAATTTTCTTTTTATTTGAAATGCCCCTATTAAGATATTCCCTTTCATCCAGAGTGGAATGTAGCTGTTTGTGAATGTAAAATGTCTGCAAAGATCAAATGAAGTTCTTGTTTCCTAAAAGAAAGGATTGATTCTGAACTGCCGAAACGAGTCGTCAGCAATTCCAGTTTCACTTCCTGTTCAAACAGTAACAGTGAAACTAATTTGCATAATGCAAGCCTATGATCTCCATTGGCTGCCGGCGATCGACGTCTACTTCGACCCTCCAACACTGTAGTTGTATCTGAGACTGGAGTTTCGTGTCGAGAAGACGCTGTGTTCTGCACTGCAGGTCCAGGTCGGATGTGCTACAAACAGATGAGGACTTGTGCTGGGATTGATACTGAGAAACCGCCGCCATAGTCACCGTTTGTATCACTCGCTGAGGAAGAGCTGAAATGTTTCCGACACACGTTGCAAGCAGTCGACCAATCATAACACACTATGCCATCTGACCAATCAGAGCAGAGCAGGCTCGCGGGAAGAAGGGGTTCACAGAGACCGAACTCCCGTACTCTCGTGAGGAGGCACTTATTTTGATTAAGACATATGATACATTTTGAGCAGATTACATTTGAAGGTGTGGAATTAATGGATTACATTTATTCTTTAAAAACAAATCCAGGGATTGCTTTTCACTGTGGCCTGAATTTAACATTTTAACTTTTCCATTGACATAGAGTAGCATTTGGACGTGTGTATGATGCTTCTGAAGGTTTCGACTCTCTGACCTCATGAAACCCTAATTCAGAATATTCCCTCGATGGTACTGCTTTCATTTGTCGTTTCATTGCGATGCTAAAAATGGAATTAGATCCTTTCGATATAAATCTAGAAAGCCGTTCTTTTATTTCTAGCCAACATTGTATTACTGTCTCACAACTTTAAAAATATACAATTTTAGAGCATTTAGAACATTTATAAAGAAAAAAATCTAACAGCAAATATTATTTGAGAAACCACAACAACAAAAAATAAATCAGAGAAAAATAAAGTGATAGAGTGTGCTTAATCAAGAGTAGATATACCCGTATCTGAGTTCAAAACACTAGATTTCTGTCATTTCCCCCCACAGATCCCCACAGGACTTCTCTGATGTGTCATTAGCACCATCGCTCTTTAAAAACACCAGGCCCAGGGTCGTGTGTGAGTTTGGTTTCAGTCCATCATTAGTGTCTCTTCCCTGGGTAAGACAGGATGGACTGTGTAATGCTAAAGTGAACTAGCATGTTGTCCCCACACTGAAAGCTTGGCTGAAGGCTGCTTTACATTCAGCTTGCCTGCTGGACTGAAGGTACAAACGCAGTTCATAAGCATGAAACAAGACTGCATTACCAAAATAACAGTAGACTATTTCGTTTAGCATATTCACAGATCACTTGTAATGATATATTCTCATATAATTGTGTACTTTTTTTTCCATCCCGGAGCATTGGCTTGTTATAATACTGATTGAAACGACATACCCTGCAGAAAGAGGCTTGAGATTAGCATAACTAAAAGGTGCATGGCATCACGAGGAAGTGATTTTTTGATTGTCTCATTGTGCATTTTGGGATTCGCTAGCATGTGTTGTTCTACATTCTGAAATCACGTTTAATAGGAGAGGACCGTAATAGCTGTTCGGCTGTATCTATGAGGTTACCAATAATCATTTGCTAAACCTTCCCGCGGAGTGCAGTCCACCGGAGACATCACTGCCGTCTCTCGAGCTTCGAGCCTTGAGGTAAATGGGTGCTAGTCTTGCTTCCGGGCGGCAGCTCGGGGGCGGACCAGCGTCTCTTGCGTGTGCGCGGCGGCTCTGGCGGTGGCGCCGGCGCTGGGACGGGTGCGCGGGGGGGGGGCATCTCCGCCGGGCCGCTCGGAGCGGGTGTGGGAGTCAGAGCCAGACACACGTCCCCGGCGCTGAGCTGGCGGCACTGGAGCCCGTACAGCCGCGCGCTCCGCTGGGGACTGCAGGAAGACCAGCCGCGGTCCCGCACGAAGAACGGATACTCCGCTAACACTGTGAGAAGCTCCTGCCGGGACAAGAAAGCACACTTCGGTAAGAGGACAACACTTCACTTCAGAGAATTCCTGCCAAGAAAGCCACCATTTCGCAGAGAGAGAAATACAAATCATAACTCTTTGTTAGAAAACATAATTTGTTGTCATTAAGTTTCACCGTGTCCTAACTACACGCGGCGCGCGACAAAGGTTATTTTCCATGTTAATCAGAGTGTTTGTCCTAACCCTAACAACAAACACAAAGTGTGGCGATGATAATCTCAGGTGCTGTTTATGTGCTTTATTTAATGTTAAAAGCGTGTCATGTGACTCTGAATATCATTTAGTGCTCCAGCTTTGAGGCTGTAAAAGCAACAATAGATAATTCACCTCAGATCTTGAAATTAAACAAATGGAAACAAGAACGTTAAAACTGTGAACAAACACGTGTATTCTTTGACAAAGATTGTTTTAGTAACTCAGTAGCCTGTGTATTTTTAATAATGTTTAAATGGTGTAATATTTGTGAATTTGATTGTGTAGCTACTTATCCATTTTCTTGCGAGCGCCGTCAAGATTACTCTCTGGAGCCGCGAGACTCCGCCCACATGCTGTTCTGATTGGCTGACTCTGCCCACACGCTGTTCTGATTGGCTGACTCCGCCCACACGCTGTTCTGATTGGCTGACTCTGCCCACACGCTGCTCTGATTGGCTGACTCCGCCCACACGCTGTTCTGATTGGCTGACTCTGCCCACACGCTGCTCTGATTGGCTGACTCTGCCCACACGCTGTTCTGATTGGCTGACTCCGCCCACACGCTGTTCTGATTGGCTGACTCTGCCCACACGCTGCTCTGATTGGCTGACTCCGCCCACACGCTGTTCTGATTGGCTGACTCCGCCCACACGCTGTTCTGATTGGCTGACTCTGCCCACACGCTGTTCTGATTGGCTGACTCTGCCCACATGCTGTTCTGATTGGCTGACTCCGCCCACACGCTGTTCTGATTGGCTGACTCCGCCCACACGCTGTTCTGATTGGCTGACTCCGCCCACACGCTGTTCTGATTGGCTGACTCTGCCCACACGCTGTTCTGATTGGCTGACTCTGCCCACACGCTGTTCTGATTGGCTGACTCTGCCCACACGCTGTTCTGATTGGCTGACTCTGCCCACACGCTGTTCTGATTGGCTGACTCCGCCCACACGCTGTTCTGATTGGCTGACTCTGCCCACACACTGTTCTGATTGGCTGACTCTGCCCACACACTGTTCTGATTGGCTGTGGGTTTTGATTGATTTTGACGCATCTCGCAGTCGTGTCTAGTCTAGTGTGGACAGACACATCATTTGTCGCTGGAATCTTATCGCATCGCGTCTGGTTAGGACACGGTGTAAAGCAGCATACAACATCACATAAAAGTCTCCTTTCCTAATCAGCATTTCCTCTTTCTATCAAGTTTCAGTTAAAACTAATGAAAATAATGTTGGGCCAACACTAGTGGAATGAGTAAACTTCTGTTTCGCCAACTGAAGTTGACTGCACACAGTGTTCTTCGTAAAGTACACTGGTAGAAGAGTGCAGGTGGAGCCTAGTGTTGAATCACACCGACTCGAGCAGTGTGGTCGGCAACCAAAGACAACAGAATTCGGTTTGCCACCAAAACCTCTAGCAGGAGCTCGAGTGCTCAAATGCTCTTTGAGAAAGAAGTGTTGTTTGCACCCATAGGTGCTGAATGCTCCTTTAAACCACTAGATGGCACTCAGATTCAGCTCAGAACTTTTCTTAACAACCGCTTTCGATGACACGCATGGAATTTGGCTGATACTTGACCCGATCTCGGAAGTTGATTTAATCTAATAAATTGATCTTTTTTTTTTTTTTTTTTTTTGGTGGATTTATGTACAACATAAGGATCAATAAAATCATTGTCTATGTTATGAGACAAAGGTCTCCTTAATGTTTTTCCGTTTTGTTCAAGGTAAATAAAGCAACCGTTTTTCAATAAGAGAAGAATATGTAAAGCATGGCATTTGGGGTGACAGACAATAATTAACATGATCAGAAACAGCTGTCTGACTTTTCCATTTGTTGACATGACATGGTTAGATTCAAATGATAATTAACATAGATTAAGTTGGGTGTCCACCTTAGAGAGAATCACCATTTAATGCAACATATATGAAAAAAAAAAAAAGATATTATATAATATAATAAAATAAAATAAGCTATATTAAATATTAATGGGATCTCATTCAGTGCTTTCAGAACTTTTAATTTATAAAATAATTTTATTTCTGTATTTTTAATATGAACAGATTTTAATGACAGGATATTTATAGTACAAAAATGAATGAATGAATTAATTAAAATAAACAGAAAACTTTACTAAAAAACTTCTCCTAGCCAAAACGAAAAACTGAAATAAGCCAGGTTATCTAAATCAAAGATTAGACTGAAATAAGTTTATTGTAAAATATAATTCTCAATGACTGAATCGCTTTTTTTCGACAATCAATCATTGTTTTGCAGATGCCAGAAAAAAGGAAAGAGTGGAGCCACAACCTGAATCTCTCCTGTTGCAAAACAACATTCTTGTGACTTCTCTATTAAAACAACATATATTTTGTTGTAAACTCCAAATATAGATCGCTCCGAGCAGACAGGCTGTCAGTTCATAAAGTGAGCTTACTTTATTTTCTTCAATTGACAGCCATTTATAAAGGCCAAACTGTTCTCACTCCAAAGGTGGCTGATAATGATAATGAAAATCATGATCCGAAATGTCATGATATCAGAATTATATCCCAGCATTCACTGTAGACTCTAATGCTCAAAGTATTCAACTTCACTGAGTAGGGGACAATTTAAGTATTCAAATTAGGTGAACCTATTTAACCTTGGTGAGTATTTCTAACCTTTTTTTTTAGCTTATGAAACTGACACATTTTATGTAACCAGAACTGTTACTGTTTTGAGTTTAGTGAACTGTCTCCACCGTCTTAGCTGGGGTTTAAAAGACACTTAATATTCAGCAGTATTATCGATTTGACCGCACTGACACTATTGGATGAGAAAAGACATCACTGCTTTCTGTAGAACTGCTTTATAGAGTAATCAGATTCATTTCACCACTGAACTGACTCAATCTCAAAAATGGCACTATTGTCTTCTGCAGAGCTGTTTTCCAGCTGAAATTGTATTCAAATTTTGCAACGTTAACCCCTTGCTCATCACCCCCAATTTTGGCAAGTGCTGCATACATGAAATGCCCAAAATAAAAAGGTTACTGCTCATAAGTAATTCTGAATAGAAACATAACACACATACATTTAGAAAGCCAACCCTTGAGAGTTTATAGTTCAAGACTCAAAATTAACCAGACTGTTATTAATATTGAGATATATAAGCTCAAACATATTTTGAACTAAAATAATCTGGGATCACCAGTGATCCCTGTCAGGTAAGGGGTTAATACTGCCGTTTATTTATTTATTTTTTTATTCTTGTACATTTCTGTCTTCTTCTGGGGATATTTTAACATCCATATTTGCTGTTCTTCTGAACCTCTCCTGAAAGACTTTTTTCCTGATCCTGAGCCTTGTAATGTGACCAATGAGCAACGGCTTAGCAAAGAGAAGAGGCAGCTGGGAAAAAAGACAAACACAAGGTTTCTTATGAAATTATTTGGTGTTATCAACATTATGTTTAAGGGATTATCATTAAGGAAGACAAATCTAATCTAATAAATATATTCTCTTCAGCAATCCTACTGCTAGTGTTTATCCTCTTGCCACCCTTGAGACCTGTGAACAATGAAGTCCTAAATAAAGAGTTTCATAGTTTGTTTGGCTCTTAGTCTGAATATGTTAGCCTTAAGGTTATCTATAAGATAGTGTGCTCCAAAACAATGACAAAATCATTATATTTCATATATTTGATTATATAGCACGATAATAACATAAAGCAATGTTTACGTTACTCTGATATATTTATTTTATTCTCATCTCACACATCATGAACCTTCACTCATAAGGCCTTTTTTTGCAATGGGACGTTTTTTTATATAATGTATTCTAATAAAAATTCAAATGTGATACATTTCATCTTACAAGAAATGTGGACGCAAAATGGTTAAACAAAAAAATCTATTTATACAACCATATTATACTGTATATTAAAGCACAGACTGTTTTTTTTTTTTCAATATTTCAATCTTTCTTTAATTTAATTAGCATCAAACAAACAATATAATTACAATATAAATAATGATTGCACAGTAGGTGGCGGTATGCACTAAGGCATTAAACAAAAGAAGAAAGAGGCGGCATGGCGTGCTTCTTTTTAGCATCTGTTTCCATGGCGACCCCATGGTGAATGTCTTTGTGTGGTCAGCGCTAACTCTGAGTTTTACACTCCGGGCTGACCGAATGCACAGTACTCCAGAGCGCAGAGTTGGAAACTGCACACCATGAGTGAGCAAGGTTTGGGGTTATCACCCGAGAGTTCAGGGTATACTGTATGTGATGGTAAGCTAACCTTTTTTTCTGGAATACCACACAGATTCTCATCACATTTTCTGTCCAATCAAACGCTCTGTAGAATCTGAAATATCCCGCTCCCTACATTATTAGATGCAGAGGCTGTGTCTCGATATGTCCTGCTCTGAACTCGTATTTCAGTGGAAATGACATCAACACATTCAATCGTAACCGTGTGCCTTTCAAGGGACTTCATTAGGATTCTAAGTAACCTTTTCAGTTACCTGGAAGACATCAAGTATTGGAAGGCATGTTGCTACTTCAACACGCACAAAAAAAGTTATGTTTTTCATCCATCAACGAAATAAAGGATCAGAAAGGATCTGAAAAAAGTGACCCATGCTTTAATTTAGTTTGTGCAATATAGTGATACTTCATCAGTTGTGCAAAGAGCTTCCAAGACAGCTGTCATGTTTTACTTGTGCTTTTGTTTTCAGTTTTAATTTAGCTGTAGTTTTTAAAATTCCCTTCCTTATCATTTCGCGCTCTATCATTTGGCATCATCGTTTGGTTTCTGTATACAGTACATGTTTGTTGTGACTCACCTGAGTGTTGCGGTCTGTGAGTAAGACCTGCAAGTGGTTGAAGCCATAAGTGGGTCCTGGCGAGATTAGCAGGATAGTGCAGGTGCTCAGGTGAAACTCAGGCAAGGTGTCAGCACTGCGCAGGAAGTCCTCCGTCTTCAGCTCCTCCACCCTCTTCAGATGGCCACCGGCCAGCTCGATCAGGGAACCTTTGGCAAAATGAGGTAGGACTGCAGAAGGGGGCGGGTCGGGGCCCGTGAGCACAGCGACGGGAGGGCGGTAGGACCCTGCAGAGGGATCCCATTCTGTCTCAAACCCATGGCTGTTCTGTTGGCTTTGCAGGGAGTACTGGGAATTCCTCTGGGAACAGGACACAGAAGGACTATGTGCTTGAGGGTTCTGGTGAGCAGAAGGGCAAAGGGACCCCAGAGCATAGTAGATCTGAGCTCCAGCCTGAGAGGCACTAACACCAAAATGGTCCTGAGAAGTGATGGCCTTTCCTGTCTTTGTGTCTGACGAGGGGGGCATTGGAGCTTTGGGTGTTCCCCGGCGGTCCCTGTCCCATGAGGAATGTGCACTTGTGTTCTCTCGTGGCAGAAGGCCTCTCCCGAGGGTCTGTCTTGTTGTATTCTCCTGTCTTCTCCTGCCATTGGCATGTGGACCATCCAACCTGCTCACATTGTCGTTCCCACAGTCATCGCAAGAGGGCACTCTCCTGCTAGGCCTGCTGTCTGGGCTATCAACACCGTTTGGCCGTCTGCCTTGGTACCTGAGTCTGCTGTCAGGGAGGGTGTCGTGGGGATAAGCCGTAGGCTGTGGAAAGAGATTGGGGGAGAAGAGAGACGAGCTGTAGTCTCGCCGACTGGGGCCGTAGGACCACATTTCCCTGGACTCGGCTGTGTAGACACTCTTGAACGTGGGCACAGAGATGAGCGGTTGCACACTAATGGGGGGGATGTCACTGCTCAGCCAGCGAGAGTGGTGGGGAATGGTATGCTCCAGTCCTCCATCCATACCCCGTCCACACAATGTTTCTCTCCAGGACGCCGAAGATGAGCCTCGCCGCTCTCCCACCTGGACCGGCAAGTACGAGTGGTGCATGCCGGGGGTATAGGACACCTGCCAAGGCAAGGACAGAGGATAAGGGGGCAGCATGGCGGGAGCGGGTGGTAGAAGATCCCCACTCTCTCTGTGACCCTCGGTGGAGTGATGCTGCCGTCGGCTTCGGAAAGGGGCGGGGGGTTTGAAGTCATCCTCTGGAGCTGGTTGATCGGATGAGCCCTGTCGGGACTCCCGCTTTTTTGGGGGGAGACACTCCTTGCTGCGGTCTGGGCTTGGATTCATGGGACAATCCCCCGGGCCTTCTGGGCCACACTAGGTTACATGGGCTGGGGAAAACAAGGGGCTAGGAGAGATAAATGTTCTTCTGCTGATCAGCATCACGCACACGACGTGTCACTCACGGCCACGTTCAGAACTCCCTCTCACCTGAGAGGAGAAAGTGCAAGAAGAAAGAAACCGTTACTGACCTCTTGCTTGGCCCACAACAGTGTATGCACACAACAAAAGCATCAGTGCAGGCCCTAAATACAGTATTTTGTAAGTATAAAATCTATATCCTAGCAGATTAACCACAGATTTAGTTCATCACATTTAAGATACATTTTAAAATGTTGTCCATACACTTGCTGAGGCTGAGTCTTCTATTCTGTAGAACTTCGGTTTTGTGGGCTTTTTAGTGGGAGCAATACATTGGACTACTGAGACCTAAATATAACATCCATATGATTATCACCATATTGCTGCTGTGGTCCCAACAAACAAACAAAACATATACTGATACACAAACGCTCAAGAAACATTTTCTCACCCACACACATACAGATATGGCAAGAGACTACATGCCAGTTCTTAATAGGTTGCCTCTGCTCATTAAACTGTGATGGGAATCTCCAGACTTATTCCAGAATTTTTCAACAACTGCTACTGTAGTGATAGGAAAAGCGACCTCATGATTGAAGTTCACTTTGGGATATACGGCATTTGAAAAATCAACAAGAGCATACACACAGACACACACACAAAACAAGGCTCCTTAATGCAGACAAATCTGCTTGTTTCATTCACACCTTCCTGTGGGGCAGTGTCTCTAATGCCAGTCCAACACTCCTCAGACACTTCTACTTCACTGCGCCGCGCTGCCAGCACATCTGGTCTCGCTCTCAACGCCTCTGTCTACCACACTGTCTGCATGCACTGAACCAGATACCCTGCTGCTGTTCCCATGGAAACTGAGTCCATACATCCACAGTGACCAAAGAGGACTATATAGGGATTCTGTCGGAAAATGTAGGCCGTCAAACTGTTCAGAACTCATCACATATGAGCAAGCTGCTAAAACAAGTTTAAGAACAGTTTGTTTGTGCAGTCTGAGCTTTCACATTGGATGGAGACCATTTCTAATTATTGTCACAAGTTCCTTTTTTTATATGAACTCTCTCAAGTTCTAGTGCAATTTGTGGAGGAAATATTCACTTGAATAATAAATGGAGAGCTGAGTGTTAGTAAGTTTCTCATAAGACAAAACGTTGAGCTGTCAAGTGCTTACAAATGCTTTATGTTTTTATAGTGTTTACACATTGTTTTGTGCATCATCGGTCATATACTGTAGTGTGTGAAGTAATTAAACCGCACATAATGTTTGTCATATCTCTGAATGCTGCACATATGAAGACATTTTCATGATGAAGAAGAGACATCCTGGATTAAACATAATCATATTACTCCAGCAGACATTTAAATATAAATAATAATAATAATAATAATAAAAGTTGAGAAGCATTTTTGTGGTAATTTGTTTTATTCAAAACAGAACTGGAAAGGTTGGAAAATAGCAGACCTAGACATAGAAGACAACATAAATTCTGTGAACTGATATTTCTGCGAGCTTGAACTTTATTATCTCTAGGTGGAGTGTTGAAAAATAAAATAAAAATATGACATAAATGTTGACAGCTGTAACATGCCTGAAACATGCCATGATTATTACCCTAAACAGTCGGTTTATAAATACATTTTACACCTTATATCCCTGCAAATGGTTTTTCAGACCTGCTTGTTGAGTTACATTAATGCTCTCTAACATGATGTTTTTGGATCATGTACAATGCTCTGCAAATGTATACATTTAGAAAGTTTTTTTGAAAGCTTTAAAAAAAAATCACAGAGTAGAAAACAGGACAAGCACTGACAGAATCAAACTGACAAACACAAATAGTCTTTAAGAGGAGCATTCTAATAGCATTTCATTAATCAGCAGCCAGCATAATACACGATCCTTACAGACAGCACAGCAAAGACATTTTCCTCATTTATCAGACTGGATTTATGGCGACTGACATTTATTACACTTCACTGTCACAAATAACATTGAGGCTTAACACTGATTATTTTTGAAGTGTCACAGTATATACATTTTCACTAGTTTAAGTCTCACTACTTTTCATGTTCTACTGTTCTAGTGCAAGTAATTTGTGCAGTACGAGCTAGTGGAAAAACTGAGAACCAGTGATCTTCAATGACTGACTAACAACCTAAAAAGGGGGTTCCAGGGGAACCTAAAAAAACAATGAATACTAAATAATTACAAAGTAATCTATGAACTTGAAGTAAAAAGCAAAAAAACTAAACTAAAAAAAAAGAAAAGAATGAAAACCACAGATTACAGAAAAACCAACTAAGCACGTCACGAGCACACCTAAATGGTGTTAATGACTTAGATGGACATCAAAATGAAAAGCACTGCTGACCTGATGCGACTGACCTTGATGGGGTGTGCGGAGCAGATATCCGTGTGACGCCACTTACTCCTGCAGTCCATCACACCTGCATCTCTTCCACACACACACACACACACACACACACAAACACACACCACTCAGGCAGCGGTGTGTACAAATCTACAGGCAAATTGTGGTGTCACACCATGTCGAAAGGGCTGCAAGGCTGACTGTGAAAAAGTGTGAGAGTTTGTGCGTGTGCGTGTGTGTGTGTGTGTGTGTGTGTGCGCGCATGTACACAAGGCTGAGGAAATGAGTAATATCGTGCAGTGTGAGGCATGTCTGCTGTGCAACAACACACAGGCAGACCAGTTGCTGCTGTCGCCCACTCGCCTTACTCACTGTGAAAGGGATAAACACACACACATGCAGTAACAGACGGGTAATTACACACACTCCTACTCATCCTATCGCTCTCAAACACACACTCTCAGCTCTGAGCATATGCATTTACATACGTGATAAGAATGTAGATAGATAGTGATATATGCTCTGGTTTCAAGCACATCATTACACTGTAAACAATTAGCAGGATTTTAGAAGACTTTCTGACCATAAATAAATTATATTACACTGTGAAATCACAAGCCGCTTCATAAAGTCACCATTGTGCTGATTAGTTCCTTTTGGCTGAGAATTTGGATATATTTACTGTTCATTTCTTTATATGTTCTGACCATAGAACACATCTGGCTGCATTGCCAGGTGTGCCACAGAAACATACTATTTCTTGCATGTTAACATGAGTTTCTGTCAAACAGTGAGAGACATTTGGTTGTGTTAGTTGCTTGGTTTTCTGTTTGTGTGGCATTATACTGGGTAGCCTCACACACTGAAAACCTACTGAATTAAAATCCTGGGTTGAATTGGATTGTGGAAGCTGAGAAATGTCTAGGTTACTATGTAATCCTAGTTCCCTGAGTGTTAATGAGAGATTTGCGTGACAGAAACACATCAGTGTTCACATGGTCTAAAGCAGTGGTCTCAAACTCAATTCCTGGAGGGCCACAGCTCTGCACAGTTTAGCTCCAACCAGCTCCAACTCACACCTGCAAGGAAGTTTCTAGTAATCCTGAAGACCTTGATTAGCTGGATCAGGTGTGTTTGATTAGGGTTGGAGCAAAACTGTGCAGAGCTGTGGCCCTCCAGGAGCTGAGTTTGAGATCACTGGAAAAGCCATATAGAAGTGCACCAGTTCATTGGCTGATGGTGCTAAAGCGATGCCACTGAGGTGATACTTCTTATACATTTCTGCTTGGCATCATCACCTCAGATTTTGAGCCCATGCAGCAACAGGGAAATATGGCCAGATATGCAGTGTCTCATTTTCAGTCAGGGAACGTTCCCTTTAGTAACAATTCAATGCTGTGTGAACAATTTAACATTAAGGCATTTGACCGGTTGCAGCCAAATTACTAAACCTGTGTGTCAAGCAAACACTGATGCACCAAACATGCCAAACAAAAATATATATACACTGTATACATATGAATTACTTCCATCCCACAGAAAGAACCTATGATGCCAGAATCAAAAGCCTGACAAAAGTATTTGGAGAGGACTAGCCTCAAGCCAAAGTCTTCCAAGCAAGCACCTTTAACCAACGCCAGTGAAGAAGCCACGTTACTTGTAGAATAAGAGTAAATACTGAAGACAACCCAAACGCCTCATAGGCCAGCCGATGAGACATCCTCTGCTTGAAGACCGCATAACCTCTGTTTTGACCACCAAAGCATACAAAAAGCCCGTCTGACTCACGCCCACTGCTCCTCCTAAGCTACACACTTCTAATGTCGTACCCGCACAGAGAATAAATGCCGTGCGGTGGGCAGATGCAAATATAAAAAGTAGGGATGCACCAATACCGATACCAGTATCGCCCGATACTGAGCTCATGTACTCGTCCTCGTAAAAAAAAAGGCATGTAGAGAGAGAGAGAGAGAGAGAGAGAGAGAGAGAGAGAGAGAGAGAGAGCACTTCTGTTGAATGCTGATTGTTCACTCAGCACACGTGTCATTTGGATTAAAATGAAATCGTATATGTAAGTAAAACATGAACTGTTGCTTGATTTATGTATAATGGCTGGTTCGCTACATTATTACAGGATGTTTGCAGGTCAAGAAGTTTCATGAACGAAACATCCAAAGCGACCGCTCCGAAAACCAACGTCTTGATGGACAGCGCGCGGATACTGAATTGAATTGTCACTCACGTCTTGCGTTTGTAAGGATGAATTTATGTAAAAACGCCCGTCTTGGCGAGTATCCCAGTAAATAAAGTCAGTTATCTCAAGTGAATGTAGACAGTTATATTCAAATGGGGTCCGTGCGACGTGCGTTCGGTCTTAAAGGGACAGCAGTCTAATAAACCTGCTGCTGTGTTTTAATGTTAATCAAACAAATGGACAAATACATTACTCACTGCTCTCGACTAAATAGGCTACAAAAAATATCCATCTATATTTAATTTATACAGTAAAGTTAAATAGTTAATTTAAATGTAATTGTTAAAAGTTAAATGCACATTAATTAGGTTGGTAGTTTTTGTTGTAGTATCAAAATTGGAATAAAGAGTTTATATTTCACTGGTGTCTAAACATCTGAACCGCTGACCCGATCCTCAGCGCTGAGCCCTGCTGGAGCCGCTCTAAACATGTGCTGTGCTGGTAAATGAAGATAAAATATGATGGAGCAATAGAATGAACAGTGAATGTAACAGAAGCTCATACAATGCATTTTAGCAGGCTTAATTAAGCATGAAAATAACTGAAGGAAATATATATATTTGATGAACAAATTAAACCAACTAATATGATTTATATGTATGTATAATATGTATAATATGAAGTGTTATTAATGTGGGCTGAAATGCAAGAGCTGGTACCGGGACTAAAGCACACAACACTGGGATCACCCCTTGTAAAGTATCAGTACTGTGTCTTGCTTCCACAAATCAGTACTCTGCATTAGTTAATACTTCAATTAATATTAGTTAACATGAACTAACAACGACAATACTTTTACTGAATTTGTGAATGATGAATAATGTTTTTTTTTTCAACAAAAACAAGTGCATTTCTATATTAAAAGTTCACATTAGTTAGTTGAGGATGCCTAATGGACTAAGAACAAACAACAGTATTTTCAGAAATAAATATTAACTAAGATTAATAAATGTTTTAAATAACTATTGTTCCCCATCTGTCAGTCACTACAACGTCTGACAAATGGGGTATCACTTTGCAGCACCAATCATCTCGGAGTTTTAGAAAAACGGCCAATGGAATTGGCGAATGGAATTTGCATGCCGAGCCACTCCCCCAAACATGCGGGTGTGTAAATGCGCATCCATTCATTCATATTTCTGCTTCACAGCCGAGTACTGGCAGACAGCGCTCACTTTTCCAGTCACCCAAGCAACGAGAGAGTATGCAAGAGAGATCGTCCTCACTGGTGGAGAGGTGATGGTTTCGCTATCACAAAGAGCAGTGCACAGTTCACTTCAGTGCAAAAAGCAGTTTCCCTAAAAGAGCAAGCACGGTCGGCGAGCGTCTTTATAAAGATGCCTTTCCGTCCGTGTGTTTCTGGATGCGTTCGTTGCCTGTCTTCATCTGGTGGCCACGATTGCTGTTTCACATGCCTAGGGTGAGAGCATGCTGGGATGGCGTTCGTGGATGGTTCATGTCCTCACTGCAAGAAAATGACCATGTCGACACTGCGTTCGCGACTCTCCTTCCTCGCGAAGTCTAGAGTCCCCTGTGATGTGACCCACGCTGCCTCTGCAGAGCCTTGCACATGGTTAACACTCTGAGAGACCCGAGGGTTACAGTGGGAGTGTTTCTGCCGAGCCAGTCCCCACGGACCTGGAGTGTCATGTGCCAGCGAGCTGCCGAGTGATGGGGTGGACCCAGTCTGTCATTCGGCGCTCCAGTCAAAGATTAAATTTGATTGCAGCATCGGAGAGGGGCCTATTGTCCTCTGCAGAGGAAGATGAGGCTGAGCTTCCCCCTTCGGCTGTGGTCGCTCATGCTGAGTTGGATCTGGACTCGAGTTGAAACCTCCACCTTGTCCTGAGCGCTCGCTGTTGGATGATTGGTTCCTGGGTGCGGTGCATGCTTCACACCGCCGCTCGGATTGATGCACAGCCGAGTCCCAAGGCTGGATGGGGTGAGGGATGGGCAAACACACTCCTTGTGATGATCACACAGATCTGTAACTGAACTTTCAGCCCTTGGTCAGACCTTGCCTTGCCTGGATTGCCCTTAGAACAAGTGTCCAGGCACATTTTTGTGACAACAGATCCCTCCAGAACGAGTTGGGGCACTGTATGCAATGGGCACGCAGCTTCAGGAGCTACATAGCTACATAGAACAGATGGCATATAGTAATGCTGCTCGCTCTGTTCACTCTGTGCCGGTTTCGACAGTTGCTTCAGGGCAAGCACGTGTTGGTCCAGACTGACAACACTGCGACGCTTGTGTATATCAACCACCAAGGTGGTGTATGGCTCAACTTGCCCGCAGTCAGCGGCGGCTCAGGTCGCTCCGTGCCATTTACGCTCTAGGCAAGCTCAATCGTACAGCCGACGCGATCTCAAGACAGCTTACGCTCCGGGAGAATGGAGACTGCACCCCCAGGTGGTCCAGCCGATCTGTAGTTGATTCGAGTACGCACAGGGATTTGCCTCGCAGGAGTCCTCCCACTGCCGGCTCTTTTACTCCCTGACCGAGGCCTCCCTCGGCACGGATGCATTGGCACCAGAGATCACGTTAACTGAAAATGTTCCATCATTGACGGAATTTTTTAGCAGCGACGGAAAAATCTGAAAGCCATCCGACATTTTGACAGATTACACCAAGGGCGGCTGGCCAATAGAGGGCGCTCGGGCGGAGCAGCTTAGCCAATTGCTGATTAAATATATAATTGTTTGACATAAACTGTAGCCAATCAGCGAGCTCAAATCTAGTCAGCTATGGGCGATTCTTTCAGCGCCCCAAGCTGCGCGCGCCCATCTCTACCAGACAACGTCTATCAGCCTGGCTAGCTGGATGCGGTCATGCTAATGCCTTGTTTTGCTTTCCGTGATTACTTTTTAAAACAGGGGGGACAGATCCAGCATGGACAGTTCCCGGAGTGAGGGAAGCAGCACCTGTCTGAGAAAGTAATGGAAAATGTGCAATTTGTTTGTTTTTGTGTAAGAATGCCTCAGCCTTGTAATATGGCATTAAATAATTACTGACTTTTTCACAGAGCACTGGTATAAATTGTGTTTGGGTGGTTAATAATTATAGTAATAATAATAATTATTATTTTTATTTGTATTGTTATTTATATAATGCTTTTCCAACACCCAAGGTCGCTTTACAAAGATATGTAAAGGCAGTGGTTCTCAAACTGGGGTACGTGAGGTGACAGAAGGGGGTGCGGGAACAAAATGCTGCATTTTGCCGTTCATTTAATACTACCCCACCTTAAAATAAGATTTAAACTGAGTATGCATTTCTATCAGGTAAAATGCTATAAATACATGACATCCGATCAAATTACCTCAAATTACCTTTGCGGTCAAAACTTTCTGCATTTAAGCAGTGTGTAGTAGGCTATATGACAGGTCTCGTTTAAGCAGCGTGTAGGCTATATGACAGGTCTCGTTAGGTCTCGTTTAAGCAGTGTGTAGTAGGCTATATGACAGGTCTCGTGTGTAGGCTATATGACAGGTCTCGTGTGTAGGCTATATGACAGGTCTCGTGTGTAGGCTATATGACAGGTCTCGTTTAAGCAGTGTGTAGGCTATATGACAGGTCTCGTGTGTAGGCTATATGACAGGTCTCGTTTAAGCAGTGTGTAGTAGGCTATATAACAGGTCTCGTGTGTAGGCTATATGACAGGTCTCGTTTAAGCAGTGTGTAGGCTATATGACAGGTCGCGTGCAGATTGCTGCCTCGGCAAATAGCTCTATACTACCGTTCTCGACAATGTACGTTACCTTTGTAAAAGTAGGGATTTAGCACTTACTAGCATGAAGAACATAGGCTATATCGATCTCCATGCAGAGTCTGTGTCTAAGTTAAACTCAAACTCTCTTCGATACAAAGACATACCCTGTGTGAGTTCCTGTGTTTAATGTTGATCACATTATATGAAGATCCACACGAATGCAAATGTGACATTGATTTTATACAACAGTTCAACAAACGAAATATTAGTATTAAGTGATGTTCAACAAAATAATAGCTCCAGCGAAAGCCACAGCAGAACTGCAGCACACAGCAGTGCTTGTGAACGAATCATTAGTCAATGATTCAATGATTAATTCATACAGCCACTTGTTTCATTACTGAGTGAATGATTGACTCGATGACGCATCACCTACTGGCGGTTTTAATTTAATATTTAAAAGCATCACTTCGTTTTTATCATCATTGCATATTTTTCTACTGAACATTTTTTTTATTTAAAGCATTAATTATTTTATGAAGGTTTTTGTAAAGGTAAAAATGCACTGAAACAATCTATTTAAGGGGGCAAATATTGTCCCTTACTGAGAAAGGTGTGACTGAAGAGTGGGGGTACGCAGAAGGATATTAAAGCCTCTTGGGGTACAACTCTAAAGAGTTTGAGAACCACTGGGACTGGGTTAAAGAATAGAAGAAAAATAAACATCAAAGAACAATACACACACCAAGGGCAGAAAGTAGGCCTAATATACAGAGGTCACTTACAAAGTTAGGTTAAAGACACAAACAAAGAGGGATCAAACAAATAGTATATCAATTACAATGTAGAATTTACAGACTGTGAGCTGAAGAGTTATATCCAGATAAAATCTGTGTTTTTGAAGGAGAGAAGGGTGGATGTTTGACGGATGTCTTGAGGAAGAGCATTCCACGCTAAAAGACTCCCACGGTTACCAGACCATTGACACAGCCCCACCGAAGATGTTTGTCACCAGCCGCCACTGGATTACACTGAGGGTGACTGTACCTTGTAACTGTAATTCTCTCCCCTTTCCACTTGGTGGCCAGTGCGCTCTTGCTGACTATCAAGTTAATAATCAATCATGTAGCCAGCTATGAAGTCACTGAAGTCCAGACCTGTGAGGTTTTTTTGTTATTTTTAATTATTGACCTGATGATATTTATACATTTCTATATAATCTCTGAGAAACAGTGAAGTGTTACACCGAAGGTGGCAGTAATTGAAAGTTTGTATTGGTTTTTATTTCCTGCTTTAACTTACTAAATGTTTTTAGAGTGCAGACCTCTATTGCATTCTCTGGCTTTGTCCCACACCTTTGAAAGCCGTGAAGGTTGGACTGAGAGTTGTTGAAGTCCCCCTGTGTTGAAAATCAAGTTTTTAATGTTGTTTATAAGGAATATAAAATGGAATACTATTTTGATGAACTAACACCTTTTAGTTGAAATCAAAAAGTGATTTGTAAATATAGAAAAGAATATAGTATTTAGTCATTGTGATTCTACAACATTACATTACTATAATATTGTCATTTCATGTCCTTGTTTACTGTGATATCATAGCATACAGTCGCCATTTAATTGCAATGAACTACATCTGTGGGAATTAATGAGTAATTGTAAAGAACAACTAGAAGCTAAAATCAACTGTAAATTCACACTAAAGTTTTTACAGTGATAGCACACGAGTGGGAGAAACTGAGATATGAATCTGTTGAGAGAGAGAAAGAGTAGAAGAGATTGAAGATAGAAAAAAATATGTCATGTCAAAAGGGCAGGGCAGAAAAAGAAAGAGACAGCAGTAGGAGAGAAAATATTACAGAAGACTCATCCTACACAAAACCTCTAACTCTGAGAGTCCATGGTGTCATAGAAACCTCTGAGTCAAACCAAAACTGTGTACTACATCTCTCTTTCTCTACGCACACGCACACACACACGCACACACACACACACACACACACACAGCTCCAGTCCAGCAGATGCAGCGTCAGCGTTCTCTTTGAAGACATGTATCTGAAGGAGAATACTGCCACACTCTTTAAATAGACACTTGTTTGGATGGGACAAGATTGAATTGCAAATTACTGAAACAGATCTGCTGTGTTTCTTCTGATTACATGTATTACATTAATTTGTAAAATTTTAGATGTTACAAAAAAGTAGTAGTAAAAAAAGGAAGTAGAAACCAGGGTTCATCTTTAATGTCTCTCTCCATTGTCAGCCAGGGGGTCTCAGAAACCCCAGAAGCATATGCAAATGTTTTAAGTCTGTACAGAAAGACATGTTAAAGCACTGAATACTTGACAACCCAGCTATTAGGTTGAAGTTAAAAATACTAGTTAAAAATACTGGTTCATGTCTGATAGAATAAATAATGATCAGATATTGTCGTGTTTGGCTTCAGATTTAGGTTTTCATGTCTTTTATTTTGTATGCTCACAGTTATGTTTCCTGTTTGTCATGTGATTCTCTTGCTCCTCATGTGATCCTGCCGTGTGCTTCCCTTGTCTATGTGTCATGTTCTGATTGGTTGTTTTAGACGTGTTTCTCAGGTCTGTTTTCTCATTGGTTCATTGTTTCATTGTGTTCAGGTTGTCTAGCTTTTTTCTCTCTTTCACTGCTGTTTGTGTGTTCAATTTCATGTTCATTTCCAAGCCAAGCCATGTGCAAGTTTAATGAACCAAAAAAAAAAAAAAAATTTGATTTTCATAGATTGACGACTGTAGTTTTCTTTCTTCTGTTGATGCATTTCTTTCTGAAACAGGACAGGTTTGAGTGGGACGCACTAAATCTGCTATTGCAAGAATTTCAGGAGGCTTTTGGAACACACAGTCGCCAAACATAAGTGCAAGATTACCGTTGGTTCATTTTTGCCATAAGACAGATACATTTTATTTTATTTGTTTATGTCTGAATTACATTTAGCTCAAAGCTTCCATGTGATATTATTTTAAAATGAACTGAACATAAGTTTTGAATAACTCTTGTACACACTCACACCCAAAATGAATGAAAATATATATTCACTGTAGACATGTGCACATAAAATACAGAGAAATACGATTAAACAAACAGCGCATTAAAGGAAAGACGTGTTTTATGACTTTAGTGGGCCAGCTACATTTCTTTGCTGCGAATCATTTTTCCTGTGTGCAGCACTTCTTTGGGCTGATCATGTTTCTGGTCTCTGAAATCTCTATGACGCAGCAGAACGCTCCGGAAGACCAGAGGAGGTGAAGGTGAGGAGGAGGAGAGAGCGGGATCTCAGATGAGGTGAGAGGTGAGGATGGAAGAGTTACATGTGTGTGTGTTTAATCTTTATCATAGTGAGAGAGAATGTTTTGGCTTCAATCTTGCATTCTCTAATGTATCACCGGCAGAATCCGATGTATCTTCATGATATAACTGAAAGGAATCTGTGTCAAAAGTGTTTTCTTTTTCTTTTTTTTTATCACAGCCATTAAGGGCAATTGAATTAGTTCACTCAAAAAACAAAACAAAGCAAAAAACAAAACAAAAATCTACATGTAAGATACTTGGAAGATAATAAATGCAAGTACATTCTATGGATTCAATTGAATGCACGCTACTGCTACATGTACTATGTTATATGTAAGCAATAGGGCATGATTATTTGACTAATGACTAATTAACTTGTAAACTGCTTAGGGGTGGGCGATGTTACCAAAATCTAAAACCCTGTCAGTTATGTGTGTCATTTAACAGTCTGACACACATCACCAAATATAGTGGATATGAAAAGTCTACACATGATATGATATATTTATACACTACCGTTCAAAAGTTTGGGGTCAGTAAGAATTTTTTAATGTTTTTAAAAGAAATATCTTCTGCTCACCAAGGCTGCATTTATTTGATAAAAAACAATAAAAAAACAGTAATATTGTGAGATACTGTAGTATGACAATTTAAAATGACTGTTTTCTATTTTAATATATTTTAAACTGTAATTTATTCCTGTGATCAAAGCTGAATGTTCAGCATCATTACTCCAGTCTTCAGTGTCACATGATCCTTCACAAATCACTCTAATATGATGATTTGATGCTCAAGAAACATTTATGATTATTTTCAATGTTGAAAACAGTTGTGTACAATTTTTTTTCAAAATTCTTTGATGAATAGAAAGTTCAAAAGAACAGCATTTATTTAAAATAGAATATTTTCTAACATTATAAATGTCTTTACTGTAACTTTTGATCAGTTTAACTCATCCTTGATGAATAAAAGTATTGATTTATTTTATTTCTTTCCCCCAAAAATAAAATTAAAATTCTTACTGACCCTAAACTTTTGAACGGAAGAGTTTAATGTTACAAAAGCTTTAGATTTCAGATAAATGCTGTTCTTTTGAACTTTCTATTCATCAAAGAATCCTGAAATAAAAATGTAAATAACATTGATAATAATCATAAATGTTTCTTGAGCATCAAATCATCATATTAGAGTGATTTGTGAAGGATCATGTGACACTGAAGACTGGAGTAATGATGCTGAACATTCAGCTTTGATCACAGGAATAAATTACACTTTACTGTATATTCACATAGAAAACAGATGATTTACACTGGAATAATATTTCACAATATTTCTGTTTTTGTTTGTATTTTTAATCAAATAAATGCAGCCTTGGTGAGCAGAAGAGACTTCTTTTAAAAACATTAAAAATCTTACTGACCCCAAACTTTTGAACGGTAGTGTATATGATATTTTTCTACCTTTAATGCAATATTAAAACATTTGGTATGGGTGTGAATGATAATTCATTTCCAAAATGTTGATATTAGCCAAGTCTGGGTAAAATATATCATATTACCATTATAGAAATCATAACTAAATTATAGTCTTTAATAGTGGGAAAATTAGGAACCATGTGTCTAAGAAGACAACTGTTGATAATGTGAAGGAGTGAGAAACTTAGTTACACCCCAAACTAAAGACAATGAGTGTGTTTACATGTATGTTCTTAACCTGGTTCTCCTTAAGCCGACAACACACGTGATCATGTACGCGTTAACCCGTTTTGCTTTATCAGAGTAAGGTCATAAGCATAAACCGATCGTCACAGCTAGATTTCTGGCCCATTACACACGATTTCTCCCGGCAAGTAAATGCATTAACCTGCTTTCTGTTGGCTTAATGATGTGCACATGTGTGACAGGTACACGTCCTTACTATGGATTTAAGCCTGTCATCCAGACAGAGCAAGAGTTTTGCAGTAAGGGAAGAGGAAATATATCGAAAACTCAGTCTCTTTCTTGACTCAAAAAATTATAAAAGTTCCCTAATCTCGTGCAGAAGCAGAAGAAGTGGTACAGTCAAAACGCAGAGTGCGAATTACCCCACCATAATTGGGGGGGTACTGCTCCTTCACTTCTTCTATGACCATCATGGTCCACTACCATATCAATCCCCACCGTGATCGCCAAGTGCAACATGTGTTGTGCAACACACATACAAGGTCTAAACATGCGACAAACTGATAATCAGTAGGCTACAGAATATTTCATTGTTATTATATATCCAAAAGAGAACTGTTTTGATCAACTCCCAAAAGTTAGAAGTTAAGTGCACTGAAATACCATTCTAATTACTAGTAAAAGTAATACCTTTACAAGAAGCCTATTGCCTATTTTATGAAATATTGATTTGGTTTATTTTTAGTCGTTCTCTATCTCCGTTGCTTCTAGCCACGGTGGTTAAAAATGGTACGGTCCACAATAGGGGTGTCTGAAATTGCTTTACATTAAAATTAGTGGTGCACGATATATCGACCGCCGATATAATATCGGCCGATATGGTCATTTTTTTACACATCGGTATCGTTCCGATGTCAAAATATGGCCGATGTGAACAGGCCGATATTTGACGTGTGAAGTTGAAGATGAAGTTAACGATGCTGACTTGCGATTTTAGCAGTAGTGAACGCGCCTGAGAGAAATACACATTTCATACAGATGACAAAACCAGTTTAAAAGTTTACAGTTCTGTTTAAAAATAGACATTTCGAGCTTTCTATATATGTCTCAGGTCTGTGAGGCAAGTAGGTTTCGGTTCATTTATGAGACGCGCTCCAGGTGCACGCGCCGTCGCCTCCGTGTCCTGATTAAATATTTTCTACTATATTACTTATTATTTATTAAATCCAGGCAATTGGTTGATGAAACATTGATCAAAATTAAGATACAATTAATACAAAACGAAATTAAATTTAAATACAGGCTTTGTGCTTTCTGTTTGAGGTCTCTGTGAAAATTTTAAAGAAGTCTTTTAGTGCCGCTTTCAGAGCGCTCACTTCCATAACGGAGAACTGACCCGTCCGTAACATTGTTAACGCAGTCCAGTGCGACTTATATGGTTTTTTTCCTCTTCATGACACATTTTTGACTGATCGTTTTTTGACTCGTAGATATATGAATATATTGCTTGATATTTGATACCCGTTCGAATTAGATTTTTCTCAAAAGTGACAGCACGTGTGATTTGTGGATTACTGATAAGCACGAGTGGAGAAACAGGCATTTATTTATTCATTCTCAGTGTTGAGAAACGTCTTCATGTGTTACGTTATTGTGTTAATAATAACTAAAGTAGCCTACCTAATTATGTTACATATTTATTTTGTATTAAAACTAGCGCGTTCGTTACTTATGGATTAAAAAGTAGGCTACCGTTGTATCAGTGCTGCGCAAGCTCTCTCTCACACAAACACGGACGCACGCACACAGAGAGAGAAGATAATTGTAAAATGAAAAATTGACGGGCTAAGTTTAAATTTTGTTCTTGCTTGTTTTTTTTCTGTCAAAATGTCAGAAAGCATTTTGTATCATCCATCCGTGTTTTTAAAATTCATTAAATGACGGACGTTTTACTGTTAACACAGCCCATATGTCGGATTCGTCTTATAGCCTACTTTGTTATTATTTTTAGAATAAGTGATTCGTTATGCTATTATTGGACTCCTGTTCTGTCTATTCATTGTCAACTGTTTTCTATAAATATGTTTGTATTGGCTAACATTTATTCAGCTAATGCGTGTCCTGTTTAAAATGTGCAATGTTCAAAGGCAAAGACAGCACGTCACAAATAGAAGCCCTTTTCCCTGTGGTATTTTTTAGTATCATATTTGGATATTGGAATAATAAATTAAATAGCCTATCTTAATTGTACACAATGTTCCTGTTTTTTTTACTGGTTTCTAAGGGTTTCTTAATTTTAGACAAGTTGACCAGCACACATTATATGCAATGCAATATAATGCATGTGTGTCGTATGTGTGACATATTTTGCACACAGATAAAGGTGCCCAATATCAGTCATTTCTAAAGTAAAAAAAAACAAGTGTTTTGGAAAATAGCTCCTTATTTGATAATCATTAAAATTTGTTTTCTATACAGAGATATCAACATCGGTAAATATCGGTATCGGCCATAACAGCAATATTAATATCGGTTATCTGTATCGGTGACAATTTTCACATCGGTGCATCACTAATTAAAATGTTCCTACAGTGAAAATAGGATTTGACTTGTATTGTAACTGTAATTATATTTTTTCACAATATCAGAAAAATGATCTGACCCCCCCCAAAACTGATATTTCTGTCCCCTTTCTGTCCCTACTGGGTCTTCATTGGGGGGTATAGTACCCCCCAGTACCCCCTGTAATTCGAACTATGCCACCCGGAAATAACCTAATTTATGAATAAAGTCTTGTAAACGCGGTTTACTTGTGTTGTTGGGTTCCCTTTCGAGAACGGTCACTTCGTATTGCGTAGCTAATAAGCAGTGGTGAAACTCCTTTCCTCAAGAAATATTGAAGCCTATATTTAAAACGCAGTGCAGCTGCACAGCGAACACAGCAGTATAGCTTGCCCATTGGCTGTGCTGCGGCAACTGCACACAAAGGCAAAGCACCTCTGACGCGCGGCCCAATCAGGTGACTTCGCGCCTAGCGCGTCAGAGCCTGTCAGAATGGGCGGGGCCTATGTCTATAAATAGGCTCCGATTTTGCCAAATATCATATTTTATCTCCTTCAGCGACACTTCACGTCTCTGTCTCCTCTGAAGCCTTTGCCGTGAAAACAAGCCTTTTACAGCCAGAATGAGCCTTGCATACAGCGGAAAGTGCCTTCTTCACTCACCTAGAAGCCGCTTCTCTTCTGTCGCCGTTCTCCTGTGGCCATCCGGCAAACAACGCTATATCCTTTCACTGCTACTGTGTGCTCGCCGCTGCGACACTACAGTTTCTAAAAGAGCAAATTTGCGAGTCGTTGTTGCAAATGCCTCGCTCTTCATGGACCTCGTGCGGATCCCATCTACATGAGCCCGATGGGCACACAGAGTGCGCCACGTGCCTGGGAGCCGTCCATGCTGAAGCTGCACTCTCTGCCGGAGGTTGCTCTCACTGCGAGAGTTTGCCGATCTCGATGCTGCGGACGCAGGGTAAGCTCACCGGCGACACCGCTATCCCTGCTCTTCTTTTCCCCGCACTACTTCAGCCGCAGAAGAAGAAGCTCCACAGCCAACGGCAGCCCGCACACATGGAGTTAAGCGAACCCATGCCGGCCGTGTCCCCGCATGCTTCGCTTTCTCCTTCACAGTCTCCTTCGCCGGTCCTGTTCACCCAGGCAGACCAGCGCTCCTCTCTTCGAGCGGCAGGTCTTGTCTCCTTTGGCGGATCGGACGAAGAGCAGGACAACAGCCTCTCCATTGCTGCGTCTGAAGAAGAGTGGTCGGGCTCAGTGGACCTCATCCTCCTCTCACAGTCAGGTGCTAGCGCTACTGCTACAATGACTAATTCAGACGCTGAGTTGCTGCGCATCCTCACCACGGCCAAAAGACCTCAGGCTTGATTGGACATTGCCCAAAAAGCCTGCTAGGAGCTGATTGGATGGATGGTTTCTGTCAGGGCACCAGCAGGCCCCCCGTCACAGACAAGTGCCCTTCTTTCCTGAGGTTCACGATGAACTCACGAAGTCATGGCGCACCCCCTACTCGGCGCGCATGAGCGCTTCCACTACGCTCTCCTCTGCCCGCCCACTGCTGCTGGCTGGAGATCTAGAGCGGTACATCCATCTAAGCCCTGTCGAAACACCTTAGCCCTCGCTGGACATGCGTTTTCTGCTTCCAGTCAGGCGGCATTGGGCCTGCACACCATGGCGGTGTTACAGGTTTTCCAGGCAAAGCTTCTCCATTCCATGGACGAGTCTGGCCCGGACCCTGAGGTTCTCCGTGACCTGCGCAGCGCCACAGACTTAGCACTGCATGCTACAAAGGCTACTGCTCACGCGATCGGCAGAAGCATGGCTAACCTCGTCATGCTCGAGTGCCATCTCTGGCTGAACCTCACAGACATTAAGGAGGCGGACAGGACAGCTTTCCTCGATTCACCCATCACCAGCACCGGTCTCTTCGGCCCGTCTGTGAAGGGATTTTCCGAGCGTTTCACTGAAGCTCAGAAGTCGTCCCAGGCCATGCGACACTTCTTGCCCAAGCGCTCCAGTTCTACCACGAGCCGCCCCAAGAGCACACAACCTTCTCAGCCAGCAAAGTCAGCGCCTCGGGTTTCTCAGCCCCGCCCTGTGGCTGATACCCATCGTCGCTCGCGATCTGCTAGACGCTACCCACTGCCGCGGCGCTAGGGACCCTGACCCAGCATTGTGTTGGACCCTGAGTCTCCAAAGACCTCCTAGCAGTAGGAGGAAAGAGAGAGGGTTCGTGTCTCGATCTAGCCGGGCCGCCCTTGAAAAGAGCTCATCTAAATCTGGCAGCTGGAGAAAAACGCTGTTTTTAAAGCAACCCAAATAAAGCACATAAAGTGTATGTTTCAAGCACACAACACACCCCTTATCGGTCCCCCTTCACTAGGCCCCTTCAGGGTAGGTGCGTGCGCCCCTCAGGAAGTTTCAGAGGCTTCTCGGTCTCATGGCCGCGGCTTCATCAGTACTCCGCCTAGGATTACTGCATATGCGCCCTCAGATCAGGCAACATGTATGTCATGGCCAGAAATCTCCTCCTTTGGGCACAAGCCAACCTGCACTCTCTAAGAGCTGCTCATGTCCCAGGCATCCAAAATTTGGGTGTGGACATGCCATCTCGAGACAACGCTCCCCCAGGCGAGTGGTCTCTCAACCCACAGACGGTCCGTCTAATATGGAGTGTATTCGGCAGGGCAGAGGTCGATCTCTTTGCCTCGAAGAGCAACACTCACTGTGCAATGTTCTTTTCGAAGAACAGGGACGCACTGGCCCATCCTTGGCCCAGACGCACTCTATATGTGTTCCCGCCCATCTCTATGATCCCTCAGGTCATCAAATGGATCAGAGAAAGCGGATGCTCAGTCCTCCTAATAGCCCCCCTCTGGAAAACCCAGGCGTGGTTTCCAGAGCTGGCTCAGATGATGGACTCTGTCCCCTGGCCTGTGCCAGTGAGGAAGGATCTCCTCACACAGACAGACGGGATGATATGGCACCCTCGTCCCAACTTGTGGGCCCTCCATGTATGGCCCATCAACGGGTATCCAGGGACCTCCCAGAGAGGGTCTTGAATACTATCACTGAGGCTAGAGCACCATCTACTAGACGCCTTTACACCCTAAAGTGGTCTGTGTTCACTGACTGGTGCACAGCCAGAGACTTAGAACCCCAGTCATGCGAGGTACCAATGGTACTCTCCTTCCTGCAAGAGCTGTTGGATGCGGGTCGCTCTCCATCCACGCTCAAAGTATATGTGGCAGCCATAGCAGCCTTGACAGTACACACTGATGATGGCTTAGGCCGAAACGCGTCTGTGAGGACATAGTAATAATAAATTTATGAAAATATAACCTGAGAGTGCGGTTTTTCATCTTTATTTTAGCCATAGCAGCCTACCATGCTCCTGTGGCTGGCCAATCACTGAGAAGAAACAACCTCGTCGTTGGTTTTCTCAAAGGATCCAGGAGTTTGAACACCACCAGGCCCCCCTCTATACCGGCTTGGGACCTCTCCACGGTCCTTGGGGCCCTGAAGGGTCCCCCATTTGAGCCGCTACAGTCGGCCGATCTTAAGCCACTTTTGCTGAAAACTGCTCTGCTGCTGGCTCTGGCATCAGTTAAGCGAGTGGGAGATCTGCAGGCGCTCTCCGTGAGCCCTTCCTGCTTGGAGTTCCACTGTTGCCCTTGGTCTCTCCGGCTACACCGCAAGTTTTTCCTCAGTCGTTGCCTTTGTTTTATTGAAAAGTGTAGTTTTGTACAATAAAAGTAATATTGCTACTCTGGATCTAAGTCTTTGCTCTCTATGTGCCAACTGCCAGCACACCGTAACAGTAGACTATGGATGGAAATATGTATATGGCAATGGTATGCAGATGAAGATATGCTTAGTAAAAATTAGGCAATGTAAACTCCATATAGTTTGGGGAGGAGACGGGGAGGGGATGCATGTATGCATAATCTTCCGCTGATTAGAATTTCTAAAGGGAATTTTGCATAGATTTTGGTGTAAGTGGACTTTTATCATTTTTTTTACTTTTGTGCTTACGCGAAATCTTTTTGTACACTGTAAGGATGAAATATACGCATAGGATCCTCAGAAAGAGTCTCATAAATTGCATACATTGCTAGAAACTTGGGATTTCATTATTTCACTCTCTTAAAATGTATTCTTTTCTCACTTTCTTTCTTTCTGCAGCTCGTGTGAATGAGTGTGTGTTTGAGTTAGATTCGTTTTTGTGTATTAGAATAGTTCAATAAAGTCTTGTTTGTATTTAAAGAGAAGTGTCTTGTGTTACAGTATGTGCTCACAAGTTAATGTCTTTAATCTTCTTACCGTGTTAATAAATTGTGTTTTCACTATACTTTGGATATTAATATCCATCACAGAGTTAATAGTTACAGCCCCTTCAATTGAGCGCTGGCCAATTAATTTGACCAAACTGTAAAAAAGTGATTGTCAAAACTCCTTTAAATATTAATTCCCTTTGAGCTAAATTTACCTGTTTCACTTACAAGACTCATGTTTGTACTCTATGCATACAGTTAAACTTTTAATTAAATACTGCATAGGTAAAACTTTATATACACTGTTCAAACTGTGAACTTTAGACTATGCAAATAAGATCTACAGTACACCAGATCCCAACAGCCAATTGCATTGCTGAAGATTTGCAAATCTCTCCTGCTCTGTATCCCCCAACCTCTGCTCCATATACATCCTGGTGCGACTCTCGTTCATTCAAGTTGTCTAGAAGATCAGCGATGTGGATGGGCAAGATGGAAACATGAGAAGAAGGGGAGATCTGATAGTTATTTGGCAAATTGTGTCAGTTTTTCCCAGCCCCGGGTCCTAGAGTACCCCAAACATTGCAGAAGTTTAAGGGAATCTTAAGGGTCATCTGAGTTGTGACTGAGATGTTAGATTACGGATACATGTGCAGTTTTGGAAATACTCTAGGACCAGAGTTTGTAAACACTTACCTAGATGCATGATAATATTGATTCGTCAATCTCAGACTCAGGTTATGATTTGGCAGGGGTAGACATAGGTCTCTAGCGATAGCTAAGGCCTGGGACACACTATCTTAAACGATTTTAAAACTGCACAATCTAGATTCCGGCAGATCTCATACCTGCCGACTGTAGTAACGATTTCAGTTTGTAGTAACAATTAACTTCAGAAGAATGACAAATATGGAGGGCGATCAACGTTTGTTAGCATTAGCCTACTCACTTGTTTCAACCCGGCAGTAATTTGGGTCCATGCATTTTCCTTGTTGGCACTGTTGTGATAGTTCTTGCATGACACATTATAAAAGCACTCTTACTGTCCCCATGTTTGTACGAGTCAGTCTTCTTTCTCAATACTCCACTTTCATGACATGTTTCTGGCTATTAAAACAGCATGTAACATCATCATGAATATAATTTAGGTGAAACACAAATCAAGAGTCCTGTGAATACTGTATATTAGATATAAACAGTCTATACAACCCTGTTAAAAAAGCCTGTTTTAATGATTAAAAAAAATCAAGAAAGATAAATCATATCATAACATTTGAGCAAAAAAAAAAAAAAAAAAAAAACACAGTGAAGGCAGTCATCAACAAGTAGAGAAAATATGTCACAATAGTGACTATCAAGATCAGGGCATCCCTCCAAAACTGTTGGAATATATAAATATATATATATATATATATATATATATATATATATATATATATATATATATATATACACATTGGTTATTTATTTGTTTTAAACAGCAGACTTAATATTTATCCATTTCTGGTCATAATTTGGAGACAATGAGTATATTACCCGTATTTATCACGCAGTAAAAATGCCCCTCCCCATGTCGTCTGTGGATGAGAATCCGAAACAAGGACTGGTGGGACGTTGTCCTGCTTCACTTCACAGACGCTGAGTGAACAGAGAATTTTAGAATGACGGGACACTCATTTATATGACACTTTATTCAACAGGAAGAACAGCTTGTTCAGTGCGTCATGCGTCATTACCGAGCGACAACCTTCCAGTCTTTCTTGTGAAACCAACATGGAAGTGAATTAAACTGCAATTCATCAACTGGCCGCTAGAGACAGATTCCATGTCCCCCCATGTTAAAATGCCCAACTTTACAGCAGAAAAAATATATGTTTACAGCCTGGAACAAAAATTGGTTTTGGTCTATATAGTTAATGTTGCCCTTCATGACAACTGTGAGGGGGGTGAATTTTTTTATAACTCATCCGTTTAAATTATATTAAGCCTTAAAGTTTTGCATAATTAAGGGCGTGGCCACTTGAGTGACAGGTGGATTGCGGCTGCTGTCACTGCTAGCCGTTTGTCTGCTGTCTGTTAGCTGTCACTTCACTTCAGCTAATTCCAGTCGCTGTACTTGCCATCTCTGCCGTGTTTGTACTTTTTTCGGGATTATTTCATACAATTTAGTACAGGCATTTCCTTCGTCCACGCCGTTGAATTCCGTCGTTGTCAAATATCGAGAGAACAACCAGCGCTGTATTTCAGTTGTTTTCCTCTGTGTACATGCACTCATGTCTTGTATATCTGACAATTTCGTTGCTTTTTGGGAGTTTTCAGACTTAAAAACGTTTATAGATACAGAGGCTACACTCGTTCTGTGGTACTATTGCTCTCACTGAACAGATGGACTATATATGCTTATTAATTTTAGTGTTAAATAAAAAGTACCGTCAGATGAAATCCTGCAGGTGTCAGTGGTTTCTCCGTCCATGCAATAAATGCACATCCTTGAATGAGCGAACTTCTGAGGTAATATCTTTGGTTTGACCCATTTGAGAGGAGGCCAAAATCAGAATTTAAAATGGACTGAATATGAATAAACCTTTCTACGAACTTTTCATGCGATGTGGCGCTGACTGACATGTATGCGCATGAATCATTGTCACACACACACACACACACACACACACACACGCTCAGATCAATATTACTGCATAATACATTTTTAACTAGAAGAATAATACAGCTTCACGGCACACACAGTCTCATTTTTAGCTATGTCTTTTAACTATTAAAGTATTTCTAAGGGCAAAAACATGAACTTTACATCATCAAGTCTGTCACTTTAGCGCAAGGCCCTGTGCGGTTGCTCACTTGGCACAGCACTTTACGGTACTGCCAGTAGCATATAGCATTAGCTCCTTAGCCTGAGCTAACTCCATCACATTGATCTAGGGGGTGTGGTTTCAGCAACGGGCACCTCAGCTCCACCCACGTCCCGCCTCTGCCCATTATCTGTTATCCGGGAGTGACGCGCTGCCAAGATGGCGATGGCCAGCTCAGCCCACTTTAGGCTTCAAAAATGCTCTTCAGAAACCTACGGGTAACGTCACGGACACTACGTCCATATTTTTTTATAGTCTATGGTCATTATGCTATTTCAACGTCATCGCACATGCGCAGTCCTTTCAGTTTCGGTTTTAAATCCAATCAAGTGTTTACATGTTCTCTCAATCGGAATCAGAAAAGGAATAAAACACCCCTTTCAATTGGATCGAAATTTCGTTCAGATCAAGCTCAATCGGATCGATTAAGGTGTTTACATGAAGACTTCTCAGTCCGATTGAGCCTTCAATCCGATTACTAACGGATTATTTGGTTGCATGTAAACATAGCCAGTGTAACCTGCACTTAGTCATCATTTCTTCTGCTGAACACAAAAAGAGATATTCCGTTTGTTGATGGGCCCCATTGACTTCCATAGTATGGAAAAAAAAAATACTATGGCAGTCAATGAGGCCCATCAACTGTTTGGTTAACAACATTCTTCAAAATATCTTCTTTTGTGTTCAGCAGAAGAAAGAAATTTGGCCGTGACCACCATGGACAAATCCCTGCCATCCCCCTGGTGTTAAGGAACAGAGACTCACAACAAGGATGATAAGGTTAACAAACAGTTTATTTGATAAACATACGAGAGGGGTAGGACCATGGAGCAGGACCATGAAACATGATTCAAAAAGCAGACATAAAAGACTGAAACACAGGATAACAAGAGGATAACTGTGACTGAGACTCAGACGAACTCGGGTTGAGATCCATGTGCAGTTTATTATGTAACTGGAGTGTCAACAAACAAACATGAGTGGGTCGAAGCAGCAGGATTAACAGCAGCGTAGACAAAGCAGCAAATGTGGTCATAACAGGCAGGCGGTCAGGGCAGGCAGCAAACAATCATGGCAATCCAAAACAGAGCAGAGTCAAAGGCAGGCAGCAAACAATCACAGAGTAATCCAAAACAAGGCAGAGTCAAAAGGCAGGCAACAAGTCCAAAACCAGCAAAGGTCAAAACCAGGCAAGATAAAGTACAAGAGGAAAAACACTCAGAAATTTCAGCCGTGGCAAAACAAGACTTTGCACTGAGCTTGATGTGCTCAGGGATTAAATAGTCTGCAAAATAGAGTTCAGGTGTGTGTGTTGTTGGGAAATGTAGTAACTAATACTCAGGCGAGAGAGACCTCCGGTGGCGAATGGAAGGATTTTCAGGATTGGCATCTGTGACCCCGATGTCTGGGGTCCAGAAGCTCCCGCACTTAATACGCCTCTTCGCCTTCCACGATTAGTCGATTAGGACTGCCCACTTCCTCCTCCCTCGGGCCACTGGCATGTTTCAGCAAGGATACATGGAAAGTGGGAGAGATGCGGTAAATAGAGGCCAGTTGAAGAGGATAAAATACATGGGATATTTGTCTCAAGATTTTGAAATAACCCGCATACCTGGGACTGAGCTTTTTGCTCGGCAAGCAGAGGCAAAGTTCCCACGTTGACAGCAATACCCATTGTCCTGGAGTGTAATTGGGGCTGGGACGCAGGTGGCGGTCAGCTTGTACCTTCTGTCTGTTGATGGCACGATGAAGATGGACGTGAGCTTGGTCCCATACCCTCTCACTTCGTTGAAGCCAGTTGTTGACAACTGGTACATCAGAAGGTTCCCCTGACCAGGGAAATAAGGGGGGGTTGGAATCCCAGGACGCACTGGAACGGTCATGCCGGTAGAGGGCTTCTGAAGTGAAGCTTCTGAAGTGAATTTTGAGCATAATCTGCCCAGGGAAGGAAGCAACGCCAGACCGATTGGTTCTGTTGAAAGTATGTTCTCAAGAATTAAGTTCTTGATTTAAGAGTTCAGTTTGACCATTAGACTGTGGATGATACCCAGACATGAGGCTTATATTGACATTGAGCTGGTGAAAAAAGGCAGTCTAGACCCGAGATGTAAAATGTGGGCCTCAGTCGGGGTGTCCTGGGGTAGTCCATAATAATGAAACGCATAGTGGAACAGATGTTCTGCTGTTTCAAAGGCTGTAGGAAGCTTAGGTAGTGGTATCAGATGACAGGCCTTGGAAAATCGGTCAATAACCGTTAATATAACTGTGTTACCCAGGGACACTGGCAGGTCTGTGATGAAGTCAATGGCAATATGAGACCAGGGTCGTTGAGGAATGGGTAGTGGTTGTAGAAGGCCTGCAGGAAGTTGTCTAGAAGATCTGGCTGTGGTACAAATTTGACAGTCCATCAAAACCAGTTTTTGAGTAGATTCAGAGTAGCTGTGATACCTGGGTGTCCTGAACTTAGGGAGGTATGAACCCAATGGATGACCCTGTCTCGTAGATTCCGTGGAACATAGGTCAAATTCGGAGGACATTCTGGGTGAGGTGTGTCCTGAGTGTGATTTCTGTCATAATGTCCCATTGTACTGGGGCCAGGATTAGAGCTGTAGAAATGATGGGTTCTGGGGTAGGGTTTTGAATGTCTGTGTCATGCTGGCGAGAGAGTGAGTCAGCTTTGACGTTCTTAGTGCCTGGGTTATATGTGATGGTGAAATCAAAGCGAGTAAAAAATAATGCCCACCTAGCCTGCCTGGGGTTTAACCTCTTGGCTGAAGATATTCAAGATGTTGGTGATTGTTTAGAGGGGACCAAACATCCATCGTACTAACCGGTGTTGCCACTCCTCAAAAGCTGCCTTCGTGGCCAATAGTTCACAATTGCCATAATTTCATAATTTCGTTCAGCAGGCGTGAGTTTGCAAAAATAAAAAGCACACTGGTAAAGTTTGGGAGATGTACCCTGAAGCTGAGACAGAATAGCGCCGATTCCTGTGTTAGAGGCGTCCACTTCGACCACGAATGGTAGGCAAGGATCAGGGTGATGTAATATGGGTGCAGAGGTAAAGAGCTTCATTGAAGGACTGTATAGATGCAGTTGACCAACAGTGTGGCGTTTTCCCTTCAACATGGACATGAGAGGAGCAGCGATGGAGCTAAAATTTCCTCATGAATCTTCTGTAAATGTTCCAATCCAGAACTGCTCGTATCTTACTGTCATCCATGGCTATCCCCTCAGAACTGATGATGTAACCCAAAAAGGAAATGGTTGTCTGATGAAATTCACTTTTCCTCTTTTGCATACAGTTGATGTTTGATTAGATGTTTCAGGACCGTTCTGACATGCTGGATGTGTTCATCCAGCGTGTTGGAATAAATTAAGATATCATCAATGTAAAATATTAGTCATTGGTTTAACATGTCCCTGAATACATCATTCATGAAAGAATGGAAGACTGCTGGACTGTTGGAAAATCCAAACGGCATGACCTGGTATTCATAGTGCCCAATACTGGTTGAAAAAGCATTTTTTTCATTCGTTGCTCTTGCGGGTGCGGATCAGGTTAAAGGCACTGCGAAGTTCGAGCTTAGTGAAACACTTAGCTGTTCTTAATTGTTCTAATGCTGTCGGCACTAGCGATAATGGGTATCGGAAATTTACAGTTATATCATTGAGACCCCAGTAATCAATACAAGGGCGGATGCTGCCATCTTTCTTACTCACATAGAATAATCTGGCCAAGGCTGGTGAGGTAGATGGTCAAATGAAGCCCTTGGCCAGTTATTACTTTGGCCTCTGGCTCAGATAGGGGAAAGATTATTCCTCTAGGTGGTGTGATACCAGGTAACAGTTCAATGGAGCAATCACTGGAGCGATGAGGAGGTAGTTGTGTGGCTTTGGTCTTGCTAAAGGCTTCAGCAAGGTCAGAATATTCGTTGGGCAGGTCAGGAACGGGAGTGTCATCATGGATGGTAGCACTTCTAATAAGACATGGAGCTATGGGTCTCAGACAGCTGGAGTGACAATAGGTCTCCCAACAAGTGATTTGTCTCTCCTGCCAAAAAATCAAAGGATTGTGCTTCTGAAGCCAGGTAATCTGAGGATGATGGGGTTGTGAAGGGAACAAATGAGGAAAAGCTTAGTCGTTTCTGTGTGTAGAACCCCCACTTTCAGCGTAATGTCGATGGTGGTGAAGTGGAACCATCCGGTTCCTAGGGGGCATCCATCTAGTGCTGCTACTTCCAAGGGAGAATTGCATGGAATTGTCTCACATCGTTGAGCTATCTCCTCATCAATAAAGTTTCCTGCTGCACCAGAATCTATCAAGGCTTTTGTAGTAAAGCTATTTGTGGCAAACTTTATCGTTATAGGTATCTCAATGCATGATGTGCACTGACTTGGAAAAAAGGAAGTATTAACCCTCTGAGCAGACTGTTGTGATGGTCGAGTGGGACAATTAGCTCTCAGGTGACCGGCTTGGCCACAATATAGACAGAGATGTTCCCTTATACAGCGTTCGCGTTCCTCTGTAGAATTTTTGCATTGGTTCAGAATCATCTGAGGAGATGCTAGTGTGATGCTGCGGATGTAAGGTTTCTGTTGGGTTGTCAAGAGCAAACAAGATTGTCAATCAATGAATTGATCCAATGTTCTCCCCTCATCCCGATAGGCCAGCTCGGATTGTACCTCATTATTTAGTCCGTTATGGAACAGGAGTTTTAAAGTGTCATCAACCCAAACACTGTGCAGCTTAAGTCCAAAAAGTCAGAGCATAGTCCGCTGCGGTATTACTGCACTTTTTCCTCCCTCGGGGTGTTCGAAAACATCCCGTAACCATTGAATGAAGTAAGCAGACCCTGGTAAGACCAGACCGATGTGGCCCACTCTAAAGCCTTCCCGGTGAGCAGTGAACACACAAGGGATATCTTGCTTTCATCATTTGGGTATAACGTGGATTGATGTGCTACGAACATTGAATAAAAAAATCCTTTACATTTTACAAGTGTTCCGTCAAATATTTAGGGAAGGCCAAGCAAGGGTTAACGGTTATATTGCTCAGAGGTATGAGACTGGTTACCTGACTCGGTGGAGGCATCTGAGGTGCGGGATCTGGGGCGGTCAATCGTAGGCTCTGCAATGTCTTTACCATTTCCTCTGTTAGCAAGGCTAGCAGTTGTTGATGTACAGCGAGCAGGTTAGCTTAAGCTGACACTTTATATTATTATATAACTGGAGTATTAACAAACAAACATGAGTAGGTCGAAGCACCAGGATTAACAGCAACGTAGATAAAGCAGCAAATATGGTCATAACAGGCAGGTGGTCAGGGCAGGCAGCAAACAATCACAGCAATCCAAAACAGAGCAGAGTCAAAGACAGGCAGTAAGGGTCATAACAAGTCCAAAAACGGCAATGGTCAAAACCAGGCAAGATAAAGTACAAGGGAAATACGCTCAGAAATGTAAGCCGTGGCAAAACAAGACTTCGCACTGAGGTGCTGCTTCTTCTTCTTGTTTTTTAACGGCGGCAGGCAACCAGAGTATTAGGTGCATTATCGCCACCTTCTGCTCCGGAGTGTGAAACAGAGTTTTATATTCTATGTATCAGCCCTGTCTCCCTAATACAATCAAAGAATGCTTTACTATTTATTTCACTTGACCATTTTATTAAAACCTTAAAAATGAATTCTTGAATTCCATTTTTCTTCATTTCTCTTATCATATTGTTTCTTTCTTGTTCATTTTTGATACATTCAAGAATCACATGAGGTATTTGCACTGAGCTTGGTGTGCTCAGAGCTTAAATAGTCTGCAAAATGTATTTCAGGTGTGTGTGTAATCATTCCAGGTATGTGGGTTGCTGGGAAATGTAGTCTGAATTAAATATTCAGGTGAGAGAGACCTCTGGTGGCGAATGGAAGGATTTTCAGGATTGGCATCCGCGACAGTAACGAGGAACACCTGAGGACTTATTAATCAACTAAGGAAACAAACAAGAGGATTGTTTGAGATGCGCCGCGCCTCGCCTGAAATATAGGCGAGAGCAGGTGGCTACAGTGAGGGGAGGAGTAAGAAAAGTGCAGGAAAACCGAACAGTTCTCTCTTCTCGTAGTGGATCAGACACCTACATGATCAAAAGGATTTTGCACGATTCACACTCATGCGCTGTGTTGCTAATAAAATGGATGAAATTTAAGTTATGCTGCTTTTATATGAAAATAAATGATGAACAAGATACCCAAAGTCCTTGTTATTTAATTCCATTCAAAAGACGTGGTTATCAATAATTTTTACTTTAATACAGACATGCTTTTATATATTTTTTGAAATATGAAAATCATATATCCCAGAGCCTAATGTATCTACAGAAACAAAGGCAAACAGGAAAGGGGAAACATTGCAACAAAGGGAACAGAAAATACACTTCAAAATAAAAGTGCATAAATACAACAAAGGATCACGTGACACTGACATAGGGATCGTGACACTGAAAAAGTTGCAGCAAATTTTCAAATAGCTGCTATCTTTAATAATAAACCACAGTTTTGAGGTTTAAACAACTACATTCTCACCTGATAATCTCTTAAAACTGCATTCCGTGATAGAACAACAGTACCCTGATAGCAGTAGACTCCGGGGCGGATCCCCCCTCTAGTCGGCAGCTCCGCTGTACTGCCAGACTCAATTTGGCCATGCACACAAGATATGCCCCACCCCATTTTAGCCAGTCAACTACTTCATTTTAGACATGTGGTTGATGAGCTGATGCTGTGCCTTTCTCAACCACAAACACCTTCTTTCCTCAGTTTTTTGCACTCTTCTCCTTAATTTTTTATAACTTTTGGCAGTCTATAGAACTCCAAATGTTTTTCCCGGTGCGACCAATTAGTACAGCCCAAAACACAACAATAATTGACCATTTTCAGTAGCATTAATCAGCCAAATTTGTGAGTTCCGTTCAGTTCAGAGTCAATAGCCGCGTTTCCACTGTCGGGCCAGTGCGAGCCATGGCTTTAAACGGGCCGTGCCGGGCTAATAGCCTCGGGCTAATAGCACTGGGCCTGCGTTTCCACTGTCGGGCCAGAAGCTCCACAGCGCTTCACTAAAACACGCCGTAACATGCCTCTCTGGAACGTCACACTAACCCATCATTTCACCAACAAATGGAAGTTTTATCAGAAAACGAATCAGAAATCACTGGAAACAGCATTGAAAACAAACATGATAAAAGCGTCCGTTTGCTGGCATTTTTGTTGTTTACTTGAATATTTAAAACCCAAGCATCGATGTTTTACCTCAGGTTTACAATAAAACGTGATACATTGATCATAATGAATTAATTTATGTCAAAACTGCACATTAGTCACTCAGAAATAAATTACCGTTAGGTCTATTTCACAAAAGAAAGAGGACACACTTACTTCATCAGTCGCGTCTGTTTCTGTTTATCTGGTAGTTACAGGACATATTTACATCACATTTAGAAAGAATGATAATTTCTACAAATATATGGCACCAAAAATATGAGGAGCTTTAGCACTCTCTCGACTCCCATACAGATATTTTCAGTCAGAGAAACAGAGGAAGCTCCCGAAAAAAAAAAGTTGCTTTATTTTATGATAGTCCGGTATAAAGAGACGAGACGTAGGCTACTGACAGATAAAATAAAAACGTGATAGCCTTTATGATTGGTCTGATTTCTTCAAGCGTTCACTGTTTTTTTACTATGCGTATCTTCAAGCGTTTACTATGTTTACTATGGTAATGGTTAGCGCGCATAGTCTTTTGCATCACAAACAGAAGGCATTCAAACATGAACGCGAGTTAAATTATTTTAAAAGTCTTTAATGCTGACAGAATCATCCGGCGCTGCTGTCTCCAGACTCAGGTAAACTCCGCCTCTGTTCATAACCACTCCTCTAGCCCGAGCTGGCCCGCTTTGGCCCAAGGTATTCGACGGGCCAGAAATCCTGGCCGTTGGCCCTGAGCAAGCCCCGATCAAGCCCCGGAAGTGACAGTGGAAACGCGACTGGCCCTGGCACGCACTAGCACGGCCCGGCCCTGGCCCGACAGTGGAAACGCGGCTATTGTTTACGTTCAGTGCCGCCAATATGGCCTACTTCTAGTTTGATGACGTGTTGTGAAAACACTCTATACCAAATTGTTTAAAACTGCAGTCTTTTAACTTCTTTTGTATTCAAAATTTACAAAATTTATATAATGAGCAAGTATATCTTGAATCAATTTTCCAAACCGTGTTTTTTGTCTTATCCTGAATCACTACAGTACACCTATAATAAGTTGGTTCACAGTGCATTAACGAATGTTAAAGGGCCCCTATTATGGATTTTTGAAAATGACCTTTCATGTAGTGTGTAACAGCTCTAAGTGAATGACCTTTCATGTAGTGTGTAACACAGCTCTAAGTGAATGACCTTTCATGTAGTGTGTAACACAGCTCTAAGTGAATGAAAACATCCTGCAAAGTTTTAAATCTGAAAGTGCACCATATATTAAGTTATTGTCTTTCAAAAGTAAGAGTCGACTCTGAGTCAATGAAATGAATAGTTTTTCATACAAGTCATAAGCCGCTTCGTTGTGATGTCAAGATGAAACATTAGCATATTACCCGCCCACTTATTGTGAGCGCAGACACCAGGGAAAACTTGAACCTCAAACCAGCAGCTGATCCCTGTGGATACTGGAGAGCATCATGTCCAGGAGACGCTGTGCTCTATAATGTGAAGGTAAAGTCAGTGTTTTCACTGCCCAAAGACGAGCATGTGGAGAATCAGAGGTTAAAGTTCATCTTTACCACGATACCACAGCAGTAAAATCCTAAACTTTTGCTGTGTTCCCTTTATTTCACTGACGACTGCTTCTCAAATCTCGGAGTTCAGTGCAGGATTTGCAAACCGCTTGCTCTTGAAATATGGTGTTCAAAATACTTAGTTTTGAATTTTATATTGTGAAGGTCTCCTGCTAACTGGTTAACTCACGTTATCACTGTCTTACTGAAATACTTCTGCTGATCAGCTGTGGACCACTATCACCTATAACTGTGTCTATTAATGCAGATTGTCTGTCGTTCTCACTACTTTGAGGAAAGATTTGTTTTACAAACGTTTATGTTACATCAGTCATTCACATCAGATCATTCACGCTAGAGCTCGGCTAATGTATTGCATACATGCACTATTATAGTTTCCACATGTTCACCGCAATATATTAGAAAAATACTCTGTAAATAAATGAGTACAAGTAAAATAATGAGTTTGTTGATGGACATGCACTTGATAATGCTGATGGTGAGGAATTGCAGTTGCAACATCTCATAATGTTCCTGCTTGAGTCCTGCTCGAGTCGTCCTTGCGATGGAGGTTCGGGTTGAATAACTTGCCAATGTTTCATCATCGGACTCGCGCTCGCATTGATATAGTAAAATCAACGTCATTGTTTGTTACTGTCTTTGGTTTACGGTGTAGAAAGCGGGGGGCCCAACCAAGATAGCAGTGTGACAAAATTCAGCACAAAATTTTGTTAAATAGGATAGACCAGAATTTAGAATGATTTTTCGAGTCGAGCAAAAGTGTACAGCATTTCGGCATAATCCCTTGCATCATAACGTCGATGTAAAATGCCAACATCTGCACATAAACGTCAAATTGCTGTTAGCAAAGCAGCGAACAATGATGGCATGCTGGATAATGCCGATCATAATTACGAAGACGGAATGATTCATGACCTGGGCAACGAAGAAGAATTTCCTCCACTTCCCATAACACCAAGTAAGCCTCCAATCGCCAAAAAAACCATGCTCTCCCAAACCAGTATGGACAATTTTAAGTCTGACTAAATTGTGGCTAAACTAGCTAATCTCATTAACACCCGAAGTGAAGCACTAGAAGAGATGGTTAAAGCTACACACACAGAAATCAAGGATTTGAAAGAAAAGATGGGCAGTATTGAAAGGCGTGTTGAGAAAGGTGAACAATCTACCCTGACTTGCATGAGTCGTGTGACCAATCTGGAGCGGTCTACTATGCGCTCAATTCAAAAAGAATTTGTCTGGCAGAAGGCTAATGGTCAGTTATCCTAGTTTAATTGTTTTTATGGGTGCTGATTTTGATTCTTGCGTAGTTCTTTATATTCGTCTGAAGGTTTACTTTATATTTATAGTATACTCTGTATGTTCAATTTGTTCTATTAAAGCTGTTGGATTTATCTCTTTTATCTTTTGACGCTAGGGGGGTTGCGTAATAATATTAAAAGAAAGCATTATTTCTATTTGCTAGACAATACAGGGCTGATTTCTGTTATATACAAGAAGCTCATTAAATTAATGATGATGCCAAATTTTGGAATTCTCAATGGGGGAATTCAATATGGTTTTCCCATGGTTCTGAAAATGCAGCGGGGTTCTCACACTTAAGAATATGTTTAATGGTGAAGTTGTGCAATCATTATGTGATTCAGAAGGTCACTTTGTTTGTTTGCTATTCAATTGTAATGATGTATTTATTATTACAGCTGATTTGTACGGGTACAATAGGAAGTCAGAAAATGACATTCTTTTGAAAAAAAAAAAAAAAAATTGGTTAGACAAATATCCAAATGCTTATATTGTAATGGGAGGGGATTTTAATATTGTTCAGGACTATGCTGTAGATATTGCCACCAGGTCGACCAAACTCAACAAATACTAATCTTAAAAACTTTATGGATAAATTTAATCTTATAGATAATTGAATTATATATTTGACTTATAACTAAATGTCCTAATAGGATTGCCTTTGCATGGAGTAACAGGTCAGGCTCAAGTTTGTCTAGAATAGACTACTGGTTAATTTCTGAACATCTTGACAAAGATGGGGTGGATGTAGACATTATACCTACTCCCTTAACAGATCACAGAGCTATTTATATCAATGTGAAGCTGTTCCCCAAAAAACACAATGTGAAATCTTCATATTGGAAACTCAACAGTTCCATTCTGCTGCATAAGGAGGTCCAGAAGAAAGTTAAAGATTTTATTTCTAAATATTGGATTAAAGCCATCATCGGATTCTAGCTCGGATTGATATGGTAAAATCGTACAATTTGTGAGCTTTAGGAAGCCTCCGAACGGAGCTGAAGTTAAAGGTAATGGCCATTTTGTTTCCGACATGCGCTGTAAGCGGTAGACCAATCACGATAGACTGGGTCATCTGTCCAATCAGAGCAGAGTAGACTAATCACAATAGACTGGGTCATCTGTCCAATCAGAGCAGAGTAGACAAATCACAATAGACTGGGTCATCTGTCCAATCAGAGCAGAGTAGACTAATCACAATAGACTGGGTCATCTGTCCAATCAGAGCAGAGTAGACAAATCACAATAGACTGGGTCATCTGTCCAATCAGAGCAGAGTAGACAAATCACAATAGACTGGGTCATCTGTCCAATCAGAGCAGAGTAGACTAATCACAATAGACTGGGTCATCTGTCCAATCAGAGCAGAGTAGACAAATCACAATAGACTGGGTCATCTGTCCAATCAGAGCAGAGTAGACTAATCACAATAGACTGGGTCATCTGTCCAATCAGAGCAGAGTAGACTAATCACAATAGACTGGGTCATCTGTCCAATCAGAGCAGAGTAGACTAATCACAATAGACTGGGTCATCTGTCCAATCAGAGCAGAGTAGACTAATCACAATAGACTGGGTCATCTGTCCAATCAGAGCAGAGTAGACTAATCACAATAGACTGGGTCATCTGTCCAATCAGAGCAGAGTAGACAAATCACAATAGACTGGGTCATCTGTCCAATCAGAGCAGAGTAGACTAATCACAATAGACTGGGTCATCTGTCCAATCAGAGCAGAGTAGACTAATCACAATAGACTGGGTCATCTGTCCAATCAGAGCAGAGTAGACAAATCACAATAGACTGGGTCATCTGTCCAATCAGAGCAGAGTAGATTAATCACAATTGACTGGGTCATCTGTCCAATCAGAGCAGAGTAGCTTGCGTAAAGGCGAGATTATAGCTGTGTCCCAATTCAGGGGCTGCATCCTTCGAAGGACGCACGAGACTTGTTTAAAGGGGAAAGTATAGCCGATTGCGTCGCCGCGGCACGACGAAGGCTGTCCCAATCCGAAGGCTCCTTCAAAATGCGTCCTGCAAATGCGTCCTTCTTTTCCCCTGAGTGCAGGATACATCAGAAGGATCCATCGCAGCCTTGCCTACCCCAGAATTCAGTGCGCGCCGGAGACGAAAGTGCTAGATTACACTTTTAAATGGGTCCGTGTACTTTTGCGTCCATTCGTTTTTCCTTTTCTAACCCGTAATTAAAAAATGAAAAATGAAAAATGAAAAATGAATGGTTGTTGTATTTTTAAAACTCAAAGTTGAACACCAAAATTTGAATTTGAACTATACACACCAAATGAAAAAAAAAAAATATTGACGTATTTTCAGATTTTTGTTGATGACTTTTTGCCCCTTTATTAAACATTTAAAATATTCACAAATTAATATGGATTTTTTTTTTCGATTTTACTGGTTTTCTAAGGCCAAATTAGAACCTGGAAATTATATATTTCCCGCAGTGCTAAATGAGAAGAGCCATGTCTCTGGAACCATAGAGAGGTGATTTATAGGTGATTTATATGCTTATGATAATAAATGTGTCTGAAAAAAATAACGAGGTATACGGTATTTGCTTTTGATTCAAATTTGTTGGTTTAAAAGAGGACATTTCAAGCTTTATATAGGTAGGCTAGATTTTGTTTCAGTTCATTTTTGAGACGCGCTCCAGTTCACGGAGATCATGAAAGCGCTCCTGATTGTTTTCTTTTATTTTACAAAAGCACAACGTTTTCTTGTTATTGCGAGTTTACACAAATAAAAGTAGTTGTCAATTATGTATTACTCTTTTCTGCATGACCAGAAATGATGGAGTAGTTTAAGTTGTTTCCACTGTTGATAGGAAAGCGCCGGCGTCTCCGTGCCATGCAGTGCGCGCTCCACACTCCGCACAAACACTTGGATATGTGTCAAAATCTTGTGTTTATTTGTGATAATCTTAGCCCTGTATTATTATTGTCTAACCTGTATTATGACTGACATTTGACGAATTGCTTTGTTCCTTTTTTGGATAAAAGCGTCTTCTAAATATGTATCCTAAATGTACTAATAATAATAATAATGATAATTATTATTATTATTTGCGTTTATAACTATAAATTAGTTCACTTAAGACAGTAATATGTTCATCATAAAATAATTTATGAATGTTTTGTTTTTATATAACCTTACCTTACAGTTTTTTTATATGTGAAGTCTTTTTTTGCTTATTCTATTATACTGAGCTTTTTCCCCAAAAAATTACTTTAAAGATACAAGTAAATGTCGTTTTTTTAGAAAATTCAAGAAATTATCAATTTTAAAAAATTAAGTTGAAACCCAATGCAATGCATCCTGCACCTGAACAGGCGGCCTGGTTGAATCGTCCGGCACAGACTGAGGGAGGGGCCACAAATGCGTGAGTACAGTTTACAAACCCGTGGGAACAGATTGCGAAAACTGAAGGCAGGGTTTACAGATTTGAGAGCACGGATTAGGAACTCGGGGGTACGGTTTATTAATCCGTGTGCAGGATTTGTTAAACCGAGGGAACAGTTTAAGAATTCGTGAGTAGACTACGGTTTATAAACTGAGGGGACGGATTGCAAAACCTTCGCCACAGATTTTTAAAAAAAAATTCACAGGTGACTTCCCGGGCTCTGTATTAAATGTTCCGGGTCAACGCAAATAAAATGCAGAAATCAAATTTCGCATTTTTGTAAAATGGAAAAAAAGTTGTAAGTCAATTATTTGATTTTCAATTAAATAAGCATTGTATATAAGGAAAATAATTTTGTATGTCAATATTTTTTCACCAGTCCAAAAACGAATAAAGAAGAAAGTTTTTCAATTACGAGTTAAAAAAGGAATAAGGAATGGACACAAAAGTACACAGACCTAAATGTAAGTATTGGGTTTCAATCTAATCGACTAATCTAATGTATCTAATGATAAAAATGAAAAAAAAAAAAAAAAAAAAAAAAAAAATAATACAATAAAGGTTCAAATGTTGACTTGTATGTTACCAGTATGTGATTTTCCATAGGCTAGTTTATACTCTTTAGACTTTATTATGTACATTAATTGACCATGGTGAACATTTTAGATAGGTTTTCAATCCCGTTTTGTTTTTAAGTAGTTATAACTTATATAAAGTTTAATATATAAAGTCCAGTACAAATGTAACTGCCGCTCGTTACAACGGCTGTCACAGTTGCTAGGCGACAAAACCAGACCGTCCCATTGAGTAACTCCCGGGACACAGCTAGCAACAATTTGCTAGTTTCATTTTCCAAATAACCAGTGGTGGAATGTAACGACATACATTTACTCTGGATTAAAGTATAATTTTGAAGTACTTTAGATTGTTATTCAACTCCACTTCATCTCAGAGGCAAATATTGTACTTTTTATGAAAAACTGAGTTTTTACACATGGATATTAGATGCTGATATTAGATATTGTTTAAAAAAAATATGAGTAGTATAATAGAAACACTAAAAATATGTCTTATATATCAGGGATAGGCAACGTTTGGTCCTGGAGGGCCGCTGTCCTGCAGAGTTTAGCTCTTAGGACAGTTTTGCAAGTTAAAGTATTTTATGGTTTGATTTTTGAGTAGCCTGTGTGAGTTAATTTCTTTTATTCTTCCCTCTTCCTGTGAACATTTCAGTGACTGGCAGCCCACGCCTGAGTCAGCCCTGCAAACCTGTTGGTGGACAGTGGAAATATGCACTGATCCCAGATGATGTCCCACTGGCAGAGGCCTTACCAGCGTCTCATCCAGGCTCTCCTGCTCAGGAAAAATGTTTTATTCCAATCTGTTTTATGTATACTGTTAATTTAAACTTTTATTTTGTTTTGTTTATCTTAAACGTAACTTATCTTGTAAATAGTTGTAAAAAGTAGGCTACTGTAAGTAAAAATGTATAGAACAATTTATTTAGTATCAAATGTACAAATTAATTGATATGACAAAAATAAATGTACAGAATAATTTCTTTATTACATTTACAAGTTATAACTTGCATTACAAAAATAAACAATGCACAGAAATTATTGTTTCATTTAATTATTTAAGTATTTGTTTCATTTACAAATATCTTGGCCTACATAAAAATAATGTATACGATTGTTTAATTTACAAATTTTAATTCAAATAACCAAAAGTTTATTTCTCTACCAATCTGTCAAGAAGAGAAAACAATCTGTCCATTCTCTCCCTGCTCTCCTGTGATCTCCTGTGATCTCTGTCTCTCTGAAACTTCATGTCCTCCCCGATTATCTGGATCAGCTCCTCCTCCCGGTCTCGGCTCTCTCGGCTGCTGCTGTTCCTCGTTCTGTCCTTCTCGGCCGGGGCAAGAAGGACGGTGGGGTTGCCAGGTCTGTGCAACAAAAGTAGCCCAAAAAGCCCATCGGCTCTTCTCCATCGGGCGGCCGAATTCTCCACTGGATTTGTGCGTCTAAGGGATGTTTTGGGGGTGCTGGAGCGCCGAAATCGTACTTATGGGGGTGGAAATCAACCCAACTTAAAGGTATTCCAATTCCGCGGGAAAACCTCGGACTTGGCAACACTGACGGTAGGCCACGTTAGAAGGATCCTTCAACTTGGGACAGCCTTCGTCGCGCCGCTGTGACGCAATCGGCCTTCAAATGCGGCCTTCGGAGGATGCAGCCCCTGAATTGGGACACAGCTTTAGAGAGACTGATCTGTGACCAGCTAGTAAGAGCGGTGCAGGTAAGCCTCAGTCCCCTGACCCATGCCAGAGCCGCAGGTTCGAGTAGGACTGGAGAGGCTACTTATGTTTTATTTACCGCAGCGTTGCCTACACTGTGGCACCCGCCAGTCATAATAACATACAACTCTTTAATGTTGTGTTTTGCGCCATTGCTGTCAAACAAGCCAAAATCGAATGAATCGATAAGGCTTTAGTCCTTATCAAATCGCAAAAGACTGTGATTTAATAAAACATGCAGTCTGTTTGCTCTGAGTGTATCAAAATGAAGTGCTCACGTGATCAGCTGATCCATGTTTTCCATGTCTCGGTTGTCGGTTCACAGTGAATGAATGCAGAGTGAACTCCATCCATCTCTGCATGTACTGTGAGAGTTTAGTTTGCATTTGGGGACGTAGTGGGCAGCAGTTGCGCATTATTTTCAACATTTCCAACATTTCACTAGATTTGTAATGAGAATTATATTATATTATATTATATTATATTAAGGGCTTTAAAATAACTGGTATGATATAACACGTATAGTAAAGCGGCTTGTTCCTCAGTGCATAACTTCCATTTCACAGGTTCTTCATCTTTAAATTCTTCATCTGTAAATGTTAGAAGCTCAAGGAAATATTTCCATTTTATTGTCAGGAGTGAATCTCTGTTAAACTTAACAGATTTCCGTGAATGAGCTCCGAAACAGACGGCGCGCAATAGAATAGGAGCTCAATAATTCGGACTAAAATATACATATTGCTAAAATATTTGTTGTTGGGCAATAAATGTGCCCTATGTAGAATTTTAAACCTACAAGTAAGTGTATTTTTATGACAGCAGTAACTGTAAAGTGACTATTGTAATGTAATCAAATGTAAGTAAATTAGTCTGTGCTTTTGATTGTATTTATTTAAATTTTTAGTGTAATGAGTTTAAAAATAAAATCATTATTTTTGTTTTTAGATTGCAATGTTGCAAAGTTTGCACATAATATACCAGAGCCTACATGGTCACGTTCACTATATTTGTTTTCATAGCCTTCAATATCAAACATTTTTTTAGGACAACATTGGACAGGATGTAAAATTTAAAAAATGTAAAATTAAATACAGTTATTTTTTTTAAATCCAAGTAGAAAAACTTCAGAGAAAATACCGCCATTCAACCAAAAAATACAGAGATATGATTTTTTGGCCATATCGCCCAGCCCAACTATAGCATTAAATAATATGCTTATGAAACATTCATTTAGATTACAGTGTATTTGTTTTACAATATATCGCTATTACTGTCATAGGAGGAATAATAATAATTAGTATTATTAATATTATTATTAAATTTTAATTGTTTGGCTTCTTAACACACAAGTGAGACTGTAATCTAGACTAAGACACCATCTCACAACTAAAAAGAGATTTAAGTCCTCTTCAAAGTTCAGGTACAAGTAAATGCATACACTGATCATGGGTTGGAGCTCTTCATTTTGAACATGATAAATTTAAGGTGCCACTGGCTTACAAGAACTACTTAGAAAAATATTGTACAGGCAGAGCATTTTAATGTATTGCTAGTATGTTTAAACAAGTAAGGTATTAAACAAATTGACTTGAGTGCCAACTGCACTGAAACAATCAATGATCCATTGAGGGGAAAAGAGATAGAGAGAGAGATAGCATTGCTAATCCTCTGATGGTCGAGGCCAAAGCAGGATTAGTTGAGTTCTGGGTGTAAAGCTCTCTTCAAAGCACTGGCTGAGTCCTGATGGTATAAATAGGGCTGCCGCATCTAAGCCACTTTCACGAGTTGCCTAATTTCATCCTGGACTGCTGCTGATTAAGGTTTGATGTTTAAGACTTTTTAAGACACAAGCCTTTATGGAATTTTTTTATCATTTTTTATTCACTGAAAGTGGAGCTCTGAGTAACTGTTCATGCAACATATACTGTCTCCGAAATCACTCACTCGTTCACTTATTCACTATTCCCTAAACAGCAAATTACATTTGAGTCCACTGTATGGGAAATAAGTGAATGAAATAAGTGAATTTGGACGCTGGTGTATTCTATCAGAGATCTGTAGATGTCGCAGAAACAGCTTCATTAAACATGTACATTTGTCTTACATGTACCTTATTTTAGTAATGAATATTAATACTTATTATAATTACTTTATATTGTAATCATACAAACCTCTTTGCCAGCCTTGTGGCTTCACGTATTCATTCCATCAAATTAGTTTGGTTTGTCAGTAGGGGTGGGCGATATAGCCTCAAAATTATATCACGATATTTCAAGAATATTTGCGATAATGATATTTATGACGATATATATATTTTTTTATGTTTATTATTCACTTAAATGTTTGCTCACTGTTTGCATTTTTACAATGGGGAAATTTTGTTGTTAAGAGTTTACACAACACAAGGAAGCTTGATTTCAATCTTTGAATTAAATTGAAAAAAGTAGCAAAATTTTATACAAAATAATAAAGATACAAATAAAGAAAAAGGTTTTTAAAAATTACTTAAATATCACCATGGTCTTTTATTTCTGACTCCCGACTAAATTAAATACATATGCTATTAATTCTCATTCCTTACAAGTAAAGCTATCTTTTGCTATTTTGACGACAACATTAATGACAGAGCTGCCAACTCTCACGCATTCACCGCGAGACTCACGCGATTGAGACATTTCATGCTCTCGCGTCACACATCCATTTCCTCACGCACAGAAAAATCGCGAAGCAAAGAGGACACTGACATCGACAGACTAGACAGAGCTGTTACTTATGATATATAAAAAAATCTCAGCTTTCAGATTCTGTCCATTTTATTACGAAATTCAAACAATAAATACCGTTTTGGCGCTTGTAAATGTGACGTGACAGATCCCTAGCGGCACGTGAACCGATCATCCCAGACAGCAACATAGTATCAGCCCAGATCTGGCCCAAATCTGGTTCATGTGGATTTCACACGGTCCAAATGTGGGCCGGATCTGGGCCGACACTATGTTGCTGTCTGGGCTCTACTAATAGTAGGCTAGATAAACACGAACACTGTTGAAAGATACAGTACAACTTACCGAAATGTATATTCCTCATACAGTACATGACATCGATCAATCAGTGTTTTTCATCCGCGGAAAGGGTCAATAAAACAGCTGGAGAACAATTATGTCACAACATTTACCTCAGGAAAGCCATTTAATGACCATAATAGGCTGTAGCACCTTAAGCCCCTTTCACACAGCGCATTGAACCCGGGAAATTGTCGGCAAATTGCCGGAACGCTTTCTGTGTGAACGCAAACACGACCCGGGATTGATGCCGGCTTGATGGCTAGAAAAAAAGAGCTATAGAGAGTATTTTGCTAAATATGTGTACTATATTACGTATTTATTATATTTTTACTTGACATTTTATTTTACTTTTACTAAAGTTGTTATTATAATAAAAAAACGCATTATATTTAATTTGAGTTATTTTTAACCTTAAATAATACTGCCAGCTGACAGGGCTCTCTGTATGTTTATAGCATTAGGTGAGATTTTTTTTTTTCTTGAGAAAAACTAAAGCCTTTCTTGTGTACCTAATATTTATCCAAATGAGTCAATATTAAATCAAATCACAAGAATTTATTTGAATTGAAAGCGTGAAATTTGTGTCAAGCAATAATAACAAAACGTAGCTTACCAGAAATTGTACCATGTAAACATTGTAACATGTTGTCACTAAACCTAATAAAAATCAGTTTAGTTACTAAAATGTTTTGACAATTATAATACACTTATGACAATATAATTATGAATAGTTTTGGATAGATTATAAAGTTTTTCTGTAAAACAGACTACTGCCACATCAAATAAGCTTTTGTTCGCCAATTTCTGCTCATATATAGTATGTTTTGTCAAAAATAAAGTCATCAACTAAGATGTTATTATAGTGTTTGTTCCAATGAAGGCTATATTCAAACTAATGAATCCTTAACTTTGAAATACGTATGATAAAATGTATACTTTTTAAAAAGAAAGATTACACTTGAAATAATGTTAAAATTGGAATTGTTGTTGATTTACATGTGATTTTTTTTTTTTAAATAGCAAAAATAGCTTCTCAATAAATTGTTTATTATTGTTTTTTTTATTAGTGACACATTTGGGGAGAGGATATATTCCAAAACTTTCTGAAAATACAGTATGACAGAATTAACTGCACAATTACTAGAAATGTTTACCTTGGATATTATACAATTTGCATGCATACAAAATTTGTGGAAAAAGACAAAAAAAGAGGTTTCCAACTCTAACATTGAACCAATTCTGTAGAATTGCCCATATAGCCTATTTGAACAGGATTTGTTTCCAGGTATGTCTATGTATTAAAAATGTGCTTTTGACTTTCATTTATATTTGAATTATATTGTTAAATATTTTCTAAATAAATTAAAAACAATATATATATAATCTTTTGTCCTCACATTCTTTCTAGTAGCTCCCTCCTAGTGACACACCTGAATGAAAGGCTCATTATGCGGGTCATTGTCTTCTCAGGTGTGAATCACAGCATTATTCATGATCATTCACGCCCCACGCATATTGCCTCTCCAATCAAAAAGTGTCTAACAAAGTTTAAATCAATGTATCTTTTTATGTGAATGGTTAGGCAGGATGATTTTCAGATCATTTTGAAAACTCTAGGCGACAACATCCATTAGTCAAAAGTCTTGTTGACACATATTTAATATGTGTTTTGAGGCCTTATTTCAGAAACTTTCATTTTTTGTTTTTTCAATAACCATGCATAAACATTATTCTCTCAAAAATACAAACATGTACAAACATGAATAGAGTGTAATTACACCTTTGCCATTAATATGTTTATAAGCAACTGAAAAAAGCACAAATGTCAGGGCATGTCTAAACATCTCAAGGACCCCAAAAACACCTCAGACCCCAGAGGGTTAAACAGCGATGAAGAATTAGATGCTGGGTGGGCTAGGATGGGAGTTGATCTCACTGAAGTTCATCCCTCGGCTGCTGGTGTCGCGGGCTCACACCCCTGGTCAGACTCGCTCGGGGGCTTCACTTCCGGGGCGATGGGGAGCGCTGTCCTCTGGCTCTGGCTCACTCATCGTGGCGGGTGGTCCCTCGACGTCTGTGGGGGGCTCTCACGAATTCTCCGCGGTCTAAGGTGGTAAATCTGGCTCTGGGTCTGGCAGTGCTCTGATTCGGGGCCGGACACTCTCCAGACACCTAACGACGGCCTCCCTCCAGTTAAGCCCTGTGGTGTCTGGGAGGTCTATGCGTTGGTGAAAGTTCGCTCGATCCAAAACAAGGTCTTCAGGGTCTCGTCGTCAAGTGGGCTGGTGACGGCAAGACGAAAAACCCAGCAGTGAAGGATAGAAAATCGCGGCTCTCCTGAGCCACTGCAATAAATTGCTCTCTTAAAGCCATTGTTGTGCTCCGGTCATCTGATACGAGTGCGTGCAGGCAGACGAAGACACAGAAGATAAAAGATGAAACTCTCCTGTCCAAGCAGTGTATTGTACTCAGGTAATATATGATAAAGGGCACAGCGCCCTCAGACAACTGTTATGATTATATGAATACATTAGAATAACTGAGATATGAATATGCTTGTATCCTAAAGAAAATACAGTATTGTGAATTAATAATAATGCCATTGCACTGAATTAAAGGAAACACTTTACACATTAATCTGAGTTTAATAATGCCTTTAAAAAAAATATGAAAAATGATATCTTATCCGCATAATTTAATTTAAATTAGAAATTAATCTATTTAATATTGTCTCTCTCTATAGTAATAAGTTTAAGTAAAATAAAGTAATAATTCATGAAAAAAAAGATAAACTGGAGCCAGCGTGAGATACAGTAAATGTTAAAAGTAGGAATAAGAAACATAATCTCGTTTAAACTACGCTTTCTCTTCCAACTCGCCAGTCCTCTCAGCATTGGATTTTGGGAAATCATACTTCAGTTAGTGTACATCCCATATGCAATCATAATCCGAGTGTATTATGGGTATAAACGATGTGACGAATGTGGGGAACTAAGCTGTTTACTCCAATTTGGACACCACTACAAAATGGCCGACACCCTGCATAGTGCACTATATAAGAGATGGGGAGCAATTTCGAACACAGCAATTGGAGGTGGTTACACACACACACACACATCATTCCTGATGCTTTTAAAAGAGGCCTATGCTAATTTCAGTTGCTTATACTGTATGTTGAGAATTGATGACACACGACTGGAATCATACACATGGAGGAAGGCCAAGCTTTTAAACTCACTTTCAGCACAATACCACCACATAGCAGAGATTGTAATACTAAGATGAACAAACAAATAAGCAGCAGGGTAACAGTAGTGTGTGGGACCTCATTATTTACAAAAATATTAATTTCTAATGTCAAACTTAGTAATTAATTTATTAATATGCAAATAGATGGGTAGAAGACGGGTAATTGACTTCTAATTGGCTGATTAGAACATCATCTGGTGAGATAGTAGGTGAGCAGGTGAAGATAAGCAACAAGCATCTGATTGGCTGAACACCAGTAAGACAGCATCGTACTGGCTGAAGACGAGTAATACAGCATCTGATTAGATGATGATAGTAAAACACCTATGAATGTCCAAAGATGTGTAACAAGCATCTGACTGGTTAAAGACGAGAAAGACAGCATATGAAAAACTTAAGGGATAGTTCACCCAAAAATGAAAATTATATATGTCCTGGCTCTTCCAAGCTTTATAATGGGAGTGAATGGAGGATGAGATTTTGAAGCCCACGAAAGTGCATCCATCCATCATAAAAGATATCCTCACGGCTCTGCAGGGGTTAATAAAGGCCTTCTGAAGTGAAGCGGTGTGTTTGTCCAAGAAAAATATCCATATTTAAAACTTTATAAACTAAAATAACTAGCTCTGACAGATGGCCGTACGCATCGATTTACGACAAAAGAGTAACATTTAACAGTTGAACAGTTAACTAATGAGTAACATTAGTAATTTGACATTTTATTGGAAAATAAATTTTAGAAGCTCTAATAATTGTTACTTCAATTGTGACGTGGAGGATTTTCCTCTTTTTTTTTTTACTGAAATTGTAAAATATAGGTGAGATTATTGAATAGAGTTTTAGTATGTAAACCTCTGGAAGTTCAGGTCAAACAGGATTACTGGGCAGTGCTGTGTAAGATCAGTGATGCTCTTACAGAAATCCTGATCTCTGTAGATCTTCATCATTGAGGCTAGCACGTGCCTTAAACACACACACACACACACACACACACACACACACACACACACACACACACACACACACACACACACACACACACACACACACAACACCCTGTCTTGATTAGCCAAAATGAGTACATTAGAGTGGAACATGATGCCATTGTGGCCTTACTGCTGTCACACTCTTAACATGATGAACACATAATGTGCATTGCTACATGTGGAACAAATTATTACAGACAGACAGACTTGTGCCTTTGCCTGCATGCACACACTGGATTGGAATGAACTGAATTCATTCATTTGGTTTTTAGATTAAATGTTTTCCTTGTCTACTGTGATTTTGAATTATCTCCTGATGACATGGTAGTTCAACATATGGTACTTTATTTACAGTTTCATTCATATACAACTTTTAGTTGTTGTTTTTAGGGGTGTGGCAAGACACTTATCTCACAAGACAAGACACGAGATTGTGTTCACGAGAACGAGACGACAAGATTTTTGCAAAATAGTTTATAGAAATCTTCAATGACAAAATTCATGACTGGAAAAATAGTCTGCAGGTGCATTTTGAAATGCTTTAACTGATCATCTTCTAATGAATGTCATTTCAGTTCTACTTTATAAGTATGAATTATCAAATGCATTGAAAGACAACAATATACAAGCACTGTAAAAGGTTTGGCCACAAACTCGACTGACTGGCTTCTCTCAAGTATGATTTCACATGAGTCTCTTCAGACCTGTGGTAGATTTATCTCTGTTTCACACCTGACCTAAGTCTACCTGGGTCTCGTCTACAGTCGACGTTAATTTCTCTGGGTCTCGTCTACAGTCGACGTCCCTGTTCAGTAATATTTATACTCTATTACTGTGCAAACAATAAGTGCAACCACAATTAAAGTACTCTCTCAGTAAGCGCAAACAGAGACCAGAGCAACAACTACACAGTCCAGAGACAGGTTTGATATTGGGAGACTATTATATGCAGCCTAATTTGCACGCATCAGGGAGCTTGTGTTTTACTCACACCTGTCAACCCTCCCGTTTTTCCCGGGATTCTCCCGTATTTTACCTTGCTATCCCGCTATCATCCCGTTTAAATATTTTCCCGTATTTCTCCCGTATTTGTAATCTTTCTATAAAAAAATAAAAAAATAATCCCACTGGGCGCAAACCAGTTAAGTGGAAATCCCGCCCTGCAGCTAATTTCAATGGTTAAGGTTAAGGTTACAATGACAGGTAGGTTTAGGGATCAGTGTTTGGTGTAGGCAATCAGTACTGTGATTAGCATGACCAATACAGTCTTTAGAATCGGCTGCAGGGCAGATTTCCGCTGAAGTAATTTGGGGGGGAAAACGTTGGGGCGGCCCTGAAAATTTCCCTTATTTCCACCGATCCCAGTGTTCACAGGTATGGTTTTACTTTCACTTTCAAATTGGTGATTGGGTGTACTGCATAGTGGCGGTGCTGAGAGCGCTTTACAAGATAAGGGGCCGTGTTTTTGCTTTGTAATTTAACGCGAGACGCCGGCAGTGGAATGGGGAAAACGCATGGTGTCGAGATGCGTCTTTTAAAAGTTGAACTGATTTTAACTTGAGCGCAACCGTCTAGCGCCGGTGCGGCGGTGCGTTTACATAGAAAAACAATAGAAAAGTGGCGAACTGAATGGGAAAAACACGTTCTGTGTGAAATAAGCTAAGACGTTTATCAGGTGCTGTTGTGCAACGAATCAGTGAACTGTGATTCTGTGTGCGACTGCAACTCGTGCTGGATGAGCAGAGCAGACGTGTACAATAGTTTACAATGGTTTTTATTTTTATAAACAGCAAAATGACAGTGGAGGCGGTGCCCAATGTAATGTGAATGCAGCGGTGGCATTTGCTAATTTCACCTTCACGCTTCGTCATGGCTATATCGCGAGACAGCTTTTCACTCGACGAGAAATCTCATCACATTTTGTTCATAAAACATAAAACATGTTTAATATAATCTGTGAATATTTGGTAGACTTGTAATGCATGTGTGAGTAATGAATGAATAAATGCACGGGTGAACGGATGAGTAAATGAATGTGTGAAACGAATGGAATAAAAATAAATAAAACAATATGGATGATTCACATCAGTCATAAATGAGTCACTATTCTAAAACAATCACACTTGTTTGTATAAGAACATTTGTTCATCTGATGAAATAAGACTATTCTCTCAAAACGAGCTACGTACAGTATAAAATAAAAATATGGGATTAATTGCATACGATTCCTGCATTCATCAGCTTACTAACTGAATTAAATTTGCGCTTAAAGTCTACTGAGTTATCAAAACTAAATTAAACTTATTTTTAATTTAATTTTAATTTAATTCAATTCAAGATTCTCTATCAACAAATTTTATACAGTCTAATTTTAAGGATGTTTTTATATATTTTTACAGGAAAACAAGACAAAACACTTATTAAAAGAACATTGTGTGAGTGAGACATTAGTCAAGAGACTGAACTAAAGAGCAGAATGAGCGATTAACTAACCAGCCGACATTTCTCAGCCTAAGTCTGTCATGGAGAAGCACAAACCAGCAAAATTACTCTATTCACACACCCACAGACTCACTCCTGCTCTCTGCCTCCACCTCACAGTCACACACACACACACACACACACGTGTGTGAATGCTACTGTAAAAATAGACATCTTAAAGAGGCAGCAGCCATCTGAGAATCACTGACATGACAGTGAAGATCTTTAACCATAAATATATTATCATGAATATGGGTTTGCATTTCATATTCCTATATTTCAAAAATATAAAATCTCAATATAAATATATAGGATACTTTATTAAACAAATCTGATTTGAAGATCTGATGATATATACTATACACATGGCTTTCACTATGAAAAATGTTTATTCATGTTATACCGTGCAATTAAATAATCTCCAATAAAAGTCTTACAAGTGTAATAAAAAAAATAAAACATGACTACAAACAACTGTTACTGTAAAAAAAAAAAAAAAAAAAAAAAAATTGTCAGTTTCTTTTTTTAATACCTGACAAAGGTTGGTTCTGGATTTTAAATAAAAAATATGTCTGAATCAGCCCTACTACATGAAGTTAAAACAGAGATAGTCCTTTAAAAGGTCAGAAATGGGTAGATATCGCTTCATAATATAACAACTGCATGTTTCACTTTGACAGTTCAGAAGTGTAAAACACAAAAGACGATCAGTCATGCCTTGTTTGACAGCAGCTGAGGCCCTATCAGCTTCCTTTATCTGCCTCTTTCCAACAGTTTCAACGCTATCCTCTAAATGTGGTAAGTTACAAACCCTGTCTTCGCACGTTTCACGTAAAGCTGGTGACTTTGAAGAACACACTTCGAGTCACACATTGTCTTGTCATTGCTTGAATATCCACACAACACCCACACAACATACCTCACACACTCCCGTATGTCTCGAAGGCACTCAATAACGCTTATTCTATCACACTTGTCAACACGAGCACACACATGCAAAAGTGTCCTACCTCTTTGGGTGTCTTTTTATGGTGAGAAATACACTGAGTGATCATGGGAAAGGAGCAGTAGCACAGCAGAAGGGAATATCCAGCATGATGCTGTAAACTATGTCTTTTTCCTTATCTTGTCCTCACCTAGTCACTCTTTTGCTGTATCTTCTGAATATTTCTGTCTCGCCCGCTGTGAGCTCTCTCTCTCTCTCTCTCTCTCTAAAGCTCGCTCTGCTTTCTTTCGGCTTCACGCACACACGCACAGACTCACACACTTCAGCTCGCCCTTTGTGACCCCCTCCTATTTCTCCCTCTCTCTGTGGGTGTATAATTAGACTCAGTCCTGTCGTGATACAGCTTTCACTCATTGTGGGAACGTCTCTGAGCTGCTGGACGTGCTGGCAGGAAGCCGAACAGCTTTGCTCATTAACCTCTTAAGAGCTGGGGAATGTACCGACACTGCCTGTGCCCCATTGGCCACTTCCCCTTCTCATCCCAGCCAAGGGCTACTCTGATTGGCTGCTGAACTACATGCTTCCATCCAGCAGCTCACACCATTGGCTACAGTGCCACATGCACCAGCTTGCAGCTTGTCTGCATGCTCTGTTTTACATTTAACCACCAACTATTTATATACTTATCTGACTACATTTATAAGTTAAAAAACATTATAGTTTTGTTGTGATCCACTATTTAAAGCGTTGTTTAATTGATTGCTCATGGTGAAGTGTTGTCTAGCAGGTAAGACATTTGGTTAATCCCACAGATGAAGATGCTTGAAATATGTAATCATGTTAAAAATCATTCAAATCAATAAGTACTTAAAAATATATATTTTTGATGCGAGTACCACCACAATGCTAGAGTGTGTTCTGACTGGTTCACAGCTGCTTGTTTATGTGGTTGCTATAGAGCTGGTAAGTCCCGCCCCTTCCGCTAACCCCACTGGACCTCTAGGTTGAAAAATCATCAATGCAAGTGAATGTGAGAAAATAATTATTTTCTGGTCCAGTTTTGAATTTTGCCATGAATGTGAACATATGTTGTCTGTGAATTTTTAATATAATTTTTCGTGTAAAGAATGCTACAATTTAGCGGGTAGAAGTTTGATACGGTTAGACTTTGTGTGAGAGCACTTTGTGGACTACAACTCTTCGCTGCTTTCGACAGGAATCTGAAGAAAGAACAGCCCATTTGGTTTGAATGTTGACATTTGGGTACAAAACACACAGGCATCTCGATCTGTCTCCATAGATTATCGCAGCATTAGCGCCGTGATTTGACAAGTGGAGGAAAATGTGTTATGGGGTGACGTCACATAGGCGACATGTAGTCTTTCTCGTTATGTCTTTTCCACAACTGCTAGCCGAAGAATCATACAATATACTGTCAAACTCGTAACATGAAAAATTATATAAAAAATTCACAGACAACATATGTTCACATTCATGGCACAATTCAAACGGGACCAGAAAATAATTATTTTCTCACATTCACTTGCATTGACGATTTTTCAACCTAGAGGTCCACTTTGGGGTTTTACAGATGGGCGGGACTTACCAGCTCTATATCTATAAAATTCAGAATATCTTACTTTTTTTTTTCAACCACATTGGAAAATAGGCTAGTTCCTCTTTGTTTTAAGCATAAATGTAATAAAACTGTGATCAAGCTGACTCTCAGCTGATCCACGTCTACCTATAGGAATATGACGCCCATCACTGTGTACATATATAAGCTCCTTCAGTATTATCAGCAGCTATTGCGTTTCTCAGGAGCTCATTAAATGGCGAAATTTGCCAGTCAAACCACATCATCTCACAAGGAATCGTGCAATCGGGAATTTAGCGAGAGGAATCCGTTCCCCACAAGGATTTCACCTCAGATTAATTCAAATTCGTGAACTTGAACATGAGATTGGCCGCATTGATTATAAGCTGCCTGATTTGGAAGTGACCTCAGACTGCATTGCTGCTCGCATCGCTGCATTACCTCTCCATTCATCTCTGAAAGTCTTCACAAAGCTAAGTTCCTTTTTAATGCTAAAAGCTATCAGGGTATCGGCAACATGCTCATCGCTAATGCTATCCGTCTGGCTTGGGCTTATCCAAGGGGGTAATCCAGCACCCGGAAAACGTACCTTTTATGGGGGCATCCATTGGCTAACAAGCCATCACCTGCTGTTAGCATTCCATTGACTCCCATTCAGTTTGGCGTCACTTTGACAGCAAATAACTTTACATCTGAGGCGTTTAAAGACTCCATTTGTCCATTTTTTATTTCTAAAGAAACACAACTATGTATAAAAGGCTCCATTATCTTGTATCTTCCACTATGGCCCCGTAGAAGCAGTTTTTGTAAAAATAGGCTAACGATTGCATCATAACCATGTGACTCTCTGTCGGTAGAGAGATTACCGTATGGACAGGAGGAGAAGCTCACGGGCGATCGGGGGGACATGGAGGCATAAAGTCAAGGGAGAAGCCCATAGAGAGTCATAAAGTTGCTCCTGCTCCTAGCTCATGGACAGCTCCTACTCACACTCTCCGTCTCTGCATGTTTCGGAAGGGAATGATTCAGATTTCTCTTGGCACAGCTACTGGAAGACAGACGGGTTGCTCACGTCACATCTACGTCATCAAGCTCAGTTTGAGTCTGCGCAGTCGCTCCGCCATCAGGAAGTGAGTGCTTCTAATTGACTTCACTTTTCTCCGTTGAAGTCTATGGGGTCGCTGTGTCCATTTCTTTTACTGTCTGTGACTGTGACTATCTAACTTAGTTGTTTTCATTAAAATGCTCTTGCTAGGCTTATACGATCATATTGACTATGTGCGTTACTATCTGTTGTCATTGGCAACTGATCGCGTTGCACACGCTGTACTTTAGCACTATGCAGCACAGATTCAAGCAGCTTGCAGTGATATGAATTAACAATTCATGATGCAAACGGAATAATTCTGCTGTGGCACAGCTCTAAAAAAGACATAGTAAACAGTCACTATTCAGTTGAGTCACTTCAGCGTTATCGGACACGCTTGGTCTATCTAGTTCTTGGAAACACGGCGTTTTTAAAGCTGTAGTGTATTGTATACCGTGCTTGCAATTTTTTAAGGGCTTGCATTTTTATCAGCTGAAATTCAACATGGTCTTATATTTAAGCTGTGTATATATATATATATATATATATATATATATATATATATATATACATATATATAAATCTACATTATTGAAACATTGCTTGTTCTAAAGGCTGTTGTCTAGTGGCTATTGAAAACATGGTTGTTTTACTTTTAAGGTTATTTAGCCCAGTTGTTATTTGGAACATGGCTGTGTTTTAGGCTATACCTGGTGCCATTGTCACATGCTGTGCTAAGCTTATCAGGCATCAGCAATATGCTGTCATTTCAGCAACATTGCTATCAGTACTGTATGGTGGTTGCTAGTGCAATGTTATCGAATATATGCTTGTTACTTCGGCTTCTAGTATTTTGCGCATACTGTCCTCAGCATGCTGTAGTAATCAAGCGTTGTTTTAGGCTTATCTGGTTGCATTGGAAAAATGCCTGTTCTTTATTCTATCCGATTATTGCAACATGCTGTGTTAAAGTTACCACATGCTTGTGGCTAAAGCTATCTAGATATCGGTAACATACTTGTACAAAATACACAGTACATTCACCGCAGAGGTCTGATATTCAACACTAACAACATCATAGCTTGATGGTCCTGTGAAGGAGTGTGGAATCATGGGAGTCGTCATCTTCACCTCCACAGCCGAAGGAATCCGTAGGACGGGAGCAGAAATCATGTTCATGAATGAGGAAGCACACTGTATTTCATTGCTTAGCTGCGCAGTGCACATTGCATCTGACTCAGAGCTAGAGGATGTATGCTTCTCGACCGGACTACACTAGTTTTAATACTAGTCCTATGGTTATACAAACATGCTAGTTGTATCAGTTTTCTTTCCGCTAGTCGGAGCTATTGCTGTAGGGTGTATGCTACCCCTGCCAAACTACACTAGTTTTAGAAATAGTTCTGTGACATGCTTGTTGTATTAGATTAAGCTTCCCCCAATAGATCCCATACAGTTGTTAAATTGGCTACAGCAACACGCTTGTTGCAATGTGTCCTTGCTTGCTCCAGCTTGGGTGATGCTTCTCCCATAAGATTGGATCTATAGTGCCGCTCACATCAGGATGTAACCATTCTATCAGCCTCAGTCGTGGTGGGGGAGTGTGTAAAAAAAAAAAATTTTCTTGGTTTCTACAGAAGTAAACTACAACCAAGTATAACAAGGTTATGACGTCATTGACAGGTACAAATAACTTGACAAATAACATCGACAAATAACTTGTCTAGTGATTGGAATTTATTCAAACCTAAATATATCCAAGTATCAGCATCACGCTTGTTGCATTAAACCATCCAGCTGTATTAATGAGTTACTAATTATTACTAGTCAATATTAGTAAGTGTTACTAATTCTGTGTGAACCGGAAGTTTCCATCAGCATTACGTCACGCATGCTTAAAGGGGGTTCTTTCACAGATGGAAGAACTCGAAATATGCTTGATGCTAGCTCTGCGATATAGCCTATACGATGTTCGCCAAACATCACCATGATTATGAGACGGAGGAGGACGAAAAGGGAAACGCATGCCTCAGTTATTGTGTGTGAGAGAGATCTCAGGACTGGTGGGAACATGCAACACGATCTCATGAAAGTGCGTATCTATACCACTAATTTTATTTCTCGAGCCATTTATACGCCAAAAATAGTTTTTGCGTGCATGATACGCTCTGTAAACCCCTTGGGTAGGATTAGGGGTGTGGAGTGCGTGTGTATTACACGCCATAAAGTGTATATGCATGTGAAAACTATTTTGGGTGTAAATGGCACGAGAAATAAACTTTGTGCTATAAATACGCACTTTCATGAGATGGTGGCGGGCTTTAACGAGGAGCAGTGGGTCCGAAGTTTTAGGATAAGTAAGCCAACCTTTGATATGTTGTGTCAATGTGTGTCCACATTCCTCTCCTACGACGACACGTTTAGTCGGGCCATTCCGTCCCTTTGCAGACGCGCGTCGGGGTTGATCTCGTCATTAAACAGCGGAGACGTTGCCTAATGCCTCAGAAAACCCGATCTGCCCGTTCACATGACAGTCGCATTGGCACAGATCTGATTTATATCCGATTTATTTCCACATATGAACGAGGCCTGAAACCGATTTCGAAACATCCGAATGGATGCATTTTTTTCCTGTTTACACGGTCATAGAACACTTCCGATCTGTGTCACATATGAGCAAAAAATCGGAATTGGTTCACATTTCACTGACAGTGTAAACGAGGCCAAAGAAACTGGAACTGGACTGTGGATATATAACAAGCAAGCAGCTGATTCATTTTGATATCTCAATTTTCACTTCTTCATTTCAGGCGGCATGTCATTCATTGCAATATGCATGTTTACTGCTAAGCATTTCGGCTATTGACATCATGCTTGTTGCTATGGCTTATGCAGGTATTGACAACATACTTGTTTAGGTCATCCAGGTAAGGGCAACATACTTGTTGCTTAAGGCTTTCCAGTATTGTTGGTAACATGCTGTTGCTCAAGCTTTTCAGGTTTAAAAAAAAAAACATCCAGAATTGCGCTGTCAGTTTGGGTTTGGGGGATATTGGCATATGGTTTTGTTTTGGGGGTTATTGCTGCTCTCCCTGCTCTTATCCATGCTTGGCTGCATGGATGTGCAGGGATGCCCAGAAGAGAACCATACCACCAATCATAACTGTATGTAATTGCTAATCGTATTTGACAATAGTGGTCCTGACAGAAATTAAGCGTAGCGTCAGTTCTGGCAGGTCACGTTAGTCACACTCACATCAGCTGACTCTCAGCTGATCCACGTCTACCTATAGGAATATGACGCCTATCACTGTATACATATATAAGATCCTCAGTATTATCAGCAGCTATTGCGTTTCTCAGTGCCCTGCTAGTTAATCTGCTATCCTCTTTCTTTCCCCTCCCCCCGCCTTCACTGCTTTGATATAAAAAATGGCGGAGGCAGGTGAGTCCTCCGAATCAAGTCCGAGAATTAGCACTAGACCAAAAGCTTCCAAAGTATGGGAGTATTTCAAGCCAGCTGGTAAAAGAAGAGTGGTCTGTACACTCTGTCAAACTTCACTTGCTTATCACGGGAGCACAACCACGATGCACAAGCACCTAAAAAAGAAACGCATAGGAGTTGCTGAAGATGCGCCCACAGAAAAGGAAAAGACAACATAAGTATATGATTATTAATAAAACGGCGAGCTAGTCTGTACTGTTTATTAACTCTTGAGAAGTACAATGACTGTCTTTGGATGTTAAACAGGCTACTTAGACTTTGGCAGTAATGTTTATGTTTTAAACCCCGCCATGCACGCAAGTGTAAATGCCTGCCTGCTTTCAGCGCGATTCATTAATAGGCAGAGCTAAGCTAAGCGTAGTAGACTAGTCCAGACTCTTTCAATTCAAATTCAATTCAAATTCAATTCAAATTTATTTGTATAGTGCTTTTCACAATACATATCGTTTCAAAGCAGCTTTACGGAAAATGCATGTATCTACTTTAAAATTCAGTGATGTTATCAGCTATGCATTTCAGAAATGTACATATAAAAATGTACAGTTAGCTAATAATGTATTAATTTAAGGCAGAACAAAGAGCTAATTTAAGTAATGAATACATACACTCACCTAAAGGATTATTAGGAACACCTGTTCAATTTCTCATTAATGCAATTATCTAATCAACCAATCACATGGCAGTTGCTTCAATGCATTTAGGGGTGTGGTCCTGGTCAAGACAATCTCCTGAACTCCAAACTGAATGTCAGAATGGGAAAGAAAGGTGATTTAAGCAATTTTGAGCGTGGCATGGTTGTTGGTGCCAGACGGGCCGGTCTGAGTATTTCACAATCTGCTCAGTTACTGGGATTTTCACGCACAACCATTTCTAGGGTTTACAAAGAATGGTGTGAAAAGGGAAAAACATCCAGTATGCGGCAGTCCTGTGGGCGAAAATGCCTTGTTGATGCTAGAGGTCAGAGGAGAATGGGCCGAATGATTCAAGCTGATAGAAGAGCAACTTTGACTGAAATAACCACTCGTTACAACCGAGGTATGCAGCAAAGCATTTGTGAAGCCACAACACGCACAACCTTGAGGCGGATGGGCTACAACAGCAGAAGACCCCACCGGGTACCACTCATCTCCACTACAAATAGGAAAAAGAGGCTACAATTTGCACGAGCTCACCAAAATTGGACAGTTGAAGACTGGAAAAATGTTGCAAATCTTGCAAATCTCCATCAACTGCAAGATGCTATCCTATCAATATGGGCCAACATTTCTAAAGAATGCTTTCAGCACCTTGTTGAAGCAATGCCGCATAGAATTAAGGCAGTTCTGAAGGCGAAAGGGGGTCAAACACAGTATTAGTATGGTGTTCCTAATAATCCTTTAGGTGAGTGTACATGTTTGTTAATAGAGGATTAGATTAGGACTCTGACTAATATGGTATAGCCTAAAGGAAATGCAGATACTTATGCTTAGATTGTTAATACATAATGTTTTTGAACAGTTTACTTAATGAGCTTCTAACAAAAGTAGGCTGATATTGATGCGAAGGTTAAGGTGAAAGCCCAGACAGGATATTAGGAATGGGCTCTCTACATCAGTAGGCTAATTGTGTATTTTTCTCCTCTTTTTGTTAGTTGCAGGCTAAGTAGTCTGACTGAAGGACTGCTCGCCACAACTTGCAGCAGTACTCACTGACAGAGTCCTGAAAATGATTGTGAGAGATATGAGACCACTGTCCATCGCTGAAGGTGAAGGATTCCAGAACATGGTGGCAATGTTCTGGCATAAGGTGCACAGTCACTGCTTTCCTGGTGCTCGTGTTTCTGAAATCGCTGCTCGCGTTCCCGAGATTCTGAACGGTGACGAGCGCGTCGGAACTGTGGTCCTGCACGCGGGAGTGAACGACATCAGGCTGCGCCAGACGGAGGTTCTGAAGAAAGACTTTGTTTTGGGAGCGTCCTAGGCTTTTCCGTGCTGATGGCTTACACCCAAGCAGATTCGGAGCGGATCTTCTGTCGGATAACATCTCCAAAATGTTAAATACCTTTTGACTAGTAACCAAAAGTCCAATTCATAGTCTCTGCTGCACCAATTTAACTGATATAAATACTAGTGTAGAACATTGCACAGAAACTGTGTCTATTCCTCGTTTAGTGAGATCAAATAATAAATCTACTGCAGGATCTAGGAAAAATCTAATTGTTATTAAAACAGAAAATGTTGCTATTAGTAAACAAAAACAATTTCTAAAGCTAGGTCTTCTAAACATTAGATCACTCACACCTAAGGCAGTTATTGTAAATGAAATAGTCACAGATAATAGCTTCGATGTACTTTGCCTTACTGAAACCTGGCTTAAACCAAATGATTATTTCGGTCTAAATGAGTCTACTCCATCAGGATACTCCTATAAGCATGAGCCCCGTCTGATTGGTCGTGGAGGCGGTGTTGCAACAATCTATAGAGATATTCTTAATGTGACTCAGAAAACGGGTTATACGTTTATTTCGTTTGAAGTACTTGTACTAAATGTTACGCTCTTAGATGTTAGAAAAACATCCCTATTATCTCTAGCCTTGGCTACCGTATATAGACCGCCTGGGCCTTACGCTGATTTCCTAAAAGAGTTTGCAGATTTTCTCTCAGACCTATTAGTCAATGTCGATAAAGCATTAATTGTTGGAGATTTTAACATACACGTAGATAATCCAAATGATGCGTTAGGGGCTGCGTTTACAGATTTATTAAACTCCTTTGGGGTCAAGCAAAACGTTACCGGACCAACTCATCGTTTTAACCCTCTGGGGTCTAAGGTGTTTTTGGGGTCCTTGAGATGTTCTGACATGCCCTGACATTTTTGCTTCTTTCAGTTGCTTATAAACATATTAATGGCAAAGGTGTAAATTCACTCTATTTAGCACAAACAGGGCTACCATAATATGTGAGCACCATGCATGTACATGTTTGTATTTTTGAGAGAATAATGTTTATGCATGGTTATTGAAAAAACTAAAAACTAAAGTTTCTGAAATAAGGCCACAAAACACATACTAAATATGTGTCAATAAGACTTTTGACTAATGGATGTCGTTGCCTAGAGTTTTTTCTTCTAAATGATGTGAAAATTATCCTGCCTAATCATTCACATTACACAATACATTGATTTAAATTTTACAAAACACTTTCTGTCTGGAAAGGCAATATGCGGAGTGGGCGTCAACGATCATGCATATTTAGTGGTTCGCACCTGGAGACAATGGGGCCCGCATACTTAATGAGGCATTCATTCAGGTGTGTCACAAGAAAGAATGCAAGAGCAACAGTTGGAAGCATCTAATTTTTTTTTCATTTTTCCACAAATTGTGCTTGCAAATTGGCCTATAATATGAAAAGGAAAACATGTCTAGTAATTGTGCAGTTAATTCTCATACTGTATTTTCAGTTTTGGAATATTTATCCTCTCCCCAAATTTGTCACTAATAAAACACAATAAAAAATTATTTTAAAGAAAAGGCTTATATTTACCTTTTATTAGTTTGTTTACATCTACCTTGTATTTTTTCTTATTAAAAAGGTTAAAATTACAACAACAATTCAAGTGTAATCTTTCTTTGTAAAAACTAAAGTATACATTTATCATACATATTTCAAAGTTAAGGATCCATTACTTGAATATAGCCTAGGCTACATTGGAATAAACACTATAACATATTATTTGATTACTTTATTTTTGACAAAACATACTATATTTAACATATGAGCAAGAATTGGCAAACAAAAGCTTATTTGAGGTGGCAGATATTTTACAGTAAAAATGTATAATCTATCCAAAACTAATCAATGAAATGTTGTCTTTCATATGTCTGTAACATAGTAACTTTCGTTTTTATTATAAGAAATATAAATGTTAATTTGCAGTTTAATACGTTGCTTATACAAATACATTTTATTTCAACATATTTCACTCGATTTTTACTCAGTAGCCTATAGCAATACAGTTTGCTAAAAGCGAAACATTCACAGACAGAAACGATTCAAATTTAAACCGTCTTTTGCCAGTTGTGGTAAACAGCGGCATCTCTGCCGTTCATTCATTCATTCATGCACAGAAACGCTACGCACTTGAGAATGAAAAAAAAACTTACTACATTATTCCATAGCCTCGGATCTGTTGCTCCTCGTACTTCTGAGGTAAATTTTCCATTATAGTATTATTCCTCACAGCGCTGCGAGACTGTGTAAACAAGTACAATGATCTGATGTGTTTTCTCGAGCTGATGTGGGCGTTCACAGTTTGCAGGATTGCCTCATGTCATTTGCGTTTGAATAGCGCGCGCTCTCCGGGGCGGGGTCACTTTACATCTGAATGAACTCTAATTAGCTCGACTGGAATCGCTCTCTTTTAATGCAGATTTCACAAGCTGAGAATATTTGTTTTTTATATACATTACTTCATTTAAAAGAAGAGAATTCAAGCTTCATGCCTGTGTGTCTGTATGCCTGTTTGACTGAATATTCGCTGAGTTACAGTTCATTTTCGGACGCGTTTCAGAATGGACTACACTGACAGAGAGAAGGCAGAACTCGCTTTGTGTTTATTTTTCTTTATTTGGCAAAAAGCACAACACTTTGTTTTTATTATGAGTATACACAAAAAAATACACACTTAACAGGATCGATTGATGTATAACACAAGCATATAACATAAAAATTAATATTAGTATTTTGATTCTTTTTTACACTGATAAAGAAAAAAACGAGCCTGTCGCGTCGGCGCGACAGCAGACCTCAGGGGGTTAATCATACGCTTGATTTAATTATATCACATGGAACCGATCCAACCGATATAGATATCGTTCCACAAAGTGATGATGTCACTGACCATTACATGGTAACTTGCATATTACGTACTCCTGTAATATATCATGCTGCGCCGCGTTATCGATTAGGCAGAACAATACTTCCATCCACCATAGATAATTTTTCAAATAGCTTATTTGATCTGTCTCAGCTGCTCAGTGAACCCAAACAAACAGATGAACTAGAGGAATTACCTAGCACTATGAGCACCATTCTCTCTGGAAAATTGGATATTGTTGCACCCATTAGATTAAAAAAGGTCAGAGAGAAAAGTAAAGCACCCTGGTACAACAATACTACGCATGTTCTAAAGAGAGAAACCCATAATTTAGAGCGTAAATGGAAACAAACTAATTTAGAGGTCTTTAGAATCGCGTGGAAAGACAGTATGTCACGTTATAAAAAGGCCCTAAAAGCAGCCAGGGCTGAGCACCTCCGCAAACTAATAGAAAACAACCAAAACAATCCTAGGTTTTTATTTAACACCGTGGCTAGACTAACAAATAAACAGATGTCACCTGAACAAAATATTTCGTTATAGTTTAGTAGTAATGATTTCATGAAGTTCTTCACTGAGAAAATAGAAAACATCAGAACCACAATTGTAAACGTTCAATCCTCAATCGCGCCTTATAATTCAGCCTCAATTATCACCCCGCAAGAACAATTACAGTGTTTTACAACTATAGAACAAAAAGAGTTAAATAAACTTATCACTTCATCTAAAACAACAACATGTTTGTTAGATCCTATACCCACTAAACTACTGAAAGAAGTGTTACCTGTAGTGGAAGAGCCTCTCCTCAATATAATTAACTCGTCTTTATCTTTAGGTCATGTTCCAAGAACATTTAAACTGGCAGTTATAAAACCACACATTAAGAAACCACAATTAGATCATAATAACCTAGCAAATTATAGACCCATTTCAAATCTTCCTTTTATGTCTAAAATACTAGAAAAAGTTGTATCCACCCAACTGGGCTCTTTCTTGAAAGAAAATGACAACTATGAAAAGTTTCAGTCTGGATTCAGACCGCATCATAGCACTGAAACTGCGCTTGTTAAAATCACAAATGATTTACTATTAGCTTCTGACCAAGGCTGTATCTCAATACTAGTTTTACTTGATCTTAGTGCTGCGTTCGATACTATAGATCACACAATACTCTTAGATCGACTACAAAATTATACTGGTGTTCAAGGACAAGCATTAAGCTGGTTCAGGTCATACTTATCTGACCGCTACCATTTTGTGTATTTAAATGGTGAAAAATCGATCATAACTCCAGTAAACTATGGAGTGCCGCAATGATCTGTGTTAGGCCCTCTGTTATTCTCAATATATATGCTGCCACTTGGAAATATTATAAGGAAACATGGAATTAGTTTCCATTGTTATGCTGATGACACTCAAATCTATATTTCATCACGGCCGGATGAAAACGCTAAATTATCCAAATTGACAGAGTGTATTAAAGATATAAAAGATTGGATGACGCGTAATTTTCTTTTATTAAATCCAGACAAGACAGAGGTAATACTTATCGGTTCAAAAAAACGCCTACAAAACCTCTCACACTACAACTTTAACATAGTAGGATGTCCTGTTACTTTATCCTCTACAGTAAAAGACCTGGGTGTTATATTAGATTGCAACCTGTCTTTTGAAAATCATATTTCATATGTTACAAGAACAGCCTTTTTCCACCTTAGAAACATTGCTAAGCTACGTAATATGCTATCTGTTTCTGATGCAGAAAAGTTAGTTCATGCATTCATGACCTCGAGACTAGATTACTGTAATGCTTTATTAGCCGGTTGTCCTGCATCCTCAATAAACAAGCTACAGTTAGTCCAAAATGCCGCCGCTAGAGTTCTTACTAGATCAAGAAAATATGACCATATAACACCAATTCTATCATCACTACATTGGTTACCTATAAAGTTCCGTATTAATTATAAGGTATTGCTACTGACTTATAAAGCCCTAAACGGCTTAGCTCCAGTCTATTTAACGGATCTTCTATCACCCTATAATCAATCGCGCTCTTTAAGATCACTAAATTCGAGGCTTTTGGTCATACCTAGGATATCCAGATCCACCAAAGGAGGGAGAGCATTTTCACATTTAGCTCCAAAACTCTGGAATAGCCTTCCTGATACTGTTCGTTGCTCAGACTCGCTCTCCCAGTTTAAAACTAGATTAAAGACGCATCTCTTCAGCCAGGCATTCATATAATATTCTTAATCTTACAGTTTAAACTACAATCCGGCCTCTAGTTCATAAACGCCAGAGGAGAACTGGCCCCCGACTGAGCCTGGGTCCTCCCAAGGTTTTTTTTTTTTTTTTCTCCATTAGGTCACCTGATGGAGTTTTAGGACACCATTAGGTCACCTGATGGAGTTTTTTCGGTTCCTTGCCACTGTTGCCTTTGGCTTGTTCAGTTGGGGATATTTTGGGAATATTTAATTTAATTTTATCAATCAATAAATCTCACTAGAAACAAACCTTGTTGTATTATTTTAATTTAATAATGTGAAGCTGCTTTGATACAATCTGTGTTGTGAAAAGCGCTATATAAATAAACTTGACTTGACTTGACTAATTGCTTCTGCTCTCGATCCCAGATTCCGCCGGCTGGAATTCTTATCTGCAGATGACATCTTGAGAATGCAGAGGAAGATTCAACATCTTGCACTTGAAGAAAAGCAGAAGTCTGATGTTGTACAGCTGCACGTCACATCCAGCAGTTCTGCTGACACAAGTGAAAAAGCCCCTGTGTCAAGGTCAGAGACATTGCTGGGGTCAGACTCGGATGGACAGTGAGGATGATGAAACTGATGACATGCATTCAGTGCGAGAATAATTTTTCAGATATATTGGGAAAAAGCCTTCACCCAAAAACACAAATCTTTTGCAGTGGTGGAAGTCCAATCAGTCCAGGTTTCCTTGCCTGGCATCTCTTGCGAAGACTTTTTTTATGTGTACCGGCCACATCTACACTTTATGTTGACATTTTTGCACTACAACATTTTGATTTGAATCAATTGGGCACAGTTGGGCACTATACTCTTGCACTCGACATGCTTGCACTTAGTTATCAGTTATTGAACTTTGAATTTCAGTTGGAGGTGCATTGCTAAATAAACCCATTTATTCTGTCACTGTGATAGAGTAAAACCCTTTTATTTCTTCATTCTGTGACTGTCATGTTGGTAGAGTTGTAAACTTAAGACACAGTTGAGTTTATTCTAAAACGGTCAGACAAGACTTATTTCATGGATGTCAACACCTTCCAATTCCAAACATGTTGGAATATAATGGAAAATATCACTTGGGACAGTGTAATGTTTTTTCTTTTTGCCATCTTGTCTGTAATGGACCAACTGTTAGTTAAGCCTACAACCTTCTGTTACTCATGACATGGAGCAGCTTTAAACTGGGTTCTTGAAAACAGACACATTGGAAATTGTATTTTGTTTTCTATTGACATAGCAACTTTGTGCAATATTTTTTTTTGGAATGTGGAAAACATCCCACTTCGTAATTTTTTATTTGGTAATATTTAAGTTATTTATATTGTTTACATTTTTAATTTTTTTATTTGGTAACATTTAAGTTATTTATATTGTTTATGGCACAGGTGACATTTTATATTTTGGCCCTTCAGTTAAGTTCAAAATAAAATGGACACAACGAAATAACAAACACTAGATTTTTTTTTTTAATTAGTCGTTTAGATTAATTGACTAATCAAAAAACTAGTCGAAAGATTAGTCGTTAGAAAATTAGTCGTTAGTGACAGCACTATATCAGTTTAAACTTCTGAGCGCACACATCTGAAGCACTCACACAGAAAGCTGGATGTCAGACGGAGCGTCCCGTGAGTATTAAACTAAGTTCTCTGTCACGTCTTATTGCACTTAAACTGTCAAATGCACACAAGGTTAAGTCAAAAACTCACAAAGTTCACATAAACACAGTCGGTTATGTCTGTGAACGTAAACAGCAAGGAACATAAATCGCATGTGTATATTAGATCTGTGTATTAAAGTGAAAGCAGCGTAATATACAGTACCTACTGCTATATATGCTTTTAATATGAATAAAACAACAAAAGAAAACCGGAAAATCACTCACTGCTCTTGATTAAATAACTTTAGTAGCTTTAATAAGAATAAATTTTTTACTTGAATGCTGCTGTGAAATGCTCTGACTATGAGATAAACATGGCAGACTCGTATGGCTCACTAAGGGGAGGAGCTAAGCTAATAGGGTGGAGTTCGTCGCCAGTCGTGGGCGGGCAAGTACATTCCTGAACGGCTCATTTTGAGACACTGTTTCAGATTTATGGGGAAAATAACAAACAGGGTGATTGGATTTTTAGGGTGGTTGTGCACACACACTGCAGACACATAATTATGTTCAAAAACAATATAAAAGTGAATTTTGTATAATAGGTCCCTTTTAAAGGTTCACAAGAGCACATACGTTCATAATTCTTAAATGGAAGAAGTTTGGAACAACTAAGGCCAAACTTAGCAACGTGGGGAGGGGATCAAGACAGATGACCAAGATCCCAATGGCCACTCTAGTTGAGCTTCACAGATCATTTGTGGAGAGGGGAGAAACTTACAGAAGGACGACCATCACTGCAACACTCCATGGATCTGAGATTTATGGCAGAGTAGCCACATGGAAGCCTCTCCTCAGCGTGAAAAGAGCAAAAAAGCACCTAAAGGACTCTCAGACTGTGAGAAGCAATATTGGCCTGATGAACCTCAAGCATCATATCTGAAGGACACCAGGCACTGCTCATCATGCTGTGATCCAGCCGCCACTTGTGCTTAATATCTCTGGAGAGACCTGAAAAGGGTTGTCCACTGACAGTCCCTATTCAACCTGACAGAGGTTGAGAGCATCTGCAGAGAAGAATGGCAAACAATCCACAAATCCCGGTGTGTAAAGTCTGTCACATCAAACCCCAAAAGACTTGAGGCTGTAATCGCTGCCGGAGGTCTTTCAACTAAGGACTGATTTAAGGTTCTGGATACTTATGCAATGTGATCCTTCTGTTCTGTTGTTTTATACATTTACAAAGTTATCCCAACCCAGCTGTGTATTTGGCAACGGCTACATGTCGGTCCCAAGCCTGGATGAATGGGGAAGGAGGAGTGGAGAAAGCAATGGCAAACTACTCCACTATCTTTGCCAAAGAATTTTATGGAGCACAACCAAATGTTTTCAAACATGGTGCTGATCAAAGCAGACATGAACATGCCCAGAATTGAAACTGAAAGTCTGCTTCGACTGAATGGTTAAATCATAAATCAAAGTTATCACAAATCTATTTTTTGCTTTGTCATTATTGGGTATAGAGTGTTGATTGATATGAAAAAAGATTAAGCCTTTTACCAAAATATGTTATGAAGGGGTCTAAATACTTTCACAATGTATATATATATACAGTATATATAAATATATTATTTACAGTTTTTTTTATCTCATGCACACACATTTTTTTCAGATTTTTTAAGTGACAGTAGCACCTAGTTTTCAGTGATTTATGCAACCTCACTGGAAGAGAAAATACACGTTCAGTGTGACTAGCACATGGTCATCCAGTCACATGCTCTGTGTGTGTGTGTGTGTGTGTGTGTGTGTGTGTGTGTGTGTGTGTGTGTCTGTGTGTGTGTGTGTGTGTGTGTGTGTGTGTGTGAGAGAGAGTGTTCCCTTGTGAGCTGTGGAGTAAAGAACAGAAGACTGAGGCCTTATTCTCATTTCCTCTCTGTCTCTAACACTCTCACTTCTGTCACACTGTGACATTATCTGACCGCTATCACAACACACGCACACACTCCTTGTCAGCAGTCAGACAATCGTGAAGGTTTCCAGCTTGTAATTATGCATACACACACTTAGTGAGGAAGTGGTCAATTTGAACAGAACAGAGGACATGGTTGCGGTGTCTCTGACACATCAATAGATGTTCCTTAAGGACATTCTCTGGTCAACTAATTGAGAAAGAATAAGAGAAGGTCTGTTTCAAACCCTAGTGAAGTGCTCACTGTCCACTATCCACAAAGTCATCTACTGTAAACTCGAAAGCAGCATCCTAATCAAAACTGAAAAGGTGATTTGCTCGACACTCACGTGCCACACCAATAGCCAGGGTTTGTATTAATGGTATTTCTTATTCTCTCAGTAGAGTATTATTATTGATTTATTTTTTCAAGATTTTCACAGAGACCAAATTATCATTATGCTTTGCGTATTATTCCATGGAGGATGCTCAAAACTTTTGCTTCACAGATTGTTTTCATGAGTCACTGGACAACTCTAAACAGAAGTTTTATATGATCTTAAAGTCCATAATGTCAACAAGTAATGGCAAGATTATTTCATGGTGGCAGCACAAGTGTGTTTAAAGCTGTTCCTCACCCATTGAAGTTGTGCTGCGCATTTCAAAGTAAAGAAGTGGTCTATAATAAAGTGTTTTGTGTAGCTTGGTAAACATTTAACCACAGTAAACATTTTACTCTTAGTTTGGATCGCTAATAAATTTCACTTTTGGGTAACACTTTAGAATACTGTTCCTTCATTAATGAATAATTACACAGGAACAAACGAGTAACGCATTATTAACATTCTAGTAACTACTATTAACTAACAAGAAACTCTGATTAACAAATTAGTAAGTAATAGCGTTCAGATGAATGTAGTAGTTCATTATTAGCTACTTAATAACTACTATTTTTTTCATACCTCCCAGAGAACTACTATCTACAGGTTCATAATTAACATGAATAATGCATAATTTATAATAAAAGGTAGTGGTAACCCACTAGTAATGACTCAAGTATTACTACATCATTCTAAAGGAACTACTAATTATTTGGATCAGTGTCTAAAGTGAAAAACATGATAACTACCTAATATTGACTGAAGTCATTGTAAGCTTTTGAGTTTTTTGTAAGATTTTGAATAGTAATTCCTTCCAATGGATTTGGTAACACTTTAGTCATTACTAGTGTGTTTATGATCTTCACTTTAGAATACTGATCCAAATAATTAGTAGTTCCTTTAGAAAGATGTAGTAACACTTGAGTCATTACTATACAAAACCTTACAAAATCCTTAAAAGCTTACACTGACCTCAGTCAATATTAGGTAGTTATCATGTTTTTCACTTTAGAATACTGATCCATATTATTAGTAGTTCCTTTAGAAGGATGTAGTAACACTTGATTAATTACTAATGAGTTACCATTACCTTATTATATATTATGCATTATTAATATTAATTATGAACCTATAGTAGTTCTTAGTAGTCTTCAGTGAGGTATGAAAAATAGTAGTTATTGATTAGCTAATAGTGAACTACCACATTCGACTGAATGCTATGACTTACTAATTCGTTAATCAGAGTTTCTTGTTAGTTACTAGTAGTTACTACAATGTTAATAGTGCATTACTCATTTGTTCCTGTGTAGGTATTCATTAATGAAGGAACAGTATTCTAAAGTGTTACCCACTTTTGTAATGGTTCTGTGCTTCGTTATATGGAATTCTAGTTTGTTGGTCTGTTTCCTTATATTATTAAAGCTACAATATGTAAGACTTTTGTAATAAAATATCCAAAAATCACTTGCACAGTGTGATATATTTCCTGCAGTTGTGTACTTACAATATCCCAAAAGTTCCCAAAGATTTTTAATTTCAGAGAAATTACAATTTTAAATAATGGCTCGTCCCTGTTCACTTGTCGCCAGTCAATGACATAATATCCGCGTTATCCCTGGTTTCCGCTCGTACTGCCATAGTAACCATGGCGACAGATGTGGACGACTGCGTTACGTCTAGCGGCGCGCTCGCGCTGTTGTTGTTTCGTTCAAACATTATGGACCATGTCAAGCAGAGTAGGACAAAAGGAAAACTAAACCGAGGATCAATATCAGCGTGGCATTTTCGAGATGCCGAGAGCTAGCGTCCACGGCTAACTTCGACTTGACAGAGATGCGCAAATGTACATAAAACTAATCAATGTTATATAGCTCAACATGATGAAGTGTTAGAATATGATCAGCATGTTATTCTAATGTTGATCTAGCTTCTCATACAGACAAACTAACACATAGAATAACATAATTTTCAACACACTCAATTACAGTTTAGTGTGATAGTGTAGTAGACCAAGTGAAACAGCGCTGCGTTACCTCACAAGTTTCATTCGTCAAATAAACTGACCTGTGTGAGTAGGAATTCAGGACTTGCGGGTAGAAGGTAGAATGAAATGTCCTTATTCCTTTATATCCGCGGGACTCGCGTGTGGCGCTGATATCTGTCTCTTATTAGCACTCGCGCCCTGCTTCATACCACAGTCATGGTAAAAACATCAATGTATTCACTCACCAGTAAACATTATTAGATATTCCAGAATTCCAGAATTCCGCTTATGTGTCATCAACCTGCGGCTTTGTTATTGTAAGAGGTTAGTGACCCCTAGTGGCGAAAAAAATAAAAAAACATATTGTAGCTTTAAAGTCTGGCAATAGATTCTACACTCCTGTGTTTATGAGTTCCTATCATTGCATATTTATTTTCACATTTCAAACATATTTGTGGACAGAAAGATACAGCATTTCCCCAGTTTTGTGAAGAGAAGTGTATGTAAAAAACTGTTGTTGACTATGCAGAAGCTTCCTTCAGATTTCTGCCCCAAAAATGTATAAACTGTTTATAAACGTGAAGATATAAAGACAGAACTGTACAAAATTATTGCACTTCAAAATTAAATCTCATTCAGTATTTTATAGACTATAATCGGTATTCAACTCTTGTGTCGAGATTGTAGTAATAAAAGTTAAGTTTTTTTATAAAGCTTTCGGTAGCTGTTATGACACCCAGCCTCCACTGCTCACATTATTAGTAACAGAGTTTAGCTAATCACAACTAAACAGAAGTGTGGCACAACCTTGGAAGTCTCTTGTTGTGATGCCGCCCATATTTCACCTTATTTTATATCTCATACATAGTATGTGTTCATATTGTTATGGGTGTTTAACAAAAAAAAAAGTGGCACACTTCCACGAGACCTATACATTGTTTCTCTCTGCTCTCCTTCAGAGACTTGCCAAGACATACAGAATTCATGTTTACTAGTTATGTGTCTGAACTAGGGTTGAGTCCGTTCACATATTTACCAGTATATGAAATTCGGTGCCGGTACCCAACGGTACCTCTTTTCAGTACTTCAGGCATGTTTACCTCAATAACTATAAAGAAACGGTAAGTAATTTATAGAAGTGTTATTGACATTGTGCCAGAGCTGCCTTGGTCGCTGTCTGCCATTGTCTGTAATGTTTTTTATAGTCATAAAAACAACCATTTTAATCATCTAAAAAAAATCTAAATTCTATGAAATGTTTTGTTTTCCACAAATTCTGTGCTGTGTATTTTCTGGTAATCAAATGAAGACATTAAAACATAAATTAAATCATTGTTATTTCAACTTTTTTGTCAAACAAAATGCTGCACAATGTTTTAAATTTATAATGTTACATTTAAAACAAGGAAGAAGAATTGTGATTATTCCTTAAAAAATGTAAGTTTTGATAATTTATTAGTGTTAGTATTATTATTACATTGAGATGTATCTAAATTCTTCTGTACAACAATAATATATTTGTTAAGTTAAACCTAACTTTTATTTTGACGGGTTGCCGTGAAGACCTTTGAGTTCCCTTTCAGTCAGTCACTCCGAGTTACGTAAGTGACTGACGAAATGGGGGTTTCGCTTAGAAACCTATCACCTTCGAGTTCTACTAAACAAACCAATGGCAAAACAATGCCATGGGTCTGCGGAATTTGCATAGCGCAACTCCTCCCCACCTCATGGGTATAAAAGGAGCTGCGCGAGCAATCTCGCATTATTTTGAGACTTGATGACCTCTGCGAGAGGGGATACTTTGGCTGGTGGCTAAGGTAATTTGAGGGTGACGGTGTGGAACAACTCGATGAATCCTCCTCGGGCCACACCCTCCTCTAGTGCATTGCAACCAGTGAGGTTCCCAGATGAGGGCGCTGGCCAGTCTTGTGGCTGGCCCAGAGTTTCATTCGGCGCCCCAGCAGATGGCGTCATGTCTATCGCCGCATCACAAGGTGAGCTCGAGTCATCTGGAGATGAAGATTCGGCTGTGCTGCCTCCTCCGGGGGTGCCAGCATTGTCCGAGTCTGATCCAGACCAGACTGCCATGCTTTCCCAGGCAGCGGCGAGCATCGGGCTTGAGTGGAACCCTCCACTATGTCCCGAGCGCTCAAGCCTGTAGGTTTTCGTCCACTCTTGTGGCCAAAGCCTATAGAGCTGTGGGGCAGGCCACCTCCTCCTTGCATGTTATGGCCATCCTGCAAGTTTAGATTTCTGCAACTTTCTGTTCCGCCGTCGGCTACAGCCGGTGCCATCCTAATTGTGTTAAAGAAAGAACTGACACCCCTACCTCTGAGCCCCCAGAGGCCGCGGATGACAGTGTGTGACGCCCCGCCTCACTGCTCTCGTCCCCCTCTGTTGCCAGACCCCTGTCAGAGGAGGTCGCCTCGGAACACTCGTCCTTCCCTGGCCTCCTCTGTCAGGGCGCGGAATGCTCCGCCTCCCACGTCTGGGCCGGTCATTCCGCTTTGCTGCCCCATCGTGGGTACGCCTGTAGTTCACATGACCCCGCTGGTTCAGTTTTTGGGAGCCTGGCCAGAGCTTCCCAATATGTCCCGCTGGCTCACGCAAACCATAAGGCTCGGTTATGCGATTCAGTTCGGGGAGTCCGCTTTCAACCTGGTGGGTGGCAATGCCCCTGTCATGCGTGCGGAGGTCGCCGCCCTACTGGCGAAGGGTGCGATTGAGGCCATCCCTCCAGCCGAGATGAAGTCCAGCTTCTACAGCCCCTACTTCATTGTACCTAAGAAGAGCAGTGGGTAACGACCAATCCTGGACCTACACGTCTTGAACTGAATTTTTCACAGGCTTCCATTCAAGATGTTGACAGCCAAAAGCATTTTTGAATGCGTTCGTCAGTCAGATTTGTTTGCAGCGATTGACCTGAAGGACGTGTACTTTCATGTCTCCATTCTTCCTCAACACAGACCGTTTCTATAGTTTGCTTTTGAGGGGCAGGCATACCAGTACACGGTACTCAAATTCAGGTTAGCCCTGTCTCCTCGCGTCTTCATGAAGGTCGTCGAGGCAGCCCTTGTGCCACTCAGGCAACACTGGGTTCGCATCCTGAACTATCTCAACGACTGGCTGATTCTAGCGCACTCTTGAGAGGAGGTTTACGAACACAGGGACCTGGTGCTCTGGCACCTCGCCCTTCTGGGCCTTTGGAAAAGACCAAACTCTCCCCCGTGCAGAGGATCTCTTTTCTCGGTATGGAAATCGACTCGGTCGCCAAGTACGCGCAGTCACTGCTGAATTGCCAAGTCAATTCATGGGCAAGAGTGCGGTCCCACTGAAGTTATTTCAGAGGCTCCTGGGACATATGGCGTCCACAGCAGCAGTCATGCCACTCGGACTGCTTCATATGAGACTGCTTCAACAGTGGCTTTGCGATCGAGTCCCGAGATGGATGTGGCAACAGGGCACGCTCTGGGTACCAGTCACTCGGGCCTGCCGTCAGACCTTCACCCCGTGGTCGAACCTCTCCTTTGCATGAACTGGAGTGTCCTTAGAACGAGTGTCCAGGCATGTTGTTGTTGTCAACGGATTGGGGTGCCATGTGCAATGGACATGCTGCCACGGGCTCCTGGACAGGATCCCAGCGCCTTTGGCATGTCAGTTGCCTCGAGTTGCTGGCAGTATGCTTAACTCTGCACCATTTTTGGACGTTGGGCAAGCACGTCAAGGGCAAGCACATACTAGTCCATTCAGACATCACGGCAACAGTAGTGTACATAAACCGTCAGGGTGGTCTATGCTCCCACCGTATGTCGCAACTCGCCCGCCATCTCTTGTTATGGAGTCACAAGCGTCTGAGGTCGCTTCGTGCCATTCACATTCCGGGCGAGCTCATTCGTGTAGCCGATGAGCTCTCACGACAATGCTCATGTCCCGGGGAATGGAGACTCCATCACCAGATGGTTCAGCTGATTTGGGAACACTTCGGCAACGCCCAGGTAGATCTGTTTGCCTCGCGAGACACTTCCCACTGCCGCTGGTTTTACTCCCTGACCTAGGGGACCCTCGGCACAGATGCACTAGTGCACAGCTGGCCGTGGGGCCTCCGCAAATATGCGTTTCCCCCAGTGAGCCTTCTCGCACAGGTCCTGTGAAAGATCAGGGAGGATGAGCAGATCCTTTTGGTTGTGCCTCATTGGTCCAGCCAGACTTGGTTCTCTGAACTGGTGCTCCTCGCGACAGCCCCTCCCTGGCCAATCCTTCTGAGGAAGGACCCTCTGGCACCCGCATCCCAATCTTTGGAACCTGCACGTGTGGGTTCTGAACGGGACGCGGAAGGTTTGAGTACCCTACCACCTCAGGTGGTGGGTACCATCACTTCAGCTAGAGCCTTGTGCACAAGACACGCCTACCAGTGATGCGCGGGTTGATCCAAAATGAGCGGGTACCCGCGGTTACGAGTCATCCAAAAATATTTTTAATGATATTCAGGTCGCGGTCGGTCGGGTCGTTTGAAATAAAGATGCCAATTAAACCTTTGTAATTTATATAGTACTAGACACAATTTTCTATGAAATACATAGGCCTACACTTTATTGGCTGAATAATTGGCGCGGAGATGACGCACGAGCTCAGTCTGCAGGTATACCTCTATAGAGATGGAGGCGGCAAGAGAAAAGGTGAAGACTGGGGAGTGGAAGCTCCGCAAATACACAAATAGAAAGAGCAAAGTGTGGGAGACATTTGGCGGAATAATGAAAGATGATGACCAAAGTGCTGGCTTTGTCATGTGTACTTCTTGCGATGCTATTTACACATTTGATAACCACAAAACTGGCACGACCAGTTATTGACTAATATAGCCTACTGTTATATTATCTGTGCATATACATGATATAGATTTTAATAGCTTGATGCTCTTTAAATATTTTGTTGCATTGTTAAAAGTAAATCCGCGATCGCTCTCCATGGTTCTGACCAAAGAAGAGCGCTTTGGAATCTCCATTACGCATCATACCTGGGCTGCATTTTCCAATAACATTGTCTCTTAGCGTGCTACGAAGACTCTTAAGGTATAACTTAACTAAAGGTATACTACTACTAAAGGTATACCATTGCTAGGCGTCTTCAGGGCTATCATCCACTCGCGAGGCAGAGGCGCTGAGAGGCAGAGGCGCTGTTTTTGGTAAAACATGATTTTGACGACTTCATTAAGTTTTGTTTTATAGAAAACTCTTTTTAAAAGATTTTTGTTTTGTATAAATTGTATCTTAATTTTGATCAATGTTTTATCAATCAATTGCCCGTATTTAATAAATAAGAAGCAAATATATAGCAGACAATGTAATAAGGCGCCGGCACGATCACTTGCATTGCATGTGAACTGGAGGGCGCCGAAACTCAGCTTGTGCCTCACAGATTTGAGAAATATAGGCTATATATTACAGAAAGCTTTAAATGTCTACTTTTAAACGAAAATATTCAAACCAAAATAAATTACTACTAGTCGACTAGAAAAAAAATTAGTCGGAGGCAGCCCTTATTCCACATATTTTCGAAGCAGCAGGCCATTCTGCATTGGGCGAGTGACCCTACGGAATGAGCGAGCAGAGCAGAATATATTCAGAAATGCGCTCTCCGCTCACGAGCTCTGATCGGAACAAACCCGAACCTCACTGTCTGCTGAACTTGCGCAGAAACATCAAAATAGACATAGCCAGCTTTTTAAAATTGTTTTTAAAACTAAACATTTAGACTATTTTAGTACAAATTATGAGCTTGTTGACGATTTTTTATAATTCTTGACAAAATTAGAATATATTAAGTTATATTAAGACGCTACGATGAGCATTTACTACTTTTAAAAAATGCGGGTCAGGAAGCGGGTCGGGTACAATATTTTCTTTTTCTTTTTTTGCGGTCCGAGTTGCGGGCGGGTTAGTTGAAAACGTCGGTCGGGTGCGGTTTGTTTATACATTGACCCGCGCATCACTGACGCCTACACTCTGAAGTGGAACCTCTTTGTCACCTGGTGTTCTTCTCGCTGAGAATATCCCAGAAAATGCCTGATCGGGTCTGTGCTTTCCTTCTTCCAAGAAGGATTGGAACAAAGGCTGTGTCCTTCCACCCTGAAGGTTTATGTGGCTGCGCTCTCTACACATCACAACCTTGTGGAGTCTAAGACAGTAGGACAGCATGACCTGGATCAGGTTCCTTAGAGGGGCGAGGAGGTTAAGTCTTCCTCTACACATGCCCTCTTGGAACCTTGCCGTGGTACTGTCTGCGCTGCAGAGAGCTCCCTTCGAGCCATTGCACTCAATCAAGCTTAAATACCTTTCTATGAAGGTGGCGCTCCTGGTTGCTTTGGCCTCCATCAAGAGGGTAGGGGACCTGCAGGCATTTTCGGTTGACGAAGCGTGCCTGGAATTCGGACCAGCTAACTCTCACGCAATCTTGAGACCCCGGCCTGGATATGTGCCCAAGGTTCCCACCACTCCTTTCAGGGATCATGTGGTGAACCTGCAAGCACTGCCCCTGGAGGAGGCAGACCCAGCCTTGGCACTGCTCTGTCCAGTACGTGACCTTCGCGCTTATGTGGACAGAACGCGGTATTTCAGGACCTCAGACCAGCTGTTTGTCTGTTACGGAGGGCAGCAAAAGGGAAAGGCCTTCTCCAAGCAGAGGTTGTCTCACTGGATACTGGATACTATTGTCTTGGCATACCAGGTTCAAGGCCTGCCATGCCCCCTATGGGTGAAGGCACACTCCACCAGGAGTGTGGCTTCCTCCTGGGCTCTAGCGCATGGCGCTTCGGTAACAGACATTTGCAGAGCTGCAGGCTGGGCGACACCTAATACATTCACAAGATTCTACAATCTCCGAGTGGAGCCAGTGTCCTCCCGTGTACTCTCTTCCAGTAGCCAGTAAATAGAACCTGCTCGGTGTCTTCGCTTGCTTCGCCATTCCACTCCACAGACTGGATACGTGCGTTATTTTACTCAGGTGAGTTTCTCAGTGAAGCCCTTGGTTCCTACAGCACTGTTGATGTCGACACCAGAGTGAATGCCAGCAGTGCCTCCGTGTGCATGGTGCCTCCGTGTGCATGGTTCCCCGTTGAGCAACCCCCACATGTGTATTTCTACAGTAAGTATCTTTGAGCATGTGTCTTTCCCTTGGCAAGACCACCTTGCCACCCCTGGGGTTGAAACTTCCACTTCCACAGAGTCTGTGCAAGAAGGCTTACTGGGGGAAACACATACTTGCGGAGGCCCCACGGCCAGCTGTGCACCAGTGAAGGTCTGACGGCAGGTCGGAGTAACTGGTACTCGGAGCGTGCCTTGTTGCCATGCCCACCTCGGGACTCGATCGCGAAGCCAGAGCTGAAGCGGTCTCATATGAAGCAATACGAGTGGCGTTGCTATAGCTGCGGATGCCATATGCCCCAGGAGACTCTGAAATAACTTCAGTGGAACCGCACTCTTGCTTACATGTTGACCAAGTCGATTTTGATACTGAAAAGAGAGATTCTCTGCACAGGGCAAAGTTTGCTCTTCTCAAAGGCTTGACCCAAAGGCCCAGACGGACTAGGTGCCGGAGCACAAGGTCCCTGTGTTCGCAAACCTGGTCTCGAGAGTGAACTAGGATCAGCCAGTCGTCGAGATAGTTCAGGATGCGAACCCCGTGTTGCCGCAGTGGCACAAGGGCTGCCTCGACGACTTTCGTGAAGATGCGAGGAGACAGGGCTAGCCCGAATGGGAGAACCGCGTACTGATATGCCCACCCCTTGAAAGCAAACCGTAGAAACAGTCCTTATTGAGGAAGAATGTAGACATGAAAGTAGTCGTCCTTCAGGTTGATCACTGCGAACCAATTCGAAAATGCGTTTGGCCGTGAGCATCTTGAACGGAAGCCTGTGAAGGGATCGGTTCAAGACGCGCAGATCCAGGATTGGCCCACCGGCCCTCTTTGGTACAATGAAGTAGGGGCTGTACAACCCGGACTTCATTTCGGCTGGAGGGACAATCTCGATCACACCTTTCGCCAGTAAGGTAGCGACCTCCGCACGCATGACAGGGGCATTGCCACCCACCATAGTGTAACGGACTCCCCGGAAGAGGGAGGAGATCGTGCGAACTGAATCGCATAGCTGAGCCTGATGGTTCTCGCGACCCAGCGGGACAGGTTTGGAAGCTCTAGCCAGGCTCCCAAGAACTGAACCAGTGGGGTCATGCGAACCACAGACGTACCCTCGGTGGGGCAGCGAAGCGGGTTGACCGGCCCGGACAAGGGAGGCGTAGCGCCCCGGTGTGGGGGCACAGTCATTTGCTGCGTCCTGACAGAGGAGGCCAGAGCAGGCCCTGCTACCATCTCCCAGAAAGAACTGATTGCCATCTCTGAGCAGCCCGTCTCAGGAGCGCCGCTTAGCCTGGCGTTTAGCGGGGTGCGGGGCTGGAGAGGGGTGGGGTACCTAAAAAGATTAAGCAGATTTTTGACTGCACCGCGGTCATAGCCTGGATGCCAGCCGAACTTAGCCCCGCCCACAACATTTTTAGGTCGGGAAGTTCGGTCTGGACTTGATCCGTTGTGGAGCTATTATGCCTGAACAAAAGCTGTTCGGACCAATCAAATTGTCTGGGCGGGCTTTATATGATGATGGACAGAAGATCAACAGTAATGTAATCATCCACGTCACCAATGAGCGCTTGTGCTGAATTCGTTTACAACAAGGATGACTGCTGCTGGAGAATTGAGATTTCACACTTACAAATAAGTCAGATAGAATAAATGCATATTTGGCGTGCTGTCCGAAGAGAGGGCTCCGGGATCGGTATTCGGCCCGAACCCAAAGATCTTTTTTTTTTCTTTCTCAGTTGTAGATGCCTTAATAAACACATCAAAAATTTAGATTTATCCCACAACTATTAACAGAAACTATAACACCGGGTTGGCGGAGTTGACATGTTAGAGCATAAACAAGATTTGTTTGTATAACATATTAAAAAATATAAAACTTTCAGGACTATATTTCGTACTGTGAGATCCACAATGAGCAGGAAAAAGAAACCGGGTCCTCAGAGTTAAATGACCATGACATTGCCAGAATTATATATTATATATTATTCAGAATTATAAAAAAGTGAAAACACAACTTTGATTAGGCATTTTTTTATGGAAAATATAATTTAAGGTTTACTTTTTGTATTGTCTCTGCCTTTCAATTTAAATGTTTTTTTATTTTTTTATTTGTTGCATTTTTAAACACTTTGACTGGCAGTTTTACATTGTGACCGATTTCTGAGGAAAAGTTATATTACATGTATTTTCCAAGTATAGAGTATGTGTTTAAACTAATATTAACAAAATTATTTAAAAATAAAAGCAATGCATGTCCTGAGTATCCAGATTTCCCTTAAATGTACCTTTTTGAATATTTTTATTTTAATGAATTATTTTTAACATAAAAAGGTTTTTGTGTGTAGGACATGTTTTGTCCCTTTTTTCAAGAATCAGTGATTTTATATACACAGACCCTTTCCAAAAAATTAGAATATCATGGAAAAGTTTATTTATTTCCATAATTCCATTCAAAACGTTTAACTTCCATAGATTATAGATTCAGGGCCCACAACTTAAACTATTTCAAGTATTTAGTTGTTTATTTGTACATAATTTGGGCTTCCAGCTCATAAAACCCACGAAAACAGGATTTCAAAAAATTAGAATATTACATGAAATCACACAGTAATTACACAGTGATACCATGGTCACTGAACCAGGTTTTGGTTATTTTGGGAGTGTGGGCAGGTGCAAATCCTGCTGGAAAATGAATCGCCAGCAGTCGATTTTGATATTCTCTGTATTATCAACTGGCCAGAATTTTGAGATCGCAATAGACGTGAAGGACTATAATGCGTTAAGAGCTCGTTCAAGTACTGCGGAGCTAAACCATTTAGTGCTTTGTAAGTAATCAGCAATATTTTAAAATTTATTCGATGTTTAATAGGGAGCCTATATAATTTACATTTACCCTAGGAAAGCCATTTAATGACCAAAGAATTGCTATAGAGAGGAGTATTTTGCTAAATTTGGCACCAAATGCAATATTTTCTAAATGTCATAATAATTTGTTAAAGGGGTGATGAACTGAGAAATCAAATTTTCCTTGAGCTTTTGACATATAAGAGATCATAATACTATAATAATATCCTGTAAGTTTCAGGACTGAAAACTACCTTGTTAGTCCAATAAAAGCTTTTATAGACATCAGGCTCAGCAAACGACTCGTTTTTCAAAGTGGGGAACTATGACGTCAAAGAGGATAAAACACCGCCTCCACAAAAGAAGATCAACACCTACTTCAACACGGCCTGTTTAGCCCCGCCCACCGATTCGCACAAACATGCTAAATAACATAGGACGACATGATAATTGCTAAACCGGATCGAGCTACTTCCAAGCAATAAACATGCTGTTTACTAAATATTGTGCGTGCCTGGTTGTGGAAGAAGACAGTCTGCATAAGCTTCCTTAGGATTCCAGCATGGTTAAACTTTATTAAATCAGTCGATCACAATTTCCCGACGGATCTGCCAGCAACATGTAAGTAACCATGTGTACTCTAATGCCTGATCTGCGATCAGTGATTTCTGATGTGTAATTATTCAAGTTCAGATATCTTTCTCTTAAAATCGTTCAATACTGTTTATGCATCAGTGACTAAACGATCAACTTCACATAATTTCTCGTAGTATTATGAAAATAATATTTTTTAAACTGTTATTAAATTAACGTACAGAAAGCGATCAAAGAACGATCCCTTTCCATTCGCCCAAGCTGTCAATCAAACAGCACAGCGCGAGCCGCGAGAGCTTATCTGGACACCTACCAAACTCGTGATGAAATAATGACACTGTTACACTACACAACGAAGCTCTTACTGTGTATTCACATCGTGTTTGCATTGTGATTTGGTGTAAGCATTTGTGAGAGTGCAAAAATTGCGTTGCAATGATAAGATCTTTATTCACGCGATCAACAGACTGTCATCTGCTCAGTCAGTGCTCATCATGCTGCAACCTTTCATGTGATGGAATAGATTTAAATATAATGCTCTAAACGATACTTTTCACGATTTTTTATCTCGATAGCTGTAATAGTAAAAACGAAGTAAAAGTTTTCGAGAGAGTTCATGTAATACTAGCTATTTCATATGCAAGCATGTCAGCCAATCACAGCAGTGGGCGATTGCACTGCAGTCTCACAGCAGACACGCCCCTTAAAACGGAGCGTTCAAACCTGAGGCTGAAATCAGGCTTGGAAAAATGGCTTTTATTTATAAATTATGACAATTTTTGATGTAAAAATCATACTAACATTATAAGGGCACCCCAGGCAACATTATAAAATAATAAAACAATCCAGTTCATGACCCCTTTAAACAAGTAGCCTACTATTCGAATACAATGAGCTCATTGTTTCTGCATTAAATCATTACATTGTTTAAATTAATACATTTTTAGCTAACAGTGACTTTGTATATGTACATTTCTGAAATACATAACTTAGACAGTTACCTCTGATAACAGATCACTCTAAATTGTAATATGGACTCATGCACTTTCTGTAAAGCTGCTTTGAAATGATGTGTAGCCTATTGTGAAAAGCGCTATACAAATAAACGTGAATTGAATTGAATTAAATATCATGTGCACTATATTAACATATTATATTTTTACTTATATCATTAAAATATTATTACGTTGTTATTATAATAAAAAACGCATTATTTATATTTGAGTTGTTATTTTTAACCTTTATCTATTAACGTATCTACTGTACTAATATTTATCTAAATTAATCAATATTGAATCAAGATCAGAATCAAATCACAAGAATTGAATTGAAATCGTGAAATTTGCAAATTTGAAATCAAGCAATAATAAAAACAGTGGCCAACCAGTCATTGTACCATGTTGAAACATGTTGTCACTAAAATGGAACTTAATAAAATTCTGTTTAGTTACCAAATGTTGTGACAATCACAATAGACAATCAAAATATTTTTGTACGTTTTTTACATCCCTCCCAAACACAACAGGACTATGTTGTCGTAGTGTCCAGGCGCAGGTCCTTCATCAGATCTGGATACGGCCTGGATCCGGCGGACTGCGGTAAACCTTGAGACGCCATTCTTCTTATGATGTATCGAGTACATCAGGATTTATGGGAAGTGTTCCTGGTTCCGGCTGACCTAATCTATGCAGCCTAAAATTGAATTATAGAAGTCTATAATGTGTCTATAATGTGTATGCTAGGTCAAAGAGTTTTTAGTCTAGATTTGAACTGACAGAGTGTGTCTGCTACCCGGACAATGGTAGGAAGACTGATCCAGAGTTTTGGTGCTAAAAAGGAAAAGGATCTACCGCCAGCAGTCGATTTTGATATTCTATTTTGATAGACGTGAAGGACTATAATGCGTTAAGAGCTCGCTCAAGTACTGCGGAGCTAAACTATTTAGTGCTTTGTAAGTAATCAGCAATATTTAAAAATTTATTCGATGTTTAATAGGCAGCCAATGCAGTGTTGACAGAACCGGGCTAATATGGTCATACTTCCTGGTTCTGGTAAGAACTCGAGCTTCTGCGTTTTGGACCAGCTGTAGTTTGTTTATTAAGCGTGCAGGGCAACCACCCATAATAGCATTACAATAATCTAGCCTTGATGTCATGAACGCATGAACTAATTGTTCTGCATTTGTCAATGAGAGCATATGACGTAATTTTGCTATATTTTTAAGATGAAAAAATGTTTTACAGATACCATTTGTTCATTTGACACGTGACTTTCAAATGAAAGATTGGTATCAAAGAGCACGATGACGACCTAACCAACGACGAAGACTTGACAGAGCAGCCATCAAGTGTTAGACAGTATTCTAGATTATTACGTACCTAGAGTACGTAAGGGGGATGTTTATAAGAGTCTTAAAGAGTTACATATGTCAGATGTTCTTATATTAAAGAATCCCTGGGTTTTTGTTGCCCCTGTCGAGTGTTGGTCTTACTGTTTTTTCTGAGCAAGAGTCTTGATCGTTACACCTGGGAATCCCCGTGACGTCATACTTCAGCTGATCAACTTCACTTCCGTTAAAGGGAGCTGGCTTACCGGCATTCGGGAGCAACTTTACTATTGCTCTTGTGGATTATCGATCGATCGCACTACACGGCTTGGCTGGCATTGACTGTGACTGTTTGACTCTTTGTGGAGATATACTTGCTGGATTATCTCACCTTGGAGATCGCTTCACAGGACAGCACTGTTCCCCAATCGTGTGCACGGACTTAAAACAGCTTACAGGTGAGGCCGATTCAACGCATACACATACACAACATTGGACTGGAACACACACTTACATGCATTTTTGTAAATATTGTATATATTGATTTTTGGTGCTTTCTGTTTAATACGCTTTGGGTTGTCATTTGATCTTGCTTGTTGTTTTGTTTACAATGTGAGCAATTCTATCCAATGCTTTCTTAGTGGGTCTAGAACGTATATATTTTGTGGTGTATCTTGCCTTGTATAGGCAGAACGTTTACAACGTGAGGAAGTTTTTTGTCCAATAATTAGAATCTGTTTTTTCAGAATTAAGTGGTAGGAAATTACTAGTCATCCAATTTTTTATATCAGCTATGCATTCCGTTAATTTTGTGAATTGGTACGTTTTGTCTGGGTGTGAAGAAATATAGAGCTGAGTATCATCGGCATAACAGTGGAAGCTAATTCCATGTTTCCTAATGATATCTCCTAATGGTAGCATGTACAGAGTGAACAGCAGCGGTCCTAGTACTGAGCCTTGTGGTACACCATACTGAAATCATTTGTGACTCTAACGAGAGCAGTCTCAGTACTATGGTACGGTCTAAATCCTGACTGAAAATCCTCGCAGATATCATTTCTTTCTAAAAAGGAACACAGTTGTGAAGATACTGCCTTTTCTAGTATCTTTGATAGAAAAGGTAGATTCGAGATCGGCCTGTAATTGACTAATTCTGTAGGATCAAGTTGCGTTTTTTTAACAAGTGGTTTAATCATAGCCATCTTAAAAGTTTTTTTTGGTACGTACCCTAATGACAAAGATGAATTAATGATATTAAGAAGTACTATGTCATATACTATGACCTCTGGAAGCATCTCTTTCAGTAGCTTAGTCGGTATAGCGTCTAACATACATGTTGTCGATTTAGATGATTTAACGAGTTTAGAAAATTCTTCCTCTCCTATAGCAATGAATCAAATATTTCCTCAGGGCAGTGGTTCCCAAACCTGTCCTGCCGGCACCCCAACACTGCACGTTTTCTTTGTCTCCCTAATCAAACACACCTGATTCAACTCATCAGCTCATTATCACATGGGTTAATGAGCTGATGAGTTGAATCAGGTGTGTTTGATTAGGGAGACAAAGAAAATGTGCAGTGTTGGGGTGCCGGCAGGACAGGTTTGGAAACCACTGCCTCAGGGAGACTACAATACACTGCCTGATGCAATACTCTAGTAGACGGTTGCATATTATAATTTTCTCCCTGATATTATCAAGCTTGTTAGTAAAGAAGTTCATAAAATCATTACTGATGTGCTGCTTGGAAATGACAGTTAAAACCCACTCTTAGGAATGAACTATGCCCCCAAAAGAGGCAAGAGAGCAGAAAAGGCCTCAGTTGCCAGGGCGACCATCAGATAAGGTTTTATTGCTGTTAGAAATGTGGTCAAGACTGAGGCCATAGGAAAGACCTACAACCCTTAAAACAGACTTTACGGCATTAATATATAGACAAACTGATCTATAAATGAATATGCATCCCAGGACATTGTGTGTGATAATTTTATGTATTTTATACTGTCTCTTGCATATATATGTATTTTATGCATGCTTTATGAGAGAACTACTAGTTAATGTAACCCCACCTATATCGTGTCTCCTATCTAATTAATCCTCATTTAATGACTCACACTTTACAACCCTGAGAGGTGGGACCTTCCTCAGGCTTTAAATGGCCTCTACACAAACCCTTCCTTCTCTTGGTCTTCTCGGTACGCTCGCATAGCTGTCCTGCGTGGCCTCACCAGGCCCCAGGGCCACAGGCCTTGAGCCACAACCAGCCATGTGCTCATTCAGGAGAGAGAGGACTCTCTCAACCACAACAGAATCAAGGTCAACATCAGGTATCTGCCCTCCAGCCATGGGAACAGAGTCAAACAAACCATGCAAGTTCATCACCATTTCTCAGACTCATGGAACCATCAAAATCCTTCTTCAGGAACTTCACAAAATGCTTTCACTGCAAAGGCCATGCAATTATACATTTAATGAGGTGCTCTGAAAATAATAACTCTTTTCATAGTTAGATGGATCTTTTCCACAGTTCCATTTCCAGCTTCCGGTTTCATACTGTCACTTACCATTTTTGTGTGTACGTGTGTTTAGATTAGTTATATTTGTGATTTAGTGAATAAAACTTGTGCACAATACATATTTGGTTCTGATTCTCTGCTTGCAACAAAGTTTATTTTACAATTTAGATTTTGACTACAGGCTCTTAGTACTGTACAGTAAGAAAGACATTTCCCTCCCCGGAAATTAACTTTTCTTAGAATTAATAAACAATTAACACTGAGTGTTCACAAGACGAATAGGTAGATTGATTGAAATATAAATTTTACAACATTAAATTAATTATATTAACTGATCCAAATATTAATAATTAGTTATTACAAGTTATGATTGATTATGAATATTTATTTTGAGCTAATTTGCTACAATGCGTACATTGTGAGGATTTCTCAATGAACTCTTCAACGGATGTGAGACGTGCGTTTGGGTGGAATGCCCTCGACTCGTCGAGGCGGCTGGAATGTGCTGGGTAGGATGCATTCGTCAAACTATCTACAGAGACAGGTAATGATCTTTGTCTTTTCTGTTCTCTCCTGAGGAATAGTTGTTAGCGTTAGCACGAGCGCGTTCGGCTCTCGAGGGCATGATATAAAAGTAAAACAGCATGAAATAAAAGTAGGCTAGTATGAATGTTTACACTAACATGATGAATATCATAATGTTTAGACCAGTGTTTACTATAAAGTGTTTGTGTATATCTACTCAAACGTAGTTATAATGTGCTAACAATAATGTTTCATAGTTTGGAGCGGCTCGATCGCTTCAGTAAATGCTCTCTGCACGCACAGTGAGTTTGGGTCACTTGTGCTGTGTGTTTGAAAAGCAAAACACGCCAAACATTAGGCTTCATGTTTTTACTCCAATCTCATTTCAAGTAACATATGATAATCCATACATTTTTCTCTAGTGTAGTGTACTGAAGTGTTCCTTTTTAATGATTCATAGTTATAGGCCGCCTGAATTTCTTCCCCCAAAAATTAGTTTTCTCTAAAGTAAAAATTATTATTGTTATTATTATTTTATGAAGCCCTACAAGTATATGTCTACAAGGCACAACAAACATATTAGTGGTGGCCATAGATTAATTTTTTTAATCTAGATTAATCTCACTGTAATCTTGGAATTAATCTAGATTAAAATGGCTCATTTGAATTCTGCCGAAGGCATTCAGAATATGTGTGCTACCCAAATAATGACTAAAGGGCACGTGTTTCTTAAATACAAAGTGACATTTAAAAGAACTTGTGAAGAAATGCCAGAGATTTTTTTTTATTTTATTTTTTTATTAAAACTAACATAATAAAGTATGATTTTTTTTTTTTTTTTTTACTTTGAGCAATGATGGAGCTATAATAGACTCTTCTTATGAGCATATAAAACAAAACAGCTCCTTGGAAAAAATGAAATGTAGCCTAATATTGTAGTAGTTATAAACAAAGGTCTATTTTTAGTTCAGATTAACATTTGAGGGCAGCAATTTTATTCATAATGTCAAAATAAAACCAACGTAATGTTACTTGAAAGCATTATAGCCTACTATTCCTGCCAAACTTCCATGGTTGCAGTGAGTGTTACTACAGTAAATCCATGGTGAATATTGCTTATCTGTGGACATAGTTCATTCATGGCACAATGTTTCTTCCTGGCTTCCACGCGCTGTTTGATCCGTCAATAACGGAGAAATGTGAATGTTTCTCACTAGATCTCGCAGCGATGTTATTACTTAAGTAGCGAATTCAAATGCTTTCTTTACTGGATCTCTTATTAGCGCTGAGTAACAGTGTCGCATGATCACGATCGGCTCGCGCTGCTTTGGTCCAAACTGATAAACAACGGTCCGTCAACCACACAATAATGTGTAGCTCAGTTTCGTTCCGCTTTACTTTACGTATATATATATATATATATAGTGAATTTTAAAATCGCAATATTAAACCAGAAAAATCACAATTCGATTTTTTTTCCCCAAATCCTGCAGCCCTATATTTTCGCTTTATTTATTTAATTATTTATTTATTTATTTATTTATATTTGCACCTTAAAATACAAAAGAAAAATAACAATAATAATAATAACAAAACATAAAATATATGAACAAAATAAGACAAATATTATCAATTTAATAATGTGCAGGAAGAGGCAAAAAAACCCAACTGGGCTTATTTAACGCCTCCACCTATAGACATAAAATCAAAACAAAAAATATAAAGACAAAAACATTTTACTACATGAAAGTAACAACAAAATTAGTGAAATACATATATCCAAAACAACACACAAAACACACCTGCACAAACATGTATACATACACATAACATCAACAAATTTTAATGACGATTACAGTAATAAAAATAATGAACAAAAAATATGATCATAAATTACAATAATTTCTGTATTAAAAATTTAGAACAGCAATTAAATGGGCTTTTGAAACATTTTAATGAGGAAGAGTTTATTGCTAAATGGGAAAAACTATTCCATAATTTGGTACCCCTAAACCTGATAGTAAATTGACCTCTACACGTAAGAAACTTTGGAACTATCTAAAGATTGACGAGTTGAATAAGAGTGAACCTGTGAATTAAATTTAAAATAAGTTTTAAAGTGCTTTGGGATATTTTCATAATTAAAATATACCTTATAAATAAAAACACATATTTGAGTGATATTAATATCATACACAGTAAGTAACTGAAGATTCTGAAATAGAGGCACAGATGAAGAATGTGACTCAGATCGGGTTGCAATCCTGACAAAACGTTTCTGAAGAACCAAAATTCTATGAAGTGTAGAAGAAAAAGTGCTTGCCCAAACTATATTACAATATGAAAGATATGGATAAATTAAACTGTAATAGAGTGTAAGAAGACAATTTGTAGTAATAAGATTGCTAATTCTCCTAATTATACCAATAGATTTATTTATTTTCTTGCTAACCCAGTCAATTTGTGTTTTCCAATTCAAGTTCTCATCAACAAAAATTCCGAGAAATCTTGTTGTTGAACCTTGGGATATCTCCACAGTCTCTATTTTAACTTTTGAGAGGTCCTTAGAATATGATTTTGTTTCCACTAAAAATGATATAATTAGATTTTTTTTGTATTCAGCGATAACTTATTTAATCTGAACCATGTAGCATATGCAGTTAAACCAATATTTACATTTTTAATCAAAAAATTAAAATTTGAATGAGAATAAACTAAAGTTGTGTCATCTGCAAACATAAAGTTTGCCGACTTTATGATTGTGTTGATGTCAGCATGTTCACAGTTGTTTTTTTGTTTTGTTTTTTTACAGGGACCAGATGCCACTGATGAGTTCTGCTGACTTAAACATTCACACAAGTCTCTGTACATGAACATGGTAAAATTAAGCACACACCTTGGAAATGACAGTTATGTTGAACAGGAACGAAGGTTTGTTACTGTTCAAATCTCTGTCTTTAGATCAGTGTGTTCAATAATGTGCTTTATTTGTCATTTGTTGTGTATCTTTGGATTATGTTGTGTTGTAAATAAATCCAAACAATCAAAAAGCCATTATTTTACTCTCCTCACACTTTGTTATAGTTCCCTCACAGTCCAACCTGATAGGGTCATTATGGGAGGGTCTTTGTCTTTCTCGGGTGTGAAACACATCAATATTCATGATGATTCACGCCTCCTCCATAAAGCTTTCTTACACAAAACATGTCTATACATTTTTTTATCAATATATTGTTTTATCTGAATGAGTTGTCAGGATGATTTTCACATAGTTTTGAAGCAAAAATTCTAGGCTACGTCATACAATTTCCAAAAGTCTTGTGAACAAATAATCAGTATAGGTTTGATGGCCTTATTTCAGTGACTAAATTTTAGTTTTTTCACAAACCACGCATGAACATCATTTTCTCAAAACTTCAAACTTTTACACACATGCTGCTGACATATTATTGTAGCAGAGTTTGTGCTGAATACAGTGTAATTAGACTTTAGCCATGAAAATGTCACAAGTAACAGAAATAAGCACAAATGTCAGAGCATGTCAGAACACCTCCAGAACCCAGAAAACATTCAGGCGTTCTCTTAGTACTAAGTTGAAACACTTTTGGCAGCTATTATAGCCTCAGGCCATTTTAAGGTCTCTACAGAGATTTTGATTTGAGGTCAAGTCTTCCTTAAGCTACTTTTGCATTGTCTTTTCTACAGTGCATAGTTTTATTAGTTGCAAAATTAAACAAACTTCCTCAGTGATAATGCAGGTGTGTGTGTGTGTGTGTGTGTGTGTGTGTGTGTGTGTGTGTGTGTGTGTGTGTGTATGTGTAATGTGTGCCCTTGTTTATATTACATTGTGGGGACCAAATGTCCCCATAAGAATAGTAAAACCTGAGATCACCTACATTGTGGGGACCAGCCAGCGGTCCCCACTTTTCAAAAGGCTTATAAATCACACAGGATGAGTTGTTTTGAGAAAGTAAAAATGCAGAATGTTTCCTGTGATGGGCAGGTTTAGGGGCAGGGGCAGTGTAAGGGGATAGAATGTACAGTTTGTACGGTATAAAAACCATTACGTCTATGGAGAGTCCTCACAAAGATAGTGAACCAGACATGTGTGTGTGTGTGTGTGTGCTACAGCATACAGTAGTACAAACACCGCAGTATTTCCTCCATTTGTCGTGAATGTCACACTAAGCCTCACATGCACACACACAAACACTGAATCAAAAATGAAAGAACATGAATGAATCATACGAGCAAAAGAAAAGTTTGTGGTAAGGCAGGAAATCTCTTATGTCTGACTGAGCGGGGATTTCACAAGTGCACTGACACAAACAAACAGAAATGGTGTGTTGTTGCATGTGTAAAAATGCAAGCTTTAGAAGCTTTCCAGTTGCCTTTATTCTTATTATAAATTGTATTATTATTTTTTGCAGGAAACTACACATACAACCTGATTGCTTGCACAAAAAAAAAAAAAAAAAAAAAAGTTGATAATGAAATAGAGCTTCATGAAAGTTGTGTAAATTGATGAATCTGACTTGGTGACAATAATTATACTTAGCAATTCAATGCATCTCAATATAACTGTATTGGTTATGTGGCAAAAAAAATATATCATGCTAAACGATTTTCTTATTATCTTTAAGTTACCATAGTAAAAAAAAAAAAAAAAAAAAAAAAAAAGGAATTAATATATTTTAATTAAAATATCTGAATTGTACATTAATGTAATATTAAGCTAACATATTTGTCTTATTTTTTATAGTGCATCATGAGCTTTTCAGCAGTCTAAAACCGTGTGTGGGTGAATTTACTTATGTTTCACTTTTGAAATGTGCAGCACATGGGGCCGTCCCCTCATCTTTTATATTCACTGACCTTTTTTATGGCTTTCATAACAGCACATGTTAGCAATACATTTTGGGTTAAGTTATTACACTAATACTGACAACACAGGAAACAGCTTTACTTCAAATACTAAAGATTCTACATCCTGATTCCAGTCCTGGCAAAGATAAACAAAGGTGGGGCGTTTTTTGACTGTCTGTTACTTTGACACATAGCAAAGTTGTCTATCTGCGTATATACCTATGTTGACTGCAGTAGTCCATCAAATGGTGTGTGTGGATTCAGTTAGCAGGTGCAAGTATCACTGTGAGGTATGTTTTCAGCTTCTTGTGACAGAGAAATGATGACTGTCTTCACACACATAAACTCATGTTAAATGTCAGATATTAGCTGTTTCTGGAAGCCTGGGGGCTAAAATATTTGCAGCGTGTGCAAATGTGTGGGCAGTGCGTCTGAGTGTGTGTGTGAGTCAGAAGCGAAGCTCAGAGCGGCTCTCACATGTGTGTGGGCAGCTTCCAGATGGCTCCTCCAGCAAGCACACAAATGTCACTCTGATAACAAGCTGAAAGAGAGCGAGAAAAACAAGTTGTTGGAAGCATACAGACATCCCAACACATTCACAACACTGAATATGAAATATTAGCACACAAATATATGGGTACAGATATAGGTGACGCATATAAATGATACACATCCTGAAGTTCAAACACAACTGATCAATTAAATATTTCAATTGCTTCTCCAAGCAAGCAATGACATTAAATAAAGAGCAATTGGAGTTTTTTTAATTAAGTCGTTTGCTCCTCAGATGTTTCTCCTGACAAAAAAAACAAAACAAAACAAAAAAACAGTGTTGCATCAGAGTTTGAGAGGATATTCCAGCAATATCTGTGTGCTCATGCTTGCCAAGATAAAGTCTGCAAGAAGGAGTAAGAAAATCTCAATAAGCTCAAACATTACAAACACTGTAAAGAGAACTAAACAAACACAGATGCATGCAAATATTTAAAGAATGAGATTTGATATGTGTAAATGCAGGGTGCGATTTGCCGAGGGGGGGGGGGGGGGGGGTGGGGTTGGTGCGTGGGATTTCCCTCTGCTTAATTATTTTTATCCCCCCCTCAAAGTGATCAGTGCTACTACACTAGTGGCGAGACGGATCACAAAACTTATCACGGATCCGTGGTTTGATTAAAGTCAATTTTATTTTAAAATGCACTACTTTGGCTGGCTCTGAGTTGTGTGTCGAAAGGAAGGCAGCATATTCAACATATTACTGAAGCGGGAATAAACATCACAATCTGATTATCCGTTTCTATGATGACAAGCAGAGTTAGTGTTCCAGTCACACCACTGAGAATGGCCGAAGTTACACAATGTAATGATAAAGTATATCTCATCTCATCATCATCTCATCACATATGGTGTTTCACTCAATTGAGGCTAAAGCAAAGGTTTTTTGATTACTCACTCACTCTTGAGCGTCTGGCGCGAGTGATTTCAATGTTAAGTCAATGTAAAGACGCGTTTACGCGCGTCTAGAGGTCCTGCGTCACGAATGAGGCATTTAGCGCGGCGCGGTAGACTCGAATTAGCCTCATTCGCGCATCCAGTTCGCGAGAATGAGGCGAATTGACTAACACAGATAATGCATCTGTCTTTTCTATCACTTCACCGTAGCTCAGCATCGCGATGTAAAGTTAACGTTATTACTTTAACAGCAGCAGTAAAACTGTTTCTACTGTGATGGTTTAACTTTGCAATCAATCCGTGGTTCAGCAGAGGCTGATATATAGAAGTAGCCTAGCCTATTAAACTGAGTAAAGCGCTGTAATGTGAACTGTCAGTGCGATAGAACAATAAAATCTGAAATGGACCACCCACTGTCAGCGCTAGCCTTCTGAGACAATAGACGACATTACGGCTAATTTATCTGATCCTGTCCATTAGCTTTGATGCATGTACGGCTTTTCAGAATGTCACCAAGTACAAATATTTATGTAATATTTCAGCGCGAAAACTCTAGCTATAGCTAGCTGGGAACAATGAAAAGGGTCCAGAGCAGCATATCATCATATTTTACAGGACCGTCACAAAAAAATCCTAAAACTGCAAATGAGAATGTTACTACTACAGGTAGGATGGACGGCAACTCCCAGCCTCAGCAGAACTCACAGTCCCAGGTTGACTCAAATGAACAAGGACCATATAACCCAGACTTACAAGCTAATGATTCGGTTTCTGGGGCTATTGTTGGAGGTTGCATTGAGCCGGGGCGCTTTGCTAAATGGAGAGAGGGTCGAGAGTGGCTTGCTGTCACCACAGACGGATCAGTTCAGTGTACAGCTTGCTCTGACATTAGTGATTTAGGCCCATATACACAAGAGAGGCTTCACATCGACTCTGCATTTATTAATGGCATAAAAGCAAAGTCTGCAAAAAAATGTAATGACAAAATAAGCAGACATGGAAAGTGTCAGTCCCACATCAAATGCATAGAAATTTTGCAGAGAAGACGCGAGACCGCAATTGAAAAGGCAGTAGATAACAGTGCAGCTCTGTGGAGAAAACACAATGAGAAGACTTTAAAAGTAACTGAGAATTGCATCCGTACAGCCTATATGATCTGCCAAAACAACCTCTCATTCTAAATCCAGCCACAGCTGGTGGAACTGCAACAACTGAATGGTGTAAACCTGGGATGTGTGCTGCATTCTGACAAGGCTTGTCGTAATATGCTCATGTTTATTGGAGAAAAAATGAGAACTCAGCTAGTGGACTTTATCAAAAACTCATCTGATAAGTTTAGTATTCTCACTGATGAGAGCACAACGGTGTGAAACAAAACATGCCTAATCATCTACATTAGGATTCCCTATGAAGGTGAGGTCTGCAACTTCTTCCTTCAACTTGTTGAGCTGCAGTCATGCACTGGATCGGCCATCTGTGACATCCTGCTCCAAAGCCTTTATACACGGGGCATCTCTGAAGACATGTTGCGCACCCGGCTTACTGGCTTTGCAACAGATGGGGCCGCTGCTATGATGGGCCGATAGAGGGGAGCAGCCACACTCCTACGTGAGAAGATCAACCCTAACCTGACCATCATTCACTGTATGAACCACAAGTTAGAACTTGTGGTCCATGAAGCTGTGAAACACATTACAGAGGCGAGCCATTTTCAGATGTTCATTGACTCTCTGTATTCATTTTTCTCTCAAAGCCCAAAACATATGAGAGAGTTTGAGTCTGCAGCTTCCGATCTGGGCATGCACGCTCGCAGGATAGGAAGAGTATTCGATGTGCGCTGGCTGTCCTCATCCTGCATGTCTGTGACGGCTCTCTGGCAAAGCTATCCAGCCTTGGTCAAACTCTTTGGAGTGTTGATGGAAGACAAATCCAGATCTTCCACGGAAAGAGCCAAATGTCGGGGCATTCATGGTAAAATGACACAGTGGCTTTTTTTGGTGGAGATGGTGTTGGTAAAAGGTGCGCTGGAAACCCTGCAAGCCTTGTCCCTGTTTCTGCAGAGGAGAGATGCCACAGCTGTCAGGGCCAGTGCTGAGGTGGGTGTTGCACTGAGAACACTGAGGTCTATGCGGCAAGCAGATGGTGTGAACGCAAGAGGCCTGAAGGAGGAATTTGAAAGTTTCCACTCTTTAAAGTGAGTGAATGTGTCTCAGCCAAGTGACAGTGATCATCGGAAGGCAGAGGTCTTTCGTGAAAGACTGTTCGTTTCCCTGGCCGACAACATTGAGCGCAGGCTGGATGACAACGGAATTATCATCGCGCATCCTATATGGAGACAACAAACTTCTCACCATGCAGAAGACTCTCGCTGTTGAGGCTGCAACCAGTACCATACTCCTCAAGGAATTCCACCAATTCAAGTGTCATGGCATCACAGGAGACAATCTGCTCATCACTGTCTCCACACTCCCAGTGTCAACAGCTGAGTATGAAAGGGGATTCAGCGCCATGAACCGTATTCTCACAGACGAAAGAAACCTAACAAACGTCTCCACACTGAACAACCTACTGTTCATTTCCATAAATGGGCCAGGGGTTGCCTACTTCCCTGCCCGGAGATTCGCAGAAATGTGGGTAAAAGAGGGACGACATGCCGCAGATGACGCTCCCACAGGACAGCAGAAAAAGACGACGGAAGTCCGTCATCAAGGCAGACTGTTTTCCTAGTATGATGCATAGGCCTACACTATAGCCTATTTATGTTTAAGTTGACACTACGTTGTGCCATTTAATTTTGCCATTCATAAATAAGTGTTTTGACATGTCTAGCCGAGTGGCATATCCATGGTACTGAGAGGGGGATTTAATTCTTGCATGTTTTTACGTTGTGCATGATCACAGTTCATATGTGTGGGGAAAGATAAGCTATTAGAGTAAAAATATTGCGTTAGGCTACTTCATGAGTTAATAAGAAAAAAGATTTCACTATTCCTGCAAATGCAGTGATGAAGTTCATGTTCTCATGATTTATTTTTATGAGTTAAAATGTTTCAAAACATCCCCCCCTCTGTTTTTTTCACAAATCGCACCCTGAGTGTATGTGCATAATCTGTTTGTATATCTTCCTATGGTCAAACGTAATTAAAGGATAATTAGCTATCCATGTGTTCAGTGTTATATTCAGTGATGCTGAGTTTGAGAAAGGCAAACAGTGTTGAATGTGAAATGCACCTGTGTTAGTGCTGACACAGTCTCATGGCTCCTAGTGTTACACAGCGTGTTCAGCATGATCTGTGTGATAGCAGAAAAACACACTTCATCCTGGGGGGAAAAAGAGAGAGAAAGAGATGGTGTGATTCAGCAATAATTTACTAGAATCGACAAGAAACATGGATTTGAGACATACATTAAGATGTCTATTATACTGAGATGCTAGTGCTTGAAGTGGAAAAAATAAAGTGCCGGTACTCCCCCTTGAGGGGGGGGGGGGGAGGGGTGGTCTGTATGATTTAAAAACATTTATTACATGGCTGGGCTGAATTCCAATGTAGAATGCGGTCTGTTATTTCTTTATAACAGACCGCTGCGGAGTATAACAGACCGTTGCCATGAAAAACAGCGCGTTGCTATGGACGCGGAACGGACTATTTTCTTTGGCGGAAGCAATACAATCGTTTTTAAATCAATAAACTCCTTTTTAAATCAATATTTCGTGGCAAATTATTTATTTATTTTGTAGGTAGCCATGTAATAAGCGGGATAATGTATAGAGAGGCGGTCGTTATAGCGAATAACAAGCCCTTCAGGCTGTCAAGACCCCTCCGCTTCGCGTCGGGATCCCGTTCAGCCTGTCGGGCTTGTTATTCGCTATAACGACCGCCTCTCTATACATTATCCCTTACTTAATATATTGTCATATTCATTCAAATTCATTTAGAATATAGACAAACCTTATATTAGTGTAATTGTCTAAATTGGCAATATGTTTAATCTGCCCTACATTAAAACATTCCTTTTTGGTGGGTTTTCTATAAAAAAAGAAAAAACAGTACATGAATCTATCAATTTGCCACTTCTATAATTCAAAGTGACATCAAAAACCCTTTACTCTAAGGCTATTAATGTCACAATCAGCTGCTGGGTCATTATTTAGTACAACAAAATAACTACATGTTGTTTCTCTGATAAGCAGTTTAAATCAGTGCTGTTTGCCACTGCACTGTAAAAATAAAAATATTTTAATGCTTTGCTATCACAATTTTTCACAAATCTTTTGTCAGTGCAGCTTAGGTTCACAAACGTTCAGAAAACACAATATTTGTTTCTGTTGAATAAACGTATCTCGTTCTTTGTATCAACTCACATTTGTTTTAACCCAACCAGGTTAGGCAACTTTATGTTAAACCAACAAATCATTTTTACAGTGTGATTGTGTCTTTAATTTCTGTGCATGATGTTAATCTAATGCCACATTCACAATAATACGTTTTAATTTAAAAATTCAACTTTCCAATGAAAATATTTTCACGTTCGGTTATCGCTGGAGGAAAACAAGTGTGATGAGGTAAACACAGCGAACTTTCCATTATCTTTACAGTATCGCTCCTGCATCATGTAAATGGCATTGATGACAAAGAACTGTAGATACAGATACCATGACAATCTATCGATAAACACACACCTTGTTCTCTGCTTCTGAACTGAATGGACTGAATAGTGCCGAAACACGTCAGTGCGAAGCTCAACTTCCATAGGAATGAAAACGCTTGCTTTGCTTCGCGAAATTGGACATGCACTGCGAAAGACGGGCCAAATCCTGCCGCTGGTTTCATATGAGTCGATTACAAATTCGTGTTCAAGTTGAAAAATGGCCTAGTGACGCCCCTGGTACCGGCAAAATGTGAGAAGTGCTGGTACACAAGAAAAAGTGAGGGTACGCTACAGCTTAAAATAGAGAAGTGCCGTACCGGCCCTTCAAGTACAGTTTCTATTATAATATAACTGTTCAAAACCAACAAAAAAAATGTTCTTGGTGTGCTGAAGATTCTGACACAAATTCATCACATCAAGAAAACCCACTATCCAAAGAATAAAATACAATAAAAATAGAGACAAAGTTGTCAAGTCAAGCCCACCAGCCTTATACATGTATAGAGGGGGTTAAATACTGTTTTTCTAAAGCTCAAAGTATACTTAGTGACTTCATCAGGACTGAGGATGACTCAACAGTGACCTCCAGACTCATCAGGAGGGTCCACGCGCACTTTTTCTGTGTGCAGCCCAAGGTTTGGAGAAGGACCTGGCTGCCGCCTGCAGATCGCCCCACATTACCCTGATTGGCTGATGTATGCCTATTGAAGACGAATGAGCCAATCAGAGTTAGTGTGGGGTGGGTCGATACGTGCAGCCCCTCCCCCATCTGCAGGCTGCAGCCAGGTGCACTTGAATTTTTGAGTCTGCGCAAATGGTTCGCGTACGGTGCGTGCATGTATAAGTGACTTTAGCGCTTGAAAACAAAGTCCACTAGAGATCGCGTCTTTCCGAAATAAAATAAGGGTTAATAAATGTTGTAAATGTGCCTATAAGCAAAAGTTTAGTGTGGGAGGAGTCAATTGCACACTCAGGTACATTAGAAATAGCGATTAACTTCTTGCACTTTGTTCACCCTAGCTCAGTGGTTCTCAAACTTTTTTGGTCGCGCCTCCCTTTAAACCTTTAAAAAAATCTCACGAGCTTAGCTTCTTGTTCGTCTTTTCACCAGAAGTTGCTTGCGCGTTCACAATAGCAGCTTGTGATTCAGTCCGTTGAAGAGGTGCTTTTCTATCATTTCTATGTTGGGCTTGTTCCATTGGTGACAAGTCAACGGTCTGAAGAAGAACGATTCAGTGTAATTGCTGTTCGATGCCGCTTTAAAGGCAGAGCGTTATTCACGCACTTGAATGCTGTTGCAACGGCTGTTTTGTTTTTACTGCAGTATCTGTGCGCCCCCCCAGGCAGAACCACCGCCTTAGCTAGGCTAGTGGTGATAAAGAAATAAAGTGAAAAGGTTGTTTACTGTTTGAAACCGGTATCATTTTCAAAAACTTGCACTTGTTAAACAGTTGCTTAGGCATCTCGCCTGCTTTTTCAGTTTCTTGCGCAGCATTTAAGACGCTGCGTAAAAAATCCACCAAGTGCACGACTACAATGGAAAGAGCGGTAGCGGAAGATTAGACTAGCCTTTCTACAACACATCCTGACGTCACGTGTCTTTACGGGATCTTTACGGGATGTGTGTGAACACACTCACAGATTCCGGAAAATCACTAGCAATGAATGAACCCAAATCAAACGATCCCAGGACAAATCCTGGGACACATTATCCGTGCATTTTCCAGATCTCTGTGTGAAAGGGTTCTCCACAACAGAACTGTTTATGTTCATGGGAGTGTGAAGAAGAACAAGAAGTTGTTTTATTTATATAGCGCCTTTCCGTAGCTCAAGGTTGCTTTACATTGTACATTACAAAACATTTACACACTCGCACACACATTACAATCACATAAGGACACATATAGTCACATTATCCAGTCTTGAATGTAACCACAAATTGTAAGGGGTAGTGGTAAGGGGTAATTCCATAATTTAGGAGCATTAACACTAAATCACCTTCCACCTACAGTAGACAACCGGAAACAAGGGATGGATAATAAACCAAGTTCAGCTGATCTAAGGGATTGGGCAGAGTTGAGTAGTAATAGAGCATTGCAATAATCCAGATGTGATGTGATTAATGCATGAATTAAGGTTTCAGCATCAGCTAAAGTGAGAGAAGTTCGAAGATGTGCAATATTACGAAGATGGAAAAAATAGTTTTTAACAAGAGAAGAAATATGAGAGCCAAAAGATAGAGTTGAGTCAATTAAGACACCAAGGTTATGAATAGATGACGGAGGCTTAACATGAACTCCATCAATATCAAAGGACAGGTCCATCCTTTTGACTGAGGCAGCCAATATAATTTTTTTTTTTTTTAATTTGAGAAAATTCAGGGACATCCAATGCTTGATGTCCCTGATATATGTAGTGAGTGAGTCAGGCAGGGATGCCCTATTGGAGCTGGTGGTAAGATAAATTTGATTGTCATCAGCTTAGCAAATGAAATTGAAGTCCATGCCTGCGTATGATGTCACCAAGTGGATATATATAGATGATAAACAATAGTGGGCCAAGAACTGAACCTTGAGGAACATCCTGTGTAAGCGAAGCAGTAGCAGATCTAGGCTATACTCTTGTATGGTGATATAGTGCTTTGTCAGCGGAACCAGTGATGCCGATATCAGAAAGCCGAGAGATCAGTGTTTCATGGCAGACTGTGGGCCCTATTTTAACGATCTGAAACGCAAGTATCAAGCGCAAAGCGCAAGTAACTTTGTGGGCGGGTCTCTATCTAAAAGGGGTTGGTCTGAAGTAGCTTCATTATTCATAGGTGTGGTTTGGGCGTAACGTGAAATAAACCAATCAGAGCGTCATCTCACATTCCCTTTAAGAGCAGGCGCGCTTGTTCAAAGCGGATTCCTATTATAACGGCGGATTTGCCAGGCGCACGCCAGGAGCGGTTCACAGCCGAGGAGACCGACGTTCTCGTCAGGGACGTTGGGGATGGAGAAACACACCCAAATTAACTTTGGTTAAACAGGCGTATGATAATTTGGGTAAATGTGTAAGCTAGATGTATGATTTTATAATAAACTCTATCTATCTATCTATCTATCTATCTATCTATCGTAATAATGTATGATTTGCAAAAATGAAAACTGCTGCTTCTGTGTAGATGAGAGAATCAAAGTGTATGCGCGTTGTGCACACGCTACATTGATTATGGCCAAGCATGCGCCCTTAAAATAGCATAATGAACAACGCGCCACTGACTTTAGACTAGGTTTTATCTGGTCAGTGGCGCAATTGTTTTATGGAACAGTAAAATAGCACCAGGGATTGTTTGCGCCGGAACACGCCTCCTTTTTTGCGCTGAACCGCTCAGGGAGCGCAAGTTCATTCCCTAGTTTAGCGACGTGCTTCTGTGGAGGGAAAAGCGCGCTTTGCACGGGTGCAAAATAGGAATGATACATGCGTCGGTGTACAAAGTCAATTGCGCTGGGTGCAAGATAGGGCCCTGTGTCAAATGCAGCGCTTAGATGGAGAAGCATCAAGATGTTTATTAACCCTGAATCCACGGACATAAGAATGTCGCTAACCACCCGAAGAAGAGCAGTTTCAGTGCTATAAGATGATAGCAAATGCGAAGCCACAACCTTTTCAAGGATTTTGCTTAAGAATGTTAAATTAGATATTGGCCTGTAATTGTCCATGTTTAGATGGTCAAGGCCTGTTTTTTTAAGAATGGGGGTCACCGCAGCCATTTTTAATTCTGCTGGGACAATGGCAGAAGCCAAACTACAGTTTATCATATGTGTTATGAAGGGTGCAACCTCGAGGACACACATCTGAAGCAGAACAGTAGGTGTGGAATCAAGCCGGCAGGATGTGGAGTTAGACTTCACAATTAGATCACTTCTGGCAGCAGGAATAGTCAGAGTAAAAGCAGAGAGAGAGTTTGTTGAGTGAGCTGAATCAGATAACATCAAATGAACATTTGAGTCACTTGTATGAGGGGTGTCTTTGGTGATTGACTTCAATTTGTCTGAAAAGAATTGGGAAAAGCTATTCATAAGCAACCCCAGAGCCCGAAATAACATGTGGTGGATTAGTGAGTTTGTTACCCATAGCAAAGAGTGATTTGGGCCTGCACGTGGAATTCCTAATGGTAGAGGAGAAATGAGAGGATCTTGCAGCGTTGAGGGCTGTACGGTAGTTGAGCAAATGTTCTTTAAAAGCCAGAGAATGCACAATGAGTCCAGTTTTCCTGTATAGTCTTTCTAGGCGCCGACCCTCACTTCATCGTTCGTAGTTCAGGAGTGAAGCAGGGTGAGGCACGAGTAGATGGAGCCAGTCTAGTTAACAGGAGCATGCCTCTCAAGTATTTGAGAAAAAGCATTATTGTAAATACAGCAGATTTCTGACGGACAGTTAGATAGTAAACACTTTGACAAGATTGAAGCCCTTATTGAAACAGAGAAAGAAGATGGATTCACAGAATTGATATTATGATAGGTGAGCATTTTCTTCAGTGGTGATATAGATATTGGAAAACTAAAACTGAAGTTTATGAGTTTGTGATAAGAGAAAGCAAAATCAGAGCCACTAACACGAATATTATACAAGCCAGATGTACATGAGATCCAGTATATGACCCCTGGAGTGAGTAGCAAAAGTTACATGTTGAGTTGAGTTGAAACAGTCCAGCACAGACATCAATTCTTTGCATTGTGCAGTGTTTTCATGTATATTAAAATCATCATGCAAAATAACAGATGAATGACTACCACAGACAAGAGTGAGTAACTCACTAATCTCAGACAAAAAGTCAGAGGGAAATTTTGGAGGTCGGGAAATTAAATTTACAGCCAGTGACGTTTGGCCAGTCATTTTCAGCACTAGGTATTCAAATGCTGCAACATTATGAAACTAGATCTTGGATATTTTAATAGTCTCACGGCAAACTACAGCCAGCCCTCCACCTCTACGGAGATGCAGTTGAGAGAAATAGATGTACTCAGGTGTTAAAAGGTTCAAGTTGAAAAGGTTTCCGTCAAAAGTAGCATGTCCAGGTTTGTGTCAATGATTATGTCATTCAACACTGATGCTTTATCAGTTAAAGAGCGAGTGTTCAACAGCGCGCATCTGCAGGTTCCGAGGTCGGGATCAAAACACAATGATCTTAGATTTCCAAAGTTGACAAGTCGATTTTCCTGCTGTGTTTTACCCGAAGCACGGGTGTTGGTACAGACAACCGGAATATTACTTGAAGACGAGCAATGATAAATCCGAAGTTTCTTTCGCGAACGGTGTATGTAGCAAGGGCGGTGTAAAACTCCAAGTTCTTCACACCATTTATAAGTGTCCGGAGCCAAGCGGAAAGATCCTTTTAATGTTCTGAGTTGAGCAACAGAAAATTGTATAGCCATCTCGGGAATGGTAATTTGATTAACGTCATCCAAAAACAGCACAAAAAGACCAAAAAACAAAACTTGCAACGACATGACCAGTGATGACCCACACAACATTTAATCGGTTTAACTACGTTAGCCAGAACCGTATCGGATCCACAATTCTCAGAAGGAAAGGCTACCCAACCATACCAAGGATTGACACCACAAAAAGATGAAGAGAGTGGAGACTCACTGTATCAGACGTCAAGAGGGATATAAGGATAGGAATGGAGAGGGCTCGCAGCCGATCTGTGCGACAGGATCACGGAGACTGCTGGGTCAGTTATCCAAAACTTTTTGAGTGTGTAAAGTAGTCCAGGAAATAATCCAAGAATGTCGATTCTCAGAAAAAACATATCCAAAAACAAACGTAACAGTCAACAATAGCAGACAGACAGGCACCAGCGTGAAGCGGCAGCACAAGTGCACTTAGCATTCTCACACCAGAAGTGTGGGTGACACAGGTTCTCCTGAAGTCAAACATGTCTTTAATTTTGTCGACATTTAAAAGCACATTTTGTTGTCGCTGCACCAGTCCACCAGCCAATTGACCTCTACTCTGTATGTGGTCTCATCTTTGTTGCTGATAAGACCAACCACTGTTGTATCATCCGCAAGTTTGATCTGATTTGAGCTGTGCAGGGCAGCACAGTAATATGTGTGAAGGGTGAACAAAAGAGGAACGAGCACATTAACACTAAATGGATTGATCTGATTGATGACACTATTGTCTTCTGTTAAGCTGATTTATAGCTGAATAGGCAATATCAACACTGTTATTGAACGTGTGGCGAGCGGTAAGTTTGATGACAGAGAGAGAAATTGGCAAAGAGAGGGAGACAAAGCGAGAAGAGAGAGAGAGCAAAGGAGAAAGAGAGTCGACTACGCCACCCTGGCCACTAAGCCAGGTAAATATCCTAGTGAGGACACACAGGTTCGATTTTCTTTACTGAACAAAGATAAAATGCTGGAGAGCAAGTCAATTAGGCTCAATCATACAAAGGCTCAATCCCACTAACATAACCACAACACAATAACAATAAACAAACTCACAGGGCTCGTGATTATCAGAAGCAGGACGAGCTAGTGCCAGACTCAGCGATGGTCAAGGAGCACCCACACATGCAATACACTTGTAGACCACACACTATATGCTATGGGTTGTAGACCACACACTGTGCTCATCGGGACCCACCATAAAAATAGAGCAACTAGCCCTCCTGCCCCGGACTCACAGCGCCTGAAACACAAGAAATACATATTGAAAAGAAAAATAATTGTTCTTAAATGTGGGTACCCAGTTTACAAAAACACAAAATAACCAATGTAACTAAAAGAAAAAGACCGCAATCGACTCAAACCTGCAATCATCAGTTTCAGTGATTGTGAATAGACCATTGCCACCAACCTGTCCAAGCCTCACAGGCCGGTTACAACTCACAACCCCTCTTTCCTTGGACAAGCTGAGTATTACTCGCAGTGAGAAACTGATAAAAAGAAAGAAAATATTATTCATACACAACAAGAAAACAATAAAAAGACAGCACCCAAAAATAACAAAGAAATCAAAGCAAGCAAAATACAGGAAAACAATGAATTAAACAATCACAAAATAAAGCAAACACAAGAAGCAAAAGACACAGTAAACAAAATATCAGTAATACACATCAACCAAACTGAGTAAATTGCACTCAAACAAACTAACAAAGCAAAATAACAAACATACAAGCTAGCGAAAACAAACATCAACAATGCTCAAGCGTGCCCAACCGCTCCTAAGCATGTTGATGAAACAAAACAATAGAAACCCAACATTGAAATAGTAGGAACAAAACAGCAGCGGTAAAAGTCCTAAGCCAAGCAGCACAGTCTTCAAACGCCCTTAAAGCAACACTAAGGAACATTTTTTACCTTAAAATAATGTTTCCAAAATCGTATCAGTGGTTCATCAATTCGTAACAGGGTGAAAGGCACTTCTGGGTTCGCTTTGCGGTCCTATATCTGCTATAACCACACTATGCAAGTCTGCCAGATCAGGTCGCGTTTCTGTAGTTCGAATGAGACATAAGAAAACTACAAATTTGACTTGCTTTACGTCAAGCGTTGCAATAGTCATTATTTAGTTTTTCTTCGTTTCTGATGTCGCAATACGTCATACTTTCATGAAATCATGCAACATCGTTCATTCCAAAGCCGCTGCTGGATAAACAGCGAGTGTGTGCGCGACGGTAGGCTACAGGAGGCAAAATAATTTACGACAGTGGTAATGGACAATTCCACTTCCAACCTGTAGGGGGACCGAAGAGGAAAAGTTCCTTAGTGTTGCTTTAAACATGCGGATTAATTCACCCCTCAAAATCCCGAATGTGAGCAAGAATATACATAACATTAATTCATCATTGTTGTACAATGATGACACATACCAAACATGCGGAGATCGTCCGGCAGCCAACAGATGAAAAGAGTTCACAAAGACGAGCTGGAATACACAGATAAACCCCGTCTCTATACACAACCTAATAAAATGAATATGGCTACACCTACCAGGAAGCCAAGCAGCAATCCACCGTTGACGCTTAGTGCAATACATACAACAACACGCGTTTGTATTCAGCAAACAGCGCTTATTGCCAATGATTGCAAACCCTCAGCACAACGTGTGCTTATCCACAAACAGCCCAGCACCTGACGAGGGTAACACTGTTAACAGTTTCAAATCCTGTAGGCTCGAGCACGAGCACAAACGGCCGCAGCACTCACCTCCAGCCAGAGCACAGACAGACGGTCGCATAATGAAGCCCTAGAACAGCCACCTTAATATACCCCTTGGGATGAGATGCTGGTTACCTGCGGGCATCTAGGGCGGAGTCAACACACCCAGAGAGGACGCCACCAACTTGCACTTCACTACAAACCGAATTGAATCAACATTGAACTGACTCGAGCAGAGCTGCTTATTGCTGAATTGAGCTCATTTCATAATTTCTGTACTTTACACAGTTATTTACCTGACCTGAATCAACACTGAACTGATTAAAGCTGAGCAATGACACTACTGTCTTCAGTAGAGCTGCTTTTACAGCAGAATTTGTCTCATATTTGATGAAGTTTGCATCATTGTTTGTTATTTTCCTGTTTATTACTGAAGCTGCTTTGAAACGATCTGTATTGTATAAAGCGCTATAGAAATAAAGGTGACTTGACTATACTGACAGACTAGGGCCTGTTGTAACACTTTAGAATAAATGTCTGTTAATAGGTTACTATGCAGGACAAACGAGTAGTACTTCATTACCACTTCAGCCACTACTTTAACCGCTCGCGTCTCAGGCACATATTAATGTTGTGATTAGTAATTAATTGATTAATTGGAAATTCCTAATCATTTGTCATTTAAATAGTTCTTACTGAGGCTAATCTCATTCAGTAATTATTAATTATATAGTAAGAAACTACCACAGTCCTAAATGTACTATTACTTACTGATTAGTTAATCTTGTTTCCAAATTACTAGTATCTTAAGTGTTAATATTGTACTAATCATTTGTCCTGCATTACTTCCTGCATAGTTGCCTATTAATGACAGACCAGTGTTACCGGGTGTGTTAGTCAGGAAGTCCAGGATCCAATTACAATCCAATTCACAGCAGGCTAAATTTTCCTACCAGCCTTAAGATAACTACCTAATGCTGAAGTGAAGTCTATGAACAGCATTCTGGCTTAATTGTCATTTCTGTCCATGTGTGTGAGTGTGAAATGAAGTACAGTAGAGATGGCACCACCAGCGGTCCGGTAGGAATGGTTTTACAACAATAAAGTGGTTGTTGTTGTTGTTAGAAATAATACCACTTTTTAGTTATAAGTTATAAACAACATTTTGGAATAACTAACTGTGTGGTTGGGTCATTCTCATAATCCCAATCTCAAGGTCAGGATGCTAAAATCACAGCCTCAATACATTCAAACAGCACATCAAATGTAGACATGGACTCATCAGGCAGATGTCGATCTCTAAGCAAACGCGGCTAAAACATTTTTTTTAAAAATTGCTTGAAAATTATAAGCAGGTGTGTTTGATTAAAGATAGGGCTAAACATTTGTTTTTTAACTGATTAAACAATTCATCAATTAATTGAAAATATAAAAGTATCACTGTACAGGAGCTAGTGTATGAGTGAACACCTGGTGTGTGAGAGAGTCTGGGCACATGGCTGGACTACCTTAGTATCATAGTACTATAAATACCACACCACTGTGAGAGTAATTGATCACTCCTGAAAAAGTCTTTGACTCAGCCACAAATACCTGACTGAAGAACAGGAGGGATACGTAGTGTGTTTGCCAAGGAGGCAACGAGGAACAGATCAAACAGACTCCTGTAAATCATTCATTTTCTGAAAGGCAGACAGCATCTTTTTGCTTTATTGTGCTTGTTCTCATTGCTCCGTGAATGCAAAACAAGTGTAGGATCTGAGTTCTAAGTAGTTGATGACTAGAGGTAGGGATGGAAAAATTAAGCCTTTTAAAGCTTTGAAGCTTTTCTATGATCGTTTCGGGAAAAGATTCAAAGCATCAAGAGTGTCGAAAACAGTGGCATCTTGTGGCAGATTAAAATTATAGCAGCCATAAACCTGAGAGCGCAGCTCCGATGTCTTATCCATTAAGCACAAATAAAAGCCTGACTACGCTAAATGCGTATATGGAGAAGATCGAGTCCATGTAGAATGATCGCATTCTTTTACATATGCATCTGCTTCCACATGATATCGTTGGTTTCTGCTTCTTCTTCGCCTGTGTTTTGATCAGGAGATTCAGTACTATTTCAGAAGACACTTAATAACACCCCTTACCATATTACAGTGAAAGCATGGAAAGCCGGAAATTTCCGTCAATGGAGGGGAACGAGTTGAGAGTAATTCTCAGCTGTTGAGTTGACCTCAAGGACGAGGTCTGCAACACTTGGAGTACTGAAGACTGGCACAAACGGCAGTTACAGACCTCAGGTTTACATAGACCCAAGGTTCAGCCAGTAGCCCAGCCTCTAAGGTGATACCATTTAATCTAAGGGGTCCTGTATAGGAAAAGATGAAAGAAGTAAATGACATTATTGAAGTAAATGGGCCTGCCCCATGGGTTCATCTACTTGTGATCATCCCAAAAGCTAATTCTGAAATCAGATTGTGAAAAGCCAACTGAGCAATCATCAGAGAACGATACCCCATCCACACAGCAGGTGAACTTCTACAAAGCATGAATGGATCTGTGGTCTTCAATAAGTTGGATCTCAAGTGGAGAAATGATCTATTGGAGCTAACACCAGGCGGGTTTTCCAGAAAGCAGGTAATGCGTCATACCCGGGTAAGTTTACTCAAGAGTAAGCAGATAACCTCAACTCTAAGTTCCAAAAACTGAGGTAACCTTCAGGGTATGTACGTCGCCATAGCAAATGACTCCAGAGTAGGTTACGTTCCAGGGGTATTCAGCGCATGATGAGGCTCCAGTGAGCATAAAAGATTTCGCACAATAATATATTATATGGTAATAATATAACACAAAGCGATGTTATTTTACACTAATTTATTTATTTTATTCTCTTCTTTACTTCTTAAAATATTTATATTATAAAATGCATGTGATATATTTCACAACAAATGAAAATTAAGTAAAAAAATAAATAAATAAAAATTAAAAAACATACAACCGTATTACCTTTAAAAAGCACAGACTGTTTTTTTTAGGTAAATCCTAATTGAAATTGAAATTTATTTTTTTAAATTGATATATTTAGCAACAGACGAACAATATATGTTATCGTTCACAGTAACAAAAAGCTAATTAAAGAAAGATTAAAAGATAAGATAACAAAACCATCCAGTAGGTGGCGATATGTGCTAAGATTATAAATCGTCATTAAAGGGGGGGGGGGTACAATGGTGTTTCATGTATTCAGAGTTGTTTACAGTGTTAAAGAGATGGATTCTCATGCTTAACATGGCCAAAGTTTTTTAAAAATATTTTGGACGAATAACGGAGAATTTCTGTGCCGAAAATCTTACTTCCGGGTTGGTACAAGTTTCGGCTCTTTTTTTTTCGACCGTGGATCTAATGACGTAGATGAGAGTGGAACTCCTTATATGAGCATTTCTCCCGGAAAAGCGCGGCCGCGCACACGTCGACTAGAGGAGAGCGAGACCGCGCACACGTCGACCAGAGGAGAGCGAGACCGCGCACATCAACGCGCTTCAACAGGAAATCATCGGCAGCGCTGCATAGTGTCTCCAAAGTGTGTTTTTGGATGTGAGGGAAAGCTTACCAAAGAACCCAGCGTTAGGAACAGTGGATGCTGTTTGTTCCCTGCATTTCGACGATGAATGTTTTATAAACAAAGCCCAGATCGACGGCTCTGGCTTCGCCCACACGACCCGCCTCCAGACGCTCGTTTTTTTCCGGAAAGACTCGGTACAGCCTATCTTTTCTGTTATAAATATAATAAAACTAAAGACTTTTTGGAGATATGAAGGATGCAATACTACTCTATAGGTACTCAAGATTAACAGGAGATTGAGTGAAAATGAGCATTTCACCCCCCCTTTAAACAATTAAGCAAGAAGTCGTATGGCGCGCTTTTTCTTTGCGTCAGTTCCCATGGTGACTCCTAGACAGACTGCGCTCTTTTGAGGCGAGGAAGGTAATCAAAGGAACAGGAAACAGGTGCGGCACTAATCAGGGACAACTAATCAATCAACTAGAACTAAGGCAAACCAGGCAATGAAGACTACCAAAACAGTAACACTTTATAATAACCTTCAGTTGCAAGTCATTTATAAGTGGTTAGTTAATGATGAACTAATCATTTACAAAACATTCATAAATGATCAGCAAGGGATATACTAACATTTTATGTATGTTTTGTAAATTCCGTTACAAGTCATTTACAAGTGATTAGTAAATGATTAACTAATCATTTACAAAACATGACTATGCATTTCATAAATGTTTAATAAATGATGTTATTTTTTTTGTAAGTGCATTTGGGTTGAAAAGAAATAACCCAGGATGTTTCAGAGTGACCCAGCACATGAGTAAAAATATTAAAAAATAACCCAATAAGTTGACCCAGCAGGCTGAACCCAGCACTTAACCCAGCATTTTTAGAGTGTACAAATACACAATCAGGATACAACAACATGAACAGTTATCACACTGCATACGAGACAAAACCAAATCAAGCATGTGTAAAACTGAAGTTTACTTGATCCATTTGTGTTGAATTCACTGAAACTGGGCAGTGGATTTTCAGTTTCCAACAGGCTTTGCATAGATCAGCAGAGTAAATGTTAGAATTAAGGGCTATTTTATGTGTGTTTTATTTAAGGGAAATACCTGTTAGTGTTTAATGTTCAGTTATTGGCATTTCTGTAATGTTAGTTCTTGTGGTTAGCGTTGTGCAGAAGCGGCTGTGGGAGGATACAGTACATGACAGCCACGACGCTCCTCTCAGTCAGCACTGAGACTGTGCCCACCCCATTTACTTTACATTATTCATCCTCTCTGGGTCACATTAATATCTATGTAATGCATGATCCAATATTTCATATTATGAGACTGTCAAACCACAATTCTTGTTTTCTATCAACTTTTCTTGTTATTATGCTTCATTCATGCTGTTTTATGAGTCAAAGAGTCTTATAAAAGCCTTACTGCTTTCACTTTTTGTCATGATTTTTATGCAGAGTTCGCACTTAATGACAAAAAATTAGTCATTCTGACAGATACCATTGAATAAAACATTAAATCCATTAATCGTTCCTTAATTTTTGTCTATTTATCATTCCATCCAGTTTCTGTAAACATACATGTTTGTACACATGGCATATACTTTCAAAAGAATTTGTTTAAAATACTTTTTCAAACTAATCTTTTCAAACTTAAATTTGTCTACTAACATGTTCAACAGTGAACCACTTTCATCCCTTTGAAAAATCAACCCGAATGGGATTCACAGAATGAATGAGAAAAAAAAAAAAAAAACAAGTGCAAATTATGATTTGGGGTTATAAAATATGTATTTAAACTGTTGGCCATTGCTAGTAGATAAATAAACTCCTGTAAAAAGCTCTTTTCATCCTCTCGCTAGTTTATTTTCCCACAGTGCGCGTACCTGAGGAAACAGCTATTTTTAGTTGTCCTTTCTCGTTTTATTAGGCTGTAAGCAGTCATGCGCGTATACAAGCTGTATTATAAATATGGTAACAGAGCGATTTTTCTGTTTTACTTCCAGCATTTAAGTTACCTACTTCAACATATAAATGTCAAAGAGAACATCAAATGGACAGAAAAAAAGAACATACAGCACACAGCAATGAAAGAAACAATGCTCCTGATGAAGGAGATTGAAAAAAGAGAGTGTGTCTGTGTGTACTCTTCCCCATGAGAATATCAAGGTCAGTATCTTAGTCAAAGTGAGACTTAGATCAGCCTATCTTGATACTTTCATTCTGAGTCACAGCCTTCGTTGTCAAAACAAGTACTGGGCCCTTGCACACACACACACACACACACACACACACACACACGCGCGCGCGCTTGTTTTACTCTATTAGTAAGGACATCTCATAGTCTACTCTTGATTTTCTCTGTCCTAACCCTACCGCTAAACATAACCCTGTGCAAAATGCAAGGGTTAAAAAAACAAGCCCTTTTAACTAGTGAAGTTCAGCTGAAGGTTTACTATATTAGTGAGGCCATTTTGCATCTCACAGTCAAACCAGTATACACACACTCACATTGGGTTTAATGGGACTTTCCGTAGACACAATGATTATGTTATTTTTACTTGACTTTAATGCTAGAAAATGCTACACTGTAATGATTTACACTGTACAAACGGTATATTGTGTCCCATAAGCCTAAACACAACCATCACTCTGCTGCGGTTAAAGTCATGTTCTCCTTTTTTTGTGCGCAAAAGCCTGAGAATAACAAGCTAAATTAACTGCATTTATTTAGGAAATTTAGCAATTAAATAGTATCTATTTTTCTCTGAAATTCTACCCATGGATTTGTAAAAAAAAAAAAATAAAATCTACACTAGTCTATCTAATGTTTCCAAGAAAACCCATTAGATTAGTTCAGTAGATAATAGAGCCATTGCCACCAATGATCTCTACGATCAGCTTAGCTCACAGTGCTTTTGAGTAACTTTGAAGGGGACACATTTGGTCCACATACATTGATACCCTCTTTACCCCAATGTAAAGAACTTTATATAACACAGATCACTGTGCATGCACTACACCAGGAGCAGAGCTGCATTCATGGGCCCTTAGGTTGTCCAAGGCCTGAATTTATGGGCCCGATATGCTGAAAGAGCATGATGATGGTTCTGTGTAAATGATGTCTGCTCAGCAGTGAGAATGAACTTCTGATAAATTCAAGGTTGTACTGCCTCCTAGTGGTATATTACGTTAATAAGAAGAGTCTGATCAAGTCAACTGAACACAGTCACCTAAAAGAGTGCAGAGAGCTCACATTCATTCAAAACACTGAGTTGTCAGAGACATAGCAGCTAGTGCAAGCACTTCTTAATTTAATTAAATATTAGTAATATAATTATCTTAATAAATAATGATATTGTAGTGTTGACCTTGCACTGATATTTTTAATAATCTGAAAAAAAAAAAAGAATAAAATTAATTATTTAAATAAAATAATCTGAATCAAATTCAAAATAAAAACATTATTGTATTATCATTTAAATGGAATTTGAAAGCAAATACTATATAATTTTATCCTGGAGTTAAACAGTCATTACATTTTAAATCAGGATTCGTTTAGATGAACAAAGTTTGAAGAACAGTATTTATTTGACAAAAATCTTTCGTCACATTATAAATGTCTTTACTGTCATATCTTAAAAAACTTTTTAGACTCATGAATATCTTCTGTGATGCTGCTGAAAGAAGACAAGATCGAGAGTATGAAGAGATGTACCTATACAACAAGTTTGCACTTTCATTTGGAGTGGTAATTATATGCCAGACTCACATTTTGCATTCATATTATACGCAAAACCTTCCCTTTAACTTCCATTGATGAAAAATGAGTATGCATTGCATGCAGAAATGTATTCTGTCAACATCATCATTGTCCCGCCCCGTTTTTCTTACGAAGATTCATGATTTCATCTCGTGCAGGTGCCGAAGTCGCAGTTACAACGGCATATGCAGATATATGTATTTAGATTCTTTTTACAGCAACCTATTGTACAAAAAAAAAAAAAAAAAAAAAAATGCTGTATGTATTATAATAATTTCTATAATAATCAGGCGATTGTTTTTATTGTTTAATTCTAAACATTACATTTCAAACGGGGAAACAAAAGCTTTCAGAACCTTCATTAATTCACTTTGAATAATTTATGCTAGTTATACTAGTTCTGTATCTCTCTGCTTTGTTTAATCTGTGCTCTGCTTTGGTCTTTTTGACTTTACGTTTAATATTACACTTTTTTATATTTAGAATAATAAAGGTATTTACTTTATAATAATAAAGGATAATGCCCTGATTTTTTTGTCCTTTGCCACTTCAGGAACCGCCCACTCCCACTTGGAAACCAATCAAATATTTAAACGTCTTCGGAATTTTCCCGCCCACTCGTTGTGTGAAGCTTGTCGAGTTGCACGTGCTGTGTTGAAGTTGAAGCTTGAAGAAAAGTATTTAGGGAAAAAAAATCAGTTCTTGTTACCCCAAATTATTATAAAGGCCTTCAGTTGTCAGGCAGTTCATGTCTAAATAGGAATATCCAAATAATTTTTCATAAAATGTATTAAGATAAAATTTAGTGTAAGGGTCAGCTGTGCACAACGATTACTTTTTATTGATTCATCATCATATGTTATTGGCTATGTTTTGACTGTAAACCTGATTTAGCCCAGCTTGTTTTTTTGTGTGTGTGTGTTTTTTTTTTTTTTTTTGTGGTTGTTTCTATTTTACATTTGTTCAAAGCAGAATGTCCAGAAGCTCTTCAGAAGCAGCACTTCTTCTAGGAAAGGTGTTCCTTGAGCAGATACAGGTAACTTGAGAAATTGTGTCTTGAATAATCATATTTATTTTTATCCTATTTTTCACAGTCAAATACCTTAAAGAAAACGACACATAAATAGTTATGTAGGCTAATATATTATTCTTGAAAAACAAGTTAAAAAAATATCTTTAAAAACTCTTAAATATACTTTTTGCCATTTAGAAAGAGAAAAAATAAACGACTGTGAAGTGGAAGTGAAGGGACAGCAATGGGAATGTGGGTACCATGTACAGTATCTTGATAAAAAGAAAATTGAATTGTGTACTGACTGTAACTCTGTTTCTCTTTCAATGAAGCCTCACTCATTGAAGAATTGGCCCAAATCTTTAATGGTGAATGTAGTCGGCCTGAAGAGGTGTCTTTGGCCACAACCTGGCAAAAGTAGAAATCCTTAAGCCATGAAAGATGGCAGATTGCAAGGTAGGCTTAAGAATCTTGGTATAGAAATATGGTTAAGAATCTTTTGGCAGGCTGAATATGTTCTGGAATCTGCCAACACTGCCCAACTAGTCAGGCCATTGTATGCTGTCTACCTAGTATTTATGCACCACACTGGAAAAAAGGCCACTCCAAAAATAAGCAAAATAAATAAATAAATAATACAAGATATTTTTGCTTGTTCCACTGGCAGATTTTTTTGCTATTACAAGTAAAAATTCTCTTGGTAAGATTTCTTGAAATAAGACATTATATTTAAGCCTTACAAGATCAGAGTGATCTTGAAATTAGCTGGGAAAACTCATTTTTAGCAATATTTTACTAGAATTGTGATGTTTTGTGTCTCATAATAAGCTTGTGATGCTCAAAAATAGTATTTTCCCCTTAAAAGTAGCATCTTTTTTGTCATCCTGTTTATTTCAAGTGTATTTAACTAATTTTTAGTTTGATAATTGTTACACTGTTCTAGATTTAAGTCTACCTACTACCTTTTACTACCTACTTGAAATAAGATTAGAAAATGGCATTTTGAGACAAAATGTCTTGAAGTTAGCATTCCTGACTCATATTAGGCAGTGCTCTTTTGCCATAATAAGCCATAATTTACCATCCTGTCATCATCTCAAGTGTATTTACCTTATCGTAAGCTCTACAAAAGTACTACTGTTCTTGATTCAAGACATTAACTACTTCTTATAAGACAGAACAAAATTAAACTAGTCTTGCATTTAACCAACTTTTTTATTTTTTTATTTAAACAGCAAAAAGTCCCAGAGGACTGCATAAAAGGGAAACAGCTTCATTTTTCTCAACATTTTGGCTCACAGTATTTATGGAACTGCAATATGAAAACAAAGCAGAACATGCCAAATATGTGAGTGAGTTAAGGTCAGGTCCAAACATCTGACCAATGTGCCCCTCAATACACGTACAAAATATGTGTTTGCACAGGCACACTCAAAACATATAGACACACTAGGCAACCTTAAACTGCTCCACCTGTGACATACATTCTTAACCCCTTAACTGTCACCCCCCTTTTTGAGAATGGACATTAAAATGCACTATTCAAGCCTAAATGGTTGTAATTCAGGAATGCTTTGGATTATAGACCTAAGTTTGGTCTTGTTTTAAAGGTAAAAAAGCAGATTGCTGAAGTGACAGCACTTCAAAAAATTAAAGTATGAAGAAGTTATGGAAGTTTAAATTTACATTAAATCAAATATAATTTATTTAATATTTTTCTTTTATATAAAATATATATTTTACAAAATATTTTTTACTATAAAATTACTATAAAATCAAAGCCATATATCTAACCAAGTTGTGTTCCAAATTTGAAGTTGATATCACAAAAATTGAAGTTCCCATGAGATTTTGTTTAGGCGTAATACCAAAAAAAGCCACTGGATTTGTCAGGATCAGGCGAACGATATTGGAATAGTTCAATGGGTCCTTTCAACTTGCGTCCTAGAGCGATTTCCGCTGGGGTATACTTTGTACTCTCCTGCCAAGCTGAATTGATAGCAAACCTGAACGCACGGATCCATTGGTCCCAATTCCGATGATTGTCCTTGACATATGAGGCAATCATGGTCTTAAGAGTTTTGTTTACCCTTTCTGTCAGGTTAGTCTGCGGATGGTATGCAGTAGTAAGTTTTTGAATGGCACCCCATTGTCTGCAGGTAGCGTTCAGAAGTTGTGAGGTAAATTGTGGTCCTCGGTCTGATACCAAATACGTAGGTACCCCCCAACAAGTAAAGATATCTTTGATAAGGATGTTAGTTATCAAAGGTGTCTTAGCTGACCGCAAAGGGAACACCTCGATCCACTTGCTACAGTAATCCACAGAAACCAATAAATACTCATTCAACTTCGTGCTCCTTGGAAATGGTCCCATAAGATCAATACCCATCATATATCTGGGTTCTTTTACCGGAGTAGATTGAAGGGTTCCAGAAAGTTTGGACATACGTGGCTTGTATTGCTGACAGGTTTGGCATTGTTTGCAGTGATCCCATACATCTCGCTGGATTTCTGGCCAGTACCCCACGTTAAGTAGTCTCCGCAATGTCTGAACAGAATCTGAACATACACAGAGGTGAACAGAACATCTGAACAGAAAGCTGTTCTGTACAACATAATGGATACGTTGGGGGTCGATAGGGTTAAGCTTTGTTTCATCCCACAGAGGCTGCAATGATTGATCACTTTTTTGGCTTCGACCAAGTTCTTCCCAGTTGATTGGTAAGTCTCCATTCACATCCTTTGCCTGGCATACCGCAACACTTCCCAGTGGCTCCCCCTCAGGCATTGCACGGGACAATGAATCAGGCACAACATTACATCTCCCTTTTCGGTATGTCACAGTAAAGTCAAATCCCTGGAGTCGGATAGCCCACCTAGTAAGTCTTGATGTTGGACGAGGATGATTGAATACCCAAGTGAGTGTGGCATGATCAGTAAGAACTTCAAAGGGTTTCCCTTCTAGGTACTGTCGCCACTTCTCAACCGCCCAGACGACAGAGAGGCATTCCTTCTCTGAAACGGCATATGTTTTTTCAGCTCCTTGAAGCAGACGGGATGCATAGGCGATGATGTGTTCTCCCTTTTCCGAATCCTGAGTCAGGACAGCCCCAAGTCCTAAGTCGCTAGCATCGGTCTGCACTTTAAATGATTTACTTGAGTCTGGGGGCACCAGAACTGGGGCCTTTTGTAGGGCATCCTTCAAATCTTCTAAAGAATGTTGGCACTCCTTAGTCAAGTTCCATGGTACACCCTTCCTCTTAAGTGCATGAAGTGGAGCAGCACGTTTCGAAAAATATGGAATAAATCGGTGATACCACCCAGCAAGACCTAGGAATCGCTCAACTCCCTTAATGTTTTTGGGTACAGGAAAATTCTTGACAGCATCCACTTTGGAATCCTCTGTCTTGATGCCGCTGAAATGACGTGTACTAGGGAAGTCAGTGATTTCCTTACCAATTTACATTTCCTAAGGTTAAGGGTTAGGCCAGCCAATTCCAGCCCAACAAACACCTTCTTCAGATCCCAGAAGTGTTGCTGGATGTCTTTGGAGTACACGACAATATTGTCTATGTACACAAAACAACATTTGCCAATAAGATCTTGTAGAACTTTGTTCATGAGCCTTTGGAATGTTGCTCCAGCATTTTTCAACCCAAATGGTAGACGAACAAACTCATACTGGTTGTACTTTGTAACAAAAGCAGTTTTTTAGATGCTACTTTCATCCATCACCACTTGCCAGTATCCAGTCTTGAGGTCTAGGGTACTGAATACTGTTGCTACGTAGACAGACTCCAAGATCTCTTGTATCTGAGGCATGGGAAAACCATCCAGTGGGGTTTTGGCATTCAGTGCTCGAAAATCCACACAGAAATGTATACCCCCATCCTTCTTGGGCACTAGCACTACTGGAGCTGCCCATGGGGAGACAGATGGTCGTATTATACCTTTATTCAGCATGGCTTTGACTTCCTCATCAATGAAGTTTTGCTTATTGTTGCAACGGGATATGCTCATTTCCGTATTGGAACGGGGTCATTAGTTATAATCTGGTGCTTAATGATAGAGGTTTTACCTAATGTATCTGTACAGACAGTCGGCCAATTAAACAGCAACCCCTCTAAATGCCTCTTCTCTGTACGGGAGGTATCCGCAAGACCCACCAAATCCTTGATGGCAGCTGTGGTATCACTAGATACTTGCACTATTGGCAGTGCACAGTGTATGTTAACTGATGGTGGTTGGTCATAACAAGAGAAAGGATGTACTGTTTCTTTCTCTCCAGGCAATGAATATGTGGAGGAGTCAAAATCCAACTTGACTCTGCATGTTACCAGGAACTCAAGGCCTAATATGAGCTGAAAGGCTAAGTCCTCATCTCTCATGATGAATAGTCGCAACGGGTTTGTGCATCCTTGCAGGGCACACTCCCAAGTAACTTCGCCCAACGCCCTCTGGATATGGCCATTGGCAAGGGTAAATGTCTGTCCCCGACTGGACCGCCAAGACTCCGTCTCATCCTTCCATCTCCTCCACAATGACTCCTGAATTAATGAGTAGGAGCTACCTGTATCCAGGATGGCTTCACAAGGTTGACTACGCAAAGTTATAGTCAAGGTTAGAAGCTTGACATTACCTCTTGTCACTAATGCCATGCTGTGACTTTCGGGCTTACCTCTGCTGTACTTATCTTGGCCTCCTCTTCTGGAAGACTGCTCAGCCTGACGTTGCTTCCAGAAGGCCCTCTCCTCAGCAATGTCCCGCTCTACCAAAGCTCCTGTGCACACCAAGTCATCAAAGGTAGTCACTGTTCCTCTCAAAATACTAGCAATACGGGGATTACAGTTTCTTAAGGCAGCCTGCAGAGTCTCTCTCTCAGACATCGTTGGTTTCAGTCTAAGGCATAAGGCTCGATACTGGAAAGCGAATGTTCGAAGATCCTCATCAATCCCTTGTTTTCTCTCTCTTATCCTCCTTTCTGCTTCAACCTCATAATCATCAGGTAAAAAGGACCGCAAAAAGGCAGTTTTGAACTGACTCCATGTTTTAACTTGTGCTTTTTCAGCCACCCACCAATCCTTGGCGGTATGTGTCAGTACCGATGGCAGAGTTTCTAATATTTCAGCATCGCTCATGGGTCGGACAGCTAGATACTCTGCACATTTTTCCAGATAAGCTATCCGGTCTTCAGCTCCTGTGCTCCCAAACTTAGGGAATTCGATTTTAACGGCCATTCTATATGGCAGCTGGTGTAGCATGGGAGTTGACTGTACATCTGGTGTTGAGGTGGTAGTTGGTGTGGAGGTAGCTCCAGGTGTAAGACAAAACAAAGACTTAAGATGGTTGTCTCTTCTTTTCATGCAAACCATTACAGTTTTACCCATCTCTTGTAGCTGGTTTTCTAGGGTTTTCTTCAGGCGGCTACTCTTTTCTTCTACAAAATCAACAAGCTCTTCCTCCAACTTCTTCAAACTTTGGTTGAGTGATGATTGAGTGGTCATTAGCTTTATCAAGTCTGGCATCAGCCCCTCTATAGCAATCAAACGACGGTCATATTGCTGAAGATAATTCTGAATAGTGGTGTCCACTCCATGAACACGTTCTACACTCTCTTTCTCCATCTTATGCATTCTGATCTCCAGTTGTCTCACCTTTGTCGCAATAGTAAGACTGATCAGACTTTCATCCTCCTTTTCAGGTGGTGGTGGAGGTGGTAGATAACTTGAGTCATTGTCCTCTTCTGGAACAGCCACTCCTCCTTCTGACTCTAAATACAGGCTGCTGAATGAGCATATCAGCTCTCGAACTGGCTCACGTCGGGTAATAAAAGGTTCAGAAGTATAGTCTGGACTCAACGTGTCTCATGCCAGAGCCTCAGCCAAGTCTTAAACCAAAATATGAGGAAGTTATCGGTCGCAACCCTTTCATATATTCTTAAAACATTGCAAACAAGCACTTGGGTAAACTTATACAAAGAAAACTTATGTTTCAAAAAGCATACTCTCATTTCACTCTTGAAGAAAGTTGTTGGGATGGTGGTTAATGTTCCTGTTCGGGCGCCAAAATATGTAACACTAACATCAAGGGTCACATAAATAAATGAAAAGGGATCAATCACCATTTACCAACAGTTATATTATTTTTGTTCAGGAGTTCGGATATACTTCCATGTTGAAGATAATAACACATATAACTTGAACCAGTTGAGAAGCCCTCAAAATCAAGCAGATACCAAAACCCTCTGGTCAAAATAAAACAAACAATAAAACATGAGGTTCAGCAAGCAAAATACTTTCACACTATAAACCTTTGTTAATGTTAAAGAAACAAATAAATCAACTCACATTGAGATATTGAACACAGATGTTCCTGTGATGGATTTTAATTAATCAACTATAATTAATCAACAACATTTGTTTTTCTTGCAGGAACAACATTCATATGCTTTTAATGTTTCCAAACTCTTTGGGGGAAAACTTGTGACTTTGAGTGTGTGTGTTTAAAAATAACATAGTTTTGGGAAATGAAACTCGACAGTCTGTTAGAAGCTTGTGATTAACAAATTAAGTCATCATTAAAACCTTGTGATAAGTAATCACAAGATCAGAGTTTGCTTTACCTAGTAACAGAGGGGTTTGCATATGAATAACCAATCAAATAGTTGGGAAATTATGTAATGCAGCCTGACATTTATACCTCTATACTATAAAAACTGTTGTATGTGTGTTTTACGGTGGGATTTTCAATGGAATTTGTCTGAGATCCTCCGGCCTTGCTTCTTGGGAGAGATTCCCTGAGAACTGCTCGGGGAGATCTCCTGGCCGTGATTAAAGCATTTAAAGGACATTTGCAGGTCTGTTTGTCAATTTATTCCTGCGCAGGAAGCTAGTTTAGGGAAGCAAGTTAGTTAGAAACTCGGCCAGTTGTCGACTGAAGACGCAAGAGCTAGAGTATAAAGGTATTGGGTGTCGATTAGTAGACGCCCCAGTTTAAGGAATTGGGTGTCGATTTGTAGACGCCCCAGATAAAGGTATTGGTGTCGATTTGGAGACGCCACAGATATTATGATCGATTGGGTGTCGATTTGGAGACGCCCCAGATAGTTAGGTTTAGGGAAAAAAAACAACACCATTCCTCAACAGGGTTTTCCAAATGAAAGCATGAAAAGAGCATGTATCCAGTGAAAATCTACCCTCTTTCTAAAAACAAATGTTTTAGGTGTCTTTGAAGGCTTAAAACATACAGTATGTGAATAGGAAATACATTGGGAGTCGTCAGGGGCAGCACCTTCAGTTATAATTTTTTCCGATACTGCAGTTAAAATGATCCTGCAACATTTTACACAGCTCACCTCGAGGACATGCACCAGAGCCTCACTCGCATCTCGTACCCTCTTTGGAGGAGCAGACATGGAGGGGAACAGTGATGGCAGCACACGTAGGATCTCAAGAGCCTGTTCAGCTGTACAGGAAAAGATTCATTACTTAAACACTTGGACAAAGTGCACAAGGTCAAATTTGATCAAAAGGTATACAACAGACACAATGCTTAACCCCCTGAGGTCGGCGGTATCGCCGATACCAGCTCGCTTTTTTTTTATCAGTTGAATTGAGACCCGAAATACTCTTTTGACTTTGATTTTACAAACAAGTTTCATACATCAATCGATTCTGTTAAATGTGTATTATTTTTGTGTATACTCACAATAAAAACAAAGTGTTGTGCTTTTTGCCAAATAAAGAAAAATAAACACGAAGCGAGTTCTGCCTTCTCTCTGTCAGTGTAGTCCATTCTGAAACGCGTCCGAAAATGAACAATAACTCAGCGAATACTCAGTCAAACAGGCATACAGACACACAGGCATGAAGCTTGAATTCTCTTCTTTTAAATGAAGTAATTTATATAAAAAACAAATATTCTCATCTTGTGAAATCTGTATTAAAAGAGAGCGATTCCAGTCGAGCTCATTACAGCTGATTCAAATGTAATGTGACTCCGCCCACGGAGAGCGCGTGCTATTCAAACGCAAATGACTGAGGCAATCCACGCAAACCTGTGAACGCCCCCATATCAGCTCGAGAAAACACAAGTTTATTCAGATCATTACTTGTTTACACCGTCTCGCAGCGCTGTGAGGAATAATAATAATGGAAAATGTCCCTCAGAAGTGCGGGTATATCGAGGAGCGAGCTGAGGAATACAGTAGTACGTTTTTTTCCTTCTCACGTGAATCGGGTTTCTGTTTATGAATGAATGAACGGCAGAGATGCGCGCTGATTACCACAGCTCGCAAAAGACAGTTTAAATTTAAATCGCGTGTGTGAATGAATGATGATGTTTTAGCAAACTGTATTGCTATACTGAGATGAGTAAAAATCGACTGAAATATGTTGAAATAAAATGTAGGCATATTGTATAAGCAACGTATTAAACTGCAAATTAACATTTATATGCCCTAATATTTCATAAAGACAACGTTACAGTCAGGCGAAATATGAAAGACAACATTTTGTTGACTAGATTTGGGTACAGTTTTTACTGTAGAATATACTGTAAGATTACACTTGAATTGTTGTTGTAATTGTAACCTTTTTAACCTGTTAAGCCTCACCAGTGCGTCGGCGCACTGAAGCGTTTTTTTTTATATATAGCTCAAAGTTACTATCAGATTTAACCCTCTAAGCGCCAAAGTCGCAAAATTGCGACAAGACGTCATACTTAATAAAACAGGCTGTAGATCCTAATATGGTGTAATATCTCATTTGTATTCCCTACCACTAGATGGCAGACATGTAATACTTCGATTCAAGACCAAAATGACGTCATGTTCCTATTCAAAGTGTTGGAGGAAACAGCAGAGCAAGTGAGCGATCGTGTCATTGATGCGGAAGCAGTTCAGTTCAGAGCGTCTGAGTAAATTGTGAGATTTGTGAGAGAAAATGGCTAATAAAAACTTGTACCGTGGTCCGTGAGGATGTGTTCAAATGTTATTCGCCGATTCTGACTCTGAAGAGGAATATTTGCCTTTCGGAAATGACGATCGGCCGTCTAATGATCGCGCTTCTCCTGGAACATCTTTGCCGCGCAATGGTGCCGCCCGCGCTTCTCCCAGTACATCTTTGCTGCGCAATGGTGCCGCGCGCGCATCTCCCGGTACATCTTTGCCGCGCAACGTGCCGCGCGCGCATTTCCCGGTACATCTTTGCCGCGCAACGTGCCGCGCGCGCATCTCCCGGTACATCTTTGCCGCGCAATGGTGCCGCCGTGCAAGGTGCGAATGTTCACGAAGCACAAGCAGATCATTTTGACCATTTGCCCAACGGGGATGGGGGTGGCGGGGGTGGACGTAAGCTTAGTGTACTCTTTTCCTGATCATTTGGAATGAGGATAAAAAGACAAAAAAAAACAAAAAAAAAAACACTCCATATATTTTTTTTCCTGAATATTACTGATGAACTGATCCAAAAGTAGGCTATTGTTCACATGTGTTTTACTACTAAAGTATTGTAATATAGTAATAATTTAGTACTTTCTCCTATTTTATTGTTGGTTTCCTCTTATGTAAATAAATTCCAACATCAATTCAATATCTACTATTTCCTGAATATTACTGATGAACTGATCAAAAAGTAGGCTACTGTTCACATGCGTTTTACTATATAGTATAGTAATAATTTAGTACTTTCTCCTGTTATTGTTGGTTTCCTCTTTTCTCATCATTTGGAATGAGGATAAATAAAAATAAAACATGCAAATAAGTTCAAACATCAGTTCAATATCTACTATTTCCTGAATATTATGAAATTCAAGAGGGCCGCCCCCTGATGACGTCATAATATGCAAATTAGATTAGTATATTTACACCCCACATAAACATTCAGTCATCCCCAACATTTTTTTAATTTACAGTAGATCTCTATATTTAAGCCCTTTCAAGCCACAAGCTTTTGAAATTTTGATGTCAAAATCCAGCATTTTTTCAAAAAAAAAAACTTGGCGCCTAAAGGGTTAATGTTATACTTCGACAAACTATACATCATTAAAAAGATATAAGACTCAAGTTTCAGTATTTGACCACTATTGTATTCTGAGAAACTTATAGCGACAGTTATTTCTTAATTTGTGTCAGGAGTTATGAAATGAAAAAATGAGTCGATACCTTTAATATGAATTATGCGCGTCAGCCGCTTTCATTCAGAAAAAACTCCGTGCTGTCGTCATGACAGCGATACACAAAACAACGTCCCTCAGGGCTTTAGCTCAAAAATGTGCAGATTTGGAGAAATATTGATATATTCTCATAGATTCACATCATATTTCTATAGACAGGAATAATATTTATTGAATTTATACCCAAATGCGTCGATGTAATCATTATGAGCGCTTGCATATGTCACGGGGTGACAAATAAGCCCGGGACTATCCCTGCTAGAGAAATGTCCCCGCTGAGATTTGGGAAGCGAAACACCGTCCCAAAGCCTGGGTGAGTGCCTGTCGCTATGGTAACCTAGTGGCGGATTGACAGCAGGTGTGGGTAATTTGCGCTGAGCGTTTGAATGGGGCCACACTAGCTCATGAGAGTATAAAAAGTCAGAGGAAGAGAAAGTGAGGGTGGTTCTTCCCCGGGACGAGGAGAGGTGAGGCGCGCAGTACGTGAGCGGCCGTGGCCGCAGTCGCGGCGGGAGGCCGCGGGAGAGAGAGGACGAGAGAGAGACAGACGAGAGAGACAGATGAGAGAGACAGATGAGAGAGCCAGAGAGAACTTCGGCTGGATTGCGGGCGGAGGCCTTGGTGCACTGTGGGTCTGTTGAGTTGCAGTTTTATTGTGGAAATGAGCACGAGTGAAACCTTACAGTGTGTGGTGGAAATGTGAGTGTGGGAATTGTTTCTGCTGTTCACTCGCAATCACAGCTGTCCATTCCTCCCTCTGTCTGAGTCCAGTGAAGAGCCTGCTAATGCTTGAAGAGTCTGCTAATGCTGTGAGTTACACGTGTCTATTCCTCCCTCTGTCTGAGTCCAGTGAAGAGCCTGCTAATGCTGTGAGTTACACGTGTCTATTCCTCCCTCTGTCTGAGTCCAGTGAAGAGCCTGCTAATGCTGTGAGTTACACGTGTCTATTCCTCCCTCTGTCTGAGTCCAGTGAAGAGCCTGCTAATGCTGTGAGTTACACGTGTCTATTCCTCTCTCTGTCTGAGTCCAGTGAAGAGCCTGCTAATGCTGTGAGTTACACGTGTCTATTCCTCTCTCTGTCTGAGTCCAGTGAAGAGCCTGCTAATGCTGTGAGTTACACGTGTCTATTCCTCTCTCTGTCTGAGTCCAGTGAAGAGCCGGCTAATGCTGGAAGAGCCTGCTAATGCTGTGAGTTACACGTGTCTATTCCTCCCTCTGTCTGAGTCCAGTGAAGAGCCTGCTAATGCTGTGCCGAGAAACGCGAAGAGAACGCTGAAGAGAATGCGGAAGCTGTGGATTATGTCCATTCCTCTCTCTGTCCGAAGGTGCTGAGAAACGCGAAGAGAACGCTGAAGAGAATGCGGAAGCTGTGGATTATGTCCATTCCTCTCTCTGTCCGAAGGTGCTGAGAAATGCGAAGAGAACGCTGAAGAGAATGCGGAAGCTGTGAATTATGTTCATTCCTCTCTTTGTCCGAAGGTGCTGAGAAACGCGAAGAGAACGCTGAAGAGAACACGGAAGCTGTGGATTATGTCCATTCCTCTCTCTGTCCGAAGGTGCTGAGAAATGCGAAGAGATACATGAAGAGATAACCTGAACTGAAGAGACTTTTAACATTGTTTTTATTATTTAATAAAGAGTATATTTATTTTGAATGCTGTGTCCGCCATTTCCTTTGTGTCCACGGCCGGCTCCTCAGGGGCGGCACGCAAGCGAAGGGGTGGGCGGCCCGCTGGCGCTCCACCCCGACCTGTGACACATACTCTGATACTGTGTTTTCAATCCATACCAACAGCCTGAGGGCAATAATTGTCCATATATGGAACATGAAGAAGAGCCATGATCATGTGACATTCCAGGACGTCACTGATACACACAAAGCTACAGAGTTCGCGCTGTAAAATGCAGATACAGATGTTTTGAAGATAATAAACATGATTGCAATGATATTTGAGTTACCTGTGTTTTTCAAGACATGCCAGGTATTTTCATAATAATAGATTATATTTATAATGTAATGCTAATCTATATAGACTATCATTGTGCAGAACAGTATACAATAGTATATTTTCTGTCAGATTTTTTTATCTGAAGCCAAATTAGATCACAGAAGATTATTTAAAATACTCCACTTGCGTTATAAAAGTAAGTTTGGAGCACAAACATGGTTTTAATCTCATAAATGGTCGTGTATTGATGGTGTGCTAAGCTAACATGCTAGCTAGCCCTAGGTGCACCTGCAACCTAGAAGTTATACTTTTATGTTTTTTTGAATGCTTACTGAAAGTTTCTTTATTCAAGAATGTTCTTTATTCTTTATTTAAAATGTGAGGTGAACTTTGAGAAAAGAAATTAGGGATTGAAACCCTATGAATAGCTTGTGAATAGCCAGTCGTTAGTAACTATAATGCAGACAAAAGAAATGCATATTTCGAGCCATAACCAGGCTGGAGAGGTGTGAATGTGTGCAGGGGGAGACTGAGACTGAATGGGGCTCGTTTGCACCACAAAACAATAGAGACAATATACTGGATAGATGCTTAGAAGATGGCAATAAACATCAGAAGCATCTTAGCGTCAAATCAAAATAAAGTCAACTGACATGGTCTTGAAAAACATTTAACTAAATACAGAGTTTTGGACTTATTATCTTCAGATTTTAAACATAAAATGTTTAGACATGTGGCTTTAGCTGTAGTGCATTTCTAGATTGCTCCAGTGCCAACTTCAATTTTATTTTCATGAGGATGTTTCATAAAAATTAATTTCTAATAACTTTACAAAACTTTGAAGCTATTTATAACAATTTTTGTCATTATGACAATAATTAATTCTACATTTACAATAAACTGCCAGGTGTCAGCTTTCAAATGAGACCATACTTGTGCTTTTAGTACAAAGGGTTCATGAACTGTATCTGTTTCAGTTTGGGTATGTCATTTCTGGGGATTTTTCAAAAGTGGGGTTGCAGCTTAACAGGTTAATAAAAAAATATGTTTACAAGGTAGATGTAAATAAACTATTAAAAGGTAAATATAATTTTTTTCTTTAAATAATTTGTATTGTGTTTTATTAGTAACAAATTTGGGGAGAGGATAAATATTCCAAAACTGAAAATACAGTATGAGAATTAACTGCACAATTACTAGACATGTTTACCTTGGATATTATACAATTTGCAAGCACAATGTGTGAAAAAAAATATTTGTGTATAAATATATATATATATATATATATAAATATATATATATATATATATATATATGTGTGTGTGTGTATGCATATATATATATGTGTATGCATATATATATATGTATGTGTGTGTGTGTGTGTGTGTGTGTGTATGAAGAGTTCAGATGCAAAAGCCTCTAAATGCCATCTGAAATTTTCTTCTAGAATGATCATTTTTATGAAGCTTGTATATTTAAGTTAGCTATAGGTGACACACCTGAATGAATGGCTCATTAAGTATGCAGGGGCATTGTCTCATCAGGTGTGAACTACTAAATATGCATGATCGTTTACGCCCCATCCACATATTGCCTTTCCAAACTAAAAGTGTTTTGCAAAACTTAAATCAATGTATCGTTTTATGTGAATGATTAGGCAGGATGATTTTCACATCATTTTGAAGAAAAAACGACATCCATTAGTCAAAAGTCTTATTGACACATATTTAGTATGTGTTTTGTGGCCTTATTTCAGAAACTTTCATTTTTAGTTTTTTCAATAACCATGCATAAACATTATTCTCTCAAAAATGAAAACATGTACATACACGTGGCTCACATATCATGGTAGTCCTGTTTGTGCTAAATAGAGTGTAATTTTTTTTTGCCATTGATATGTTTAAGCAACTGAAAAAAGCACAAATGTCAGGGCATGTCAGAACATCTCAAGGACCCCAAAAACACCCCAGACCCCAGAGGGTTAAAAAAAAATAAAAAAAAACATTCAGCAAATAATGGGATAGCCATCATAGATGAAAAAGAAGGACGACAAAACACTAGCTCATGTACTTGACAATTAACATGCCTGAAGGTCCACCCTAAACCCTATTCCCTAATAACACCAAAACAGCATTCCCTACCTTTGTCCATTCCCATTGGGGGTTTCAGCGCCTTTTTCCATACAACAAAAAAATGCACCTTCTGGCAGAAGTCATGCCATCTTCCCTTCAGTTCATCGATGAAGTTGGTATTATCCTCATCCAAAATGCGTTTAAGCTCATCCATCACCTATGAAATATCAAATATACTAATACAGACATTTGAATATATCATTTAAGAGGCAATTGGTATTTTAAACATTGTTTGTGATACCATGGTCTTCATCATGCACAGTCAATAATGACTTACATGTCCAACGTCCTTGAAACAAGGATATGCTTCTAGAACCTTCTCGTGTCTGTCCTCCTCGCGAACGGTATTTGAATCAATGCTCTTCTGGCTACAAATTCCAAATCCAAGTGATGAGAGACATCCTGGTGGTTTGGATTTTTTTTTTAGACAAAGTTTGTAGGGTTTTGTAGTGCTTGGCCAAGGTTGCTAGACTGGTGTCAACATCTGCAGACTTGTTAGCTGTAAGACACAAAAATACATTATTAATATGCCACAGTTTAAAAAAAAAGTTCAACTCATGTTGTTGCATGACAAAAAATATGTCAAAAAACTGCCATAAAAATCATACATTTATATTAGATTAAACTTTCATGCAACTAAATCTTTTAACAAATATCAGGCCTGATCCTAACTACCAAATACCTATTCATTTTTGGCATTTTAATCATTTAAATGTCATTTTAAAAAATCAAATCATTTTTTGTATAATAAATGCATGAGAACTATTTGCTCGAAACTCATATGGTCATGCAATCACATACAATTGCATGTAGGCACACAAGTACAGGCCCGTCGCGACAAGGCAAGCAAACCAAGCAATTGCTTGGGGCCCCGAGCTGGCCGGGGGCCCCAAGACAACGACTGGTTAAGAATAAAATGCAACGACAAACTGTGTGAGCGCCCCTTTGATAGTCAATGCAGTAAAGTGCAATGACACTGTTATCGGGATCCCCCTCAGTAGTCGCTGACAGCAGCCAGCCAACCACGTGATCTCTGCTGCCGGCAAAATACAAAACCTCCTCGGCAGTCATCATGAAGCGGAATTATGCTTCAGGAAGCCAGAAAAGAAAGAAGAGAAAGGAAGAGGAGGATAAGAAAAAACAAGATAGTAGTAAGTGATAAATTACACTGGATAAAATAGCTCTACTTATCTTGTACAAATGGTGTAATTTTGCAGCAGGTAGGCTAGCAAAAATATGTTTATGTTAGCTACCTGCCTGTTGGCAAATGCTGCTTGTAACGAACAGTTAGTGCAACTTTTTTTCCAACGGACGGAATATGGTTACATACTGTAATATGTTTTTTAATGGGATAAGGAAGACGCAGATCTGTTCCAGAATCACTGTTTATCGTATTTAATGACATGACATTGCTATAGCTTTGTAATAGGTTTTGATGAAAGTGGCATAGCATGCTATACTAACTATTCCACCGTGATAATCTATTTACCAAATGGGGGTTAGGAAAACCACACAATAAATTCCGTGCATCAAACATTAGCTTGGGATGTTTTTAAGCATTGGTAGTTGTGAAAGCAGCTGCATCCCTTCCCTTCTAATATCAAAATATGGAAATGCTAACATATCTTTTCGGTAACACTTTATAATAACCATCATTAATAGATGGTAAATTGTTAGTTATTTAATCTTTAGTTAATTGTCATTTAACTGTTAGCAAACAGTCTTTTTACTTAATAAATACTTTTGTAACCCATCTATAAACATTATTTAACCAGAAATGACAGGCAGAGGAACATGATTTTTACATAGCTTATCTTAATGTGCTAGTGTCGGGATATACGGTAGTGACAGTTTATGCAAATATGACATTATTTTTATAAGTTACCAATGGATCGTGAACAGTTACTTTATTCTGTGTGGCAATTTTTACATTGTTACATTTTGAAGTACAGTATCAGGACATGCTGTGGTTCCTGTAGGCTTTGCATGCATGCGTGCGTGGGGTTGGGTTGGGGGCGCCTACATGTCCATTTTGCTTGGGGCCCCCAAATTCCTTCAAACGGCCCTGCACAAGTACACCCCTACAAAGATGTAAATACCTATCCTCTGATGTCCATTTTGTCATGTCAGGACTGTCATCTTGACCAATAAAGTGGGTTTATTAGTTTATCTAAAATATAAATACCTCACAAGGGCAAATATGTAAATGCAAAGTTAAAACTCACCTTCTAACTCACTTTCTTTAGTGTCTGAGCCTGGGCTGCCACTTCCTTCTGTGGACCGATCTAGAATATTGTTGAGTCATTTGTATGCATTTCATCTGTGTCTGTTGGAGGCTCAAGACGGTGCCTCTTTGTAGAGCTACAAAGATTAGTCAGTTAATCAATTAGTTGTCAACTACTAAATCAATCAATCCATCTGACTTTATTTGTATAGCACTTTTCATACAAACAAAATGTAACACAAAGTGCTTCGTAATAAAAAGCAATATCCCCAACACACATCCAAAGCAATTACTTTGTAGTCAAACACTAAAATAAGAGCACTCAATAAAACCGGGAAGTGAGGAAACACTAGAGACAGATCACCCAGGACATTGACATGATTGATCATTTTGAGTCATTTTTCTTTTTTTTCTTTTTTTTTTTGATTGTCCAAATATGATTTAAGCTTCTCAAATGTGAATATTTTCAAGCTTCTTTAGTCCTCTATGACAGTGAAATTAACATCTTTAGGTTGTGGACCAAACAAGACTTTTGAGGACATCACCATGGAATTTATATTGACATTGAAAATGATTAGCAGATTAATCTTTGATGAAAATAATCATTAGTTACAGCTCACCTCTTTGAATGTCTCCCATTTGGAGTTCTTTTTTTCGGGAGGATCTCACATTTTGCAATCTTTTGTATAGCTGTGTGTGCACAGTGACCTGCACAAGACATTTAATCAATTTTTCAAATTGCTACTAAAAATGTCCACCATGAAACACAGTCATCAACTGGGTGCATTTCACTTACCCATGTATGGAGGCCTTGGTCCTGCAGCAAGGGTAGTACAGTACTATTCTCTTTGCCATTGCTGTGATTTCTGGCTTTGATGGGTATCTGTGTGGTTCTCCATCCTCCTTTGCCCTCAGGATTTTAATCATACTGGTCATGGTGTTTCGAATGAGCCGGCATCTGAGCTCCTTTGACATCTGGCAGTTGCGCTGTTCGCCTCTCTTCGACAACTCAAAGTACTGTTGTCGGACTTGCTCAAGTTCTGTGTCGGTGTGCAGTACATATTCTGGAAAGGATAACTTCACAACCTTTTCAGGGGTTGTGTACTTTGTAGGGCTTGCTTTCACAGGAGTGGATGTCTGTCGCATGGGTGATGCATTAAAGGAGGAACTGCTCCATAATTTTGAGTGTTCTTGGCCAGACTCCTGTAAAATAAAAGATAATGAACTAGTGCAAAAAGCAACATTTTTGTTTTTTGTGACAACACAAAATGTAATGTAGCATTGACAGCTCTGCACACGTATAAATAAGCAATGTTCCATTTTAGGGGTGAAATCTATAACTAACTGAACACCTATCAATTCATCTAAATTTAATTAAACAAACATGTAGACTTCCATGCCTGTTCCAAAAACACTGTGCTGTTAGCTCAATGTGCTGCTGCCAACTTAAATGGGTGGTTAGTTTAGGCCACTTAACTGAGAAACTGACCTCCTCCGACGCACCATGACAGGCACGCCAGACCGCTTTTCTCCGTATAAAGTTCTCTGGGCCTGGGAAAAGATCCCACAAGTCTTCACGAGTCATTGTCTCTGTGATGTTTGCAGCTATGAAAACATTGGAAGACAAACATAGCAAGATGAAACAGTGCCCTAGAAATCAAACTGCATGAGACTATTAGAAGTTGACACTTCATTCAAATTAGGTAGCTAGTGCTAACCAGCTTAGTTAACCAGCTTATAGAAATGTAGATACCTCATTGGCTGCTGTTGTATGTCATATAGACGTTACTAGTATAACAGGAGCTACCACCAACTAAGAATTTTTCTAGTGACCAACAATTGTCATTTGTTGCCATTAGTTGACTAGTCTTCATAGTTTATGAATGTAGCGGGAACTAAATAGTGTGAGTAATGGGAGGTGAAAATTCACTTTGCTTTTGTTCTGAACACAACATAATATACAACATTATCCCCAAAGCGCAATTCAGTTCCTACAGTTCACAGACCACACATAACACTTCACACAACAGGTGACAGAAGGAGCGTGATGTGACAAATGGGAGAAAGAGTTTGAGGCCCACAGTGCTGCTGTAGCGGGTCACATGTGGAGCAGCGCCAGGAGGCAATTAGCTTCTTTTTTTTTAGCTTCAATTAGGCCTCTGCATTCGTACGTTCATATATGATAAAGAATAATATTTGCATACATTACCCCTTAAAATCGACACTGCGACATCATCCATTTCTTCCATGCTATTAGCTGACTTAGCTAGCTAGTTAGCTCCGCTAACGTTAGCTCGCCTCGCTGTCTCTGTTCCGCTGCAACGATACACAATAAACACTGAAAACACATTGAAACGTCGATAACATTCAAAGGGTGTGCGATGTGAACTACAAAGAATGAGCACTGGATACAGCGCTTTAATTTACTTGCAATGAAACACGTCAATCCTAGTTCAAATCCAAGTCGGTCCCATATACCGTTAGTTTACGCCCACATTCCCATTTGCAGCAGCTAGCTGGCGGTGTAACCATAGTAACAAGTTTTTACGGCAGTCTTGCTCTACATATTTGTTAGCCTGGAAATCCAGACCTAAATCTGAAAGATTAATGGTCTGGCATCGAGTAATGAAGATCGGCCAGCTCGAGAGGCGGCACCAAGCATGCATTTGAAAATCTCACTGCACGCAATTGAATAACACTACGACCAATCACAACAAGCCACATACGCTTAGCTACCAGCGGAGCTAACTGGTAGATTAGACTCTGCCGTATCTGGTCGGCAAAACAGCAAAAATGCCCTTCTTGCAAAGGAACGATTCGAGCGCCGTCTTCTGTTCCTCTTTTAGATAAAAAGCCAAGTCTAACTCGTTCATTGTAGCGGCCAAAGCCATTTCAAACAGCTGGTGTTCATCCAGAGCCATCTTGCAATGTTTACTAATGACTTCGACGTCACAGCGCTGTCGTCATCTGTTTAGCTCGCCTCTGGCCCGCCTATATCAGATAACCCGATGTGATTGGTGCAGCTCGGATACAAGGGCATTTTTAATGAGCTTCATTACTCAACGCCAGAGTAAACTCGCTGAGCAAATTCAACTTGTGCTCTCGCGCGAACTCTGGATTTCCAGGGTACCTATTTGTGGCATTGACTCTGAAACAACTTTTAAGTCACATTAACACCATGCACAGTCGCAGCCCTGACTTTAGCGTCGTGTGCGGGATTGATGGCTGTCCAAGTGAGTACAGGGTGTATAACTCCTCCTACTATCACGTGAAGTGGACACACGCGCATCATCTTCTCCAAGTTGAAGCGGCGGAGGAGAAAGGACCGACTCGCCACGGTTTACCTGGAGCAGGTGAAAGGACAGCCGCAAACGACCAAACTAATGCAAGCCCTGTGGCTGAAGCAGAGGTTTACTTTACTTTACTTTTTACTAAACATACTTTGCTTACAAAATCTGCCCATCCACTATATTTGTTGAGCATGAGCTAAGAATAGAGACAACATAATACACCCAACACTTACACTTTTATTTAGCACTGTCCACTATTGCTCAAAACATTGCATTTTAAGACCAAGTGTAAACAAGGTCTTAAAGCTGCAGAAGGCAATATTATTTCATGATAGTTTAGCTGGAAATAGCCTATTTTGATCATTGCATGTCACTAACAATATGCAATTGAAGGGTTACTTTAAAAAAAAAAAAGTGTCTGTGAGTTTGCATGTTGACTGCATTTTTATATGAATTTTATAATGTATCATTTGTCTTTGTTTGTTTTCTACCCCGCAGAGAGCTGTTAACCCTCTAAGGTCGGCAAACGCGCGGGCGCGTTTTGCTGGATTTTCTCCACATTGTAGAACTATAAACTTAAATTACTCCGTCATTTATGGTCATTCAGAAAAAAGAAATATAAAAAAAGAATCTGTGATATTTCTACTTTTGTATGTGTCCACTTACAATCAAATCAAAACATTGTGCTTTTGTAAAATAAAGAAAATAAACAGGGTGTGCGTTCTGCCTCTCCGTCGCGGTGAACTTTTTTTTCTTGAGCACGTCTATAAACTGAAACAAAACTCAGCGAATACTTGTCACACATTTATGAGCCATATACCTTTATAAACATTTAAGTGTGTACTTTTAAATGATCGGATTCAAACTGAAAACAAATATTCTCTGTTTAAGTCATTTGTATAAAACCAACAAGATGTCCAGCTTCTCAAACGCTTCCTAATTATTTTTTAATTTACCACGCCCACTCGCACAAAAGAGATTCACATGCAAATCTCCACATGGAACGCGAACGCGCTCATTACCTCAAAAACAAAACACCAAAACACTTCACAAGTCTCTGCTTTTAGACGCGCCTGAGCATACATTGGATTTACATCAGAAGAAGAAGAACGCGATTTGAAGACTAGAAAGATGTAAGGTAAGAAATTCTTACATATTAGTTTGCTGTTGTTGCATAAATTTCACATTGCAGTTGAACTGTTGCTAGATATATGGTGAATATTATAATATTTAGACCCGTGTTTACTGTTACTGTTTTTGTGGATATCTGCTCAAATGTAGATATGTATATGGTAACCATAATGTTTTATATTTGAGCGCGATCGCGTTTGAATGTATCATATTTTGCAGCACGATCGCGTTTGAAAAGCAAACGGCTTCATGTTTTTACTATTATCTCATTTCATATCATCATAACGAATGGAAACATTTGAAGTAACATGATAATCAATATATTTTTCTCTAGCTTAGTTGTTACTGAAATCTTTTGGAAGATTTATACTGCTATAGGTATAAATATAAGTATATTTATCCAGCACTGCGCATAGCTTATGCCTACAAGGCACAACAAACCTGGTGTTCATTATATTATATATTGTTGGAAACATTTGTGTGTGTGTATTCTGTGAATTTTAAAAAGCAATTTTAACCAGAAAAATCTAAAATTTATTCCCAAAATCGTGCAGGCCTTTCTCTTGATATCAGTATGTTCACTTTTTTTTTTCAGGGCCCAGATGCCACTGAAGACTTCAACATTCACATGAGTCTCTGTACATGAACATGGTAAAGTGAAAATCAAACACCTTGGAAATGAAAGGTATGTACAATGTTTTTAGGAATGGCACAAAGGTATAAGTGTTTTTTTGGCATTTGTTGTGTATCTTTGGACTATGTTGTGTTGTAAATAAATCCAAACAATTTAAAAGCCATTCTTTTTTAAATCTCCTCATTTACAGTATTGTGCAAGGTTGCTCAGAATGATAGGGCCTGATAGCTCCTAATAGGGCCGTTAGGGGAGTTTTTTTGTCTTTCTCAGGTGTGAAAAGCTTACATATTAATGACCTCCGCATAAAGCTTTTTCACACAAAACACGTCGTACCCCCGCAATGGGGATATTTGAGCAGTTTGTTGACCCTTTCTGTCAAAATGCTTCCACCCATTTGCAGGATAAGACCATCAAAGAACTGTTAGAACAGTTCACAGAAGAGGCCACAGACATGCAAGGATGGATTTTTTCATGATTTCATTGATGGAGACATTTTTAAGTCTGTTTAAAACTGTTTTAAGAAGTTTTCACTGTTTTTGAAATTTCCCACAGCATTGCAGTTGGTTCTATATACAGATGAAATTGAGCTATGTGTAGCCAATGGTATATATGCACATATGCAATCCTCTTGGATCTCGGGCAAACAAAAACAAATTGTTATTGATTTATTACACCTTAGGTAACATCAACCCTAAATACAGATCAAGACTTGCTGCCATTCGTCTGCTTGCCATGGTAATATCAAAAGATCTTTCCCATTTTGGTATTGATGAGATATTTGAGAGGATTAACCGTGACTTAACTGAGCTGTGTGATGGTGTCCAGGTTGTCACTGCAAATGGTGAGAGGACAATCTATGGGGCACTTATGTCTGTGTGCGGAGACACTCTAGCTCAGCATGAAGTGGCTGGATTTAAGATAGCAGTGGGATTTGCCTACAGTAAATGCAGGCACTGCAAACTTTGAAGACATGCAGGAGCGATTTAATGAAGATTGTTTGTTAAAAGGGCAATGGCATGTCATTACAGGCAATGTAATGACATTGAAAAGGCAAATACTGACTTTCTGAAAGACAATCTAAAAATGACATATGGCATAAACAGGAGAAGCAAATTAACAGAATTTCCTCACTTTGATATAATCAATTAAACCCCACAGGACATCATGCATGTAATTCTTGAAGGTGTTGCCCCATATGAAATCAAATGTGTTTGAAAGCATCTTGTGCTTTCAGGGCATATGGACTTGTGCATTGACATTGACATTGCGCATGACAGTGCATTTATTTGTTTCCCTTATTCTCCTGTGGATGCAAGGGATAAGCCTTGCCCCATATCTGTCAATACACTTGTCATCAAATGACAATAAATTGAAACAGTCAGCTGGACAGATGCTGGTTTTGTAAAAGATCCTGCCATTTCTCACTGACAAAATTGGAGAAAACTATTACACACAAATGCTATTTAAGTTATTAGAGATAGTCAACATTCTGTTTTCACCTATTATTGCTCTCTCAACTCTTTCAAGGCTGAAGCTTTTAACCCTTTAGAACCTGAAGCTAAAATAGGTGTTTTTCACATAATTAGATTTTTTGACTATACAATTCTAAAACAATGTTCTATCTTCATGTGCAAGGTGTCATCTTTTTCAGAAAAAGATAAGCTTTCAACAAATTACAGTTATTGACCATTATTGTGTGTGGTGAGTTTGTAAATAGAATTTAAATAGACGAGAATAAATTTACTGATTTTTATTTAGGAAAAAAAGCTGAAAAAATCATGAACGAAAGAAACTAACACTTTAAAGTTGAAAAATGAACTATAATACATACAATTCTTTTTTGTGAAATTGGGTTGCACAGTTTTCATTTAGGACACTTTTTTCATACACCCACACATTCACATGCCCGCACTACATGCTTAGATACATGAAAGAGTTAACGGCCATCCGCCTCCCAAGTTTCATTAAAAATCATCCCAATCCCCTGCTCTGCTGTCTAACACTTCTTTCTCCATGTATTTGTTCATTTCTTTTATTATTTTATCCAATCCAAAACACTCTAACCTGCCCTACTTTGTATCTCTCTGTTCAAATCCTTCCTTCCCGCGCTGCTGTCATTTGCAGACGGAAAGCATGAAATTACTGTAATAAGCCGTCACCATTTAAAACATTTCAAACAACTGTTTCCAGATGCAAATATTATACCTAAACAGCATTACTTGCTGCATCTTCCTTCTCAGATTAAGGCACTCGGTCCTACAGTGAGGCATATGTGTATGCGCTTTGAGTCAAAGCATTGCTTTTATAAGCAGTGGGCTTTGAAATGTAGTTTTAAAAATATCTGTAAGTCTCTTGTGAAGCACAACCAACTTTCTGAATGTAGTCAGAATGTGCATGAGAAACATCCAATTTGTTCAAGTGAAGTTGACATGGGCCCAGCCTCTGGTGGAGGTGAAAAATGTTCACTATGTTGAAGGAAAGATCAAAGACGTCTTAGGAATAGAGCACGTTGAACATATAGTTTTGGTACAGTGGATTATGCAGCATGGAAATAAGCATACAAGTGGAAAATCTTTGGTTATTTCTAATGTCATCAATGATACTCCAGAGTTTGCTCTTGTGAAAAACATTTATATTTTAAATGCGTCAGTGTATTGTTTTGAATGCCAACCTCTCTCTACAGTTGTGTGGAATGATCATTATTTAGCTTATGAGGTAGAAGTTCCCGACCTAGCTCAAGCCAATATTTTCATGGATGCTGAAAAGCTTGTTGATTATACACCATACTACTATGTAAACTTCAATAATAGCAAGTACATTCCACTGAAGTATGATCTCACAGACATCATCAAACATCATTCTTGAGTCTGTATTGAGTGTGGGTATTTGGGCGCAATGTATTTTTTTAAGCACTGACAGACACTGTAATTGATGACAGCCTTTATTTTTACTTGTGCGGCAGTATGTCCAGAGTGCAACAGAACAGAGAAGGAAACATAATTCCAGGTTTTGCCTTTGTCTTTTTTACATGTCACATGGATATGGTTTGATGGCAATGTAAGAAAAATAGCCACACTGTACTGTGCATTGTGAGTTGTTGTGAGTTGGGCATGTTGACCTGCAGTTTTCAATAAAGCAGATTTGTTGTCTTAATTCAAGGTAAGTCTATTTCTTGAAACAAGACGATTCATCTTTTACAAATAACACAGCAGCTTAAAAACCTTATGACATGTCAAAAAAGCTTGTTTCATTGAGATATGACTCAAAACAAGATGTTTTCAAGACAGTTTCACTTAACAAGATATTCAAGATGCACTGTCTAAAAAAAACAAGCTCCTTTATCTCACTTAAATCTTGCTCTTTAGGTGATTTTGTCTTACATTAAACGTGATGAGATATTTTGACTGGAAATGAGAAAAATCTACTTTTTTTAAGTTTTTGCAGTGCATGTGTGATGGAGATGTTCATCAGCACCCACCTCTCCATAACAAGGCCCATGGGTTCTTCAAGCCATTGTGTCCATCCACTGCAGTGGAGAGACATTCAGAGACATCTGTGTTCTCAGAACAGGGTATGCTTTTCATGCGTCCCATCATTCGTTTCAGTCTGTACATTTGAAATGGCTGTTTAATAGTGTAAGACATGACCAGCTATTCAATTATATATTTCATTTGACTTGATTTTGAATCTTTTGCTGAGGAGTTTGTTATTAATCATTATTTTGCTTTTGCTTTTTTTAGTCCGATGTGTTCCACTAGTTTTGTCACAGAAAACCTGTGCCTGTTCAAAAAGTTCATGATCAGTGGCAAGCCCGTTATTCCTAATGGTAAGATGTAGTTTTCCTATTTATAAAAACAGCTAAAGGTTTATATAAGAAAACACCATGCTTGCATGTAATATTTGTGATTAGAAATTTGAAAGCTGTTGCAATACATCATTTGTTTATCAGGACTTTGTCATTATTAATTAATTAATTAAATTCATATTACACACTGTTAACCCTTGCTGTAAAAAAAGGCCAAATTCTGACAATATCATACCATTTTCCATTAAAACAGTAATATACCGTAGAAAACAGAAATAGCCTACAGGAATATACTGTGAATTAACAGTGCTCAAAATCGACACTCAGAGGCTGTTTTCCCAGTCACACCCTATACCCTCATTCACTATTCCCTACATTAGTTCACTAATACAGTCCACTTGAATGTAAAGAAGAGAGTGAATTGAGAAACTGATGAACACCTGATTAGCAGAATCACTGAAGGACAGAGAAACAAGAACAGAAAAAAGAGAAACACAAGAACTACAACTGACTTCCAGCCACACTGAGTGTGAAACCAGTTTACAAACCAGTTTACGATTATTTCTTTCATACATGTACAAAAGTTCTTGTATAGAATTAACAGAGATTGAGTTAATAATAAAGTTTGTTGTCACCATGATGGAGATCAGTGTTTGCTTTAGTTGGTCTCTTGACCCTTGACTTCTTACCATTGATCTCTCTCTGACTGCTGTAATAGTGAGTTTATAAAACACATTTGTTATGGCAAGAAAGAGTCAAGAGGATGATCAGGTGTTTTTGGATTTTGTGATGATGTCACAACCATCCTGGACATGTCTGATTCTTTGATCTTTCCTGCATATATTATTTGAATTTATGGATATTTCATTTATAGCATATATCTGTGAATCTACAACATGAAATCAATAATTCTGTTATCAGGTCTTCTGAAGAATATCAAAATAATATAGTGCATTAAAACATTTTGAGCTCCTGCTTATCCTGGACACACACAGACATCAACAATCAGCATATGAATCTCAACAATGGTGACAATCAAAAGTTTCATGTCGCAATGCATGCTGGGTTCCAGGATAATATAAACTCCCAGCATGCACTGCTGCATGAATAAAAAAAATAAAATAAAAATATTGCCACCACTGTTGAGATTAATGTGCTAAATTGTGATATCTCTGTGTTTCTTTAAGACAGTGTAGCTCTGTTTTTTTTGGTTTATGCATGATGTGTTAAAAAATGAGTCATTGTAATTTATTGCTGTGGTTTCACAGTGGTGCTAATGTAACACTTTTGATTGAGGATTAAACTCTGAACGAGTGAGAATGAATTTCCTTAGTGAATGAACAGGCAATATGATGATTTTGTCATCATAACCGCAATTATTCATAAACTACACAAAAGTGCACAAGTGTGACTTGCAAAAACACAGCTCAAGCAGCAAAAGAAACACTAATGTTTTAGCATCAGCATCCCAACTAAAGCAAACACTGATCTCTATAATGGTAACTTCAAATCAAACATTTTCAGTTAAACATCTTAATAACAACTTCTGTAGATGTATGACAGAAATAAAGTCATACTGTTAATAATAAGTGTAATAATGTGTAATGGCTGGAAGTCAGTTGTAGTTCTTGTGTTTCTCTATTTTCTGTTCGTGTGTTCCTCTTTCCTTCAGTGATTCTGCTTGTTAACAGCAGGTGTTCATCACTAATGCTCAACAATCACTTACATATTCTCTAAATTATCTCACTGCAACACTGTCTCAATGTTACTTTTACTCTTTGTAGTGTGGATTTCCCTGTGGGGTTGAAAGGGTTAACAGTGTAAGAAAAAAAAAGTCACACCCACAAAATGTATTTTACAGTAATAAACTGCAAGTTATAAAACAGGTTTATACTGGCAACACTGTTGCCAGTATTTTACTGTAAAATCTTGTTTTTTGGGTCACCATTGTGCAGAAGAGTAGAGCCTGTGCTTCAGTCCAGGAGAAGATCTACAAACATTGATGATATGCTGCATGTTGCTTTATTTAACAGGCGGTGACTGTGTAGTTGCTGGTCCAGTGGAAATCTCTTTATTTACCAAAAGTTTTGTTGTGGTTTCAAATGAAATAAGTTCACAGTAATACTTTGCTCATGTTAGTAATGCTTTATACATTTTAGTTAATACATTTAAATGACAGTTGGTCAATTTAAGGTAGTCGGTTTCTGTAAGTGAAATTAGTTAACTCGAGTTTTAGTGCACTTTTACAGTAACATACTGTAGATTACAGTAAAGAACTGTACAATTAACAGTAAATTACTGGCAACAGTGTTGCCAGTATTTTACTGTAAAAAAACCCGGTAAGGTCTAACAGTGCATGCATACATTCCATTTTCCAATGTTTTTTTTTTAGATGTGTCAGCTTTCAAAATGTTAGTAGCCTATATAGCATGACTAATGGCTCAATGTAATTAAGCCTCATTTAATAAAAACCCTTATGTTGTTATGGAAATGCCATATATAAATAAATAAATATATATATATATATATATATATATATATATATATATATATATATATATATATATATAATTTGGTAACCTTTATCTCAGCAAAAAAGAAAAAAGGACATGGATCAGAAGATGGCTGCTGAGGAGGAAGAGGGGGTGTTACAGCCGACTACTGAGGGATCTGGCTGACGAAGATGCTCCTGGTAACAGAAACTGCTTAAGAATGGGGCAAAACACATTTAAAGCCTTCCACGAGAGGCTATGTTTGCAAATCACACAATGATTTGTCTCAAAGGAATGATTCATTTTCAATTTAGAGTAAATGCTTGAGGATACGGGACAAACTGTGTTCTGTATGGCTTTCATTCGGAACGCTTCATTGATGCCTTAAATACAGGACGATATTATCACAACCGTATTATACGGAACGGTTGGCAACCCTAATAATTTCATGGTCTCAACTCGCCTGCATACCTAACTGTTGCCTGTTCTCTTCTGTGTTGTAGGCTACTGTTTAATCAAAGGCACATTGTGACACAAAGGCTGGATTGTTACATTAATCCAGATAGATTTAAAAATGGAGTCTTCTGGCAAGATACATTTCATTTTGCAAAATATCTCACCATTCACTGATGCGTCCAGGTCGCACTCACTCACCATTATATGTTTGTTCTAAAACGCAACTGCTCTCATGTTTTGCAGCAGGACAACAAATGTGAGTGAATTTTCTGTCATCTTTGAAAGACTGTGATATAAAGAGTGTGCAAAGAAACATATTTTAGCAACAGTGTGAAAGTGAATAGCACATAACAGGCACTATACCGGTATAAACATGAATATCTATGGGTTAAATATACGTCACATGACTAAACTTGCGTCATCGTTTTCAAATACCTCCATTTTCACATTCTACACTACAACACGAAAATAGCATTTTCAAATGTATATCACTGATTCTTGAGAGTCGGGACAAAACACGTTTTAAAAAACTTTTTTTTTAAATACACACTATATCAATTAGAGTTATATGTTTCTGCAGAGAAAGGTCTTAGCTATTTACAGTTTTTGCCTGTTGCTTGAACACTATAGACCCATGCTTAGACTAAAGTAACACAACTTGGAGGAGGAGGAGGAGGAGGAGGAGGAGGACATGCACGGACCCATATTTCTGATGATATAAGAGCAACTTTGGTGGACCATGTCATCAACCATGGCCTGACTATGAGGGAAGCTGGGCAGAGAGTCCACCCACATCTAAGCCGCTTCACAGTGGCATCTGTAATAAGAATATTCCGACTAGAAAACAGGTATGTCTACACCTCTCTACTCAGATGGTATTTACAGCACTGTACTACAGTATATCACATTACCACATCACGTGTACAGGGTATTGCAGGGTGCTAATGCTCCGTTTGCAGCCAAAGTGGTAGTTTTTGTGAAACATACCATGATTCAGGGGCGTCGGACTGGGGGTAAAACCATACTGATTAACAGGGCCCCAAGGGGAGGCCCTTGAAAAGTCTGGAATATATTTTATTTGGAACATGGGGGCCCATCAGGACTGCCTATACATAGGGCCCGGGATCTTGTGCTACGCCCCTGCCATGATTACTTACAGTGTATTGAGATGTTTCAGTACAGTGGATGATACAGTATACAGTAAAGTACTGTAAGAAAAAGAAGCAAACCGATGACAATTTGTGGTTGTATTTCTCTAGAATGACTAGAAGACCTTCTGGGGGGGGACACAAACGCCTGTTCACACAACAGCAGGAACCGTTGTGGACCTAGTGAGGGCAGACAATGCCATCCGTCTCCACCAGCTATGACAGAAAATACTTGCAGACAGGCAAGTGTTCAACAACATAAACCATGTGAGCATCACCACCATCAGACGCATCTTGGGAAAACACAACATCACCAAGAAGCAGCTCTACAGGGTCCCATTTGAGAGGAACAGTGACAGGGTCAAAGGTCTTCGAGCTGAATATGTACGGGTAAGTGTAACTGTCCTTTACATTTACAATACAGTATTGGTGAAATCCAGTAGAAGCTGAATATGTACCATATCAGTACCACATGGATCCATTCGGAGAGCTACACAGGTACCTGTGTGATGGGGTGAGGGTTCTGTATGTGTAGCACTGTAGTACAGTAATATGTTTTTTTTTTTTTTTTGTTACAGAGAATCTTGGCCATGGATGGAGCTGCACAGCCTCATGAATTCATTTTCATTGATGAAGCTGGATTCGACCTGAGCAAAACAAGATGACGGGGTCGTAATGTAATTGGCCAAAGGGCAATTGTGCACGTCCCGGGGCAGCGCAGGGGAAATATCACATTGTGTGCCGCCATAAGCCTTCGAGGGCTTCTGCATCATCATGCAAAACTAGGTCCATACAATAGCCAACATATACTCACATTTCTAGATGCTCTCCATAATATAGTTGTACAGAACAGACCAGATCAGCCCAGGTTTGTGGTGGTATGGGATAATGTCAGTTTCCATCGGGCTGCTCTGGTCCAGGCCTGGTTCACCAACCACAATCAATTTGAAGTGGTATACTTGCCCCCTTACTCACCATTTTTAAACCCTATAGAGGAATTCTCTTCGGCTTGGAGATGGCGTGTATATGACCGCCAACCACATGCCCGCATGCCTCTTCTGCAGGCAATGGAACAGGCCTGCGGCGACATTCAGGTGACAGCAATCCATGGATGGTTTCGACATGCAAGGGGATATTTTCCCCGGTGCCTAGCGGGAGAAGACATTGCTTGCGATGTCGATGAGGTCCTGTGGCCAGACCCCAACAGACGGCGGGATCCATGAGCCCACATATGCACAATTGCCATGATTTTCTGTGTTTACAGTATAGTGTTTTTTCTAGTATTTTTTTTTTTTTTTTTTGCTTTATCTGAATTCATGTTACTGCAATGTACAGTGCTGCAATGTACAATATTGAGTAGGCCTATTTGCTTTTTTGGTTGTTTGAAAATGTGCCTCCTGAAAATATGCCTTCTGAAAATATGCCTTCTGAATAAACCGTGAAAATCAAAGACTGCAGTGTTTTATATAAAGTAGACTAGTGTGTTCCAAGTGTATGCATATGATGCAAGTATGTGTCATTTTGTCATCAGAGTTACATTTTGACAAAGGAATGTTAGGTTTTGATAGCAGAGTTTAGGTTTTGATAGTAGAGTTTCAATTTGACACAGATGTCACCAAAATTAATATTAAAGAGGTGTGTGAACTCGCAAGTACGATGTCAAGCACTGTAATTTGCTCTGGCCCCCTTCCTGTTCGCAGGAGTGATGAGATAGTTAGTAGATTGTGTTCACTGAATCGCTGGCTGTCTAAGTGGTGTCCGCTTAATAATATAGAATTCATAGACAATTGGAAAAGTTTTTGGGGCAAACCTGACTTGTTGAAAAGAGATGGTATTCATCCCTCCTGCGATGGTGCTGCTCTTCTCTCTAGTAATATGGCACATAGTCTTAGAGCTCAAACATGACAATCTGGGGCTCAGGTCAGGAAGCAGACAGACTGGCTAAACCGACTGTCCGCTAGCGGCCTCGCGTCACCCAGGTCAGATAAATCCCATCACATAGAGCCTTTCACCTAGCTATCATCATATAGAGACTGTGTCTGTTCCCCGAATTTGGAAATCCAAAAAACGTTTAAACCCATCTAAGGTTAAAAATTTAATTGATGTTCAACAAATAAAAAACAGCTATAATACAGATGAGCAAATGCTAAAGCTTGGGTTGCTGAATATTCGATCGCTTACTTCAAAAGCACTCATTGTTAATGATATGATTTCAGACTATAATCTAGATGTGCTGTGTTTGACAGAAACCTGGCTAAAACCAAACGATTACATTACTTTAAATGAGTCCACCCCGCAAGATTACTGTTATAAACATGAACCTCGTCTGAAACGCAAAGGGGGAGGAGTTGCTGTAATTTATAGTAATATTTTCAAAACCACTAAGAAATCAAGTTTTAAATATAATTCTTTTGAAGTGTTAGTGCTTAACTTAAAAATATATAGTATAAATGATAAATCACGTTTGAGATTTGTGCTGGCTACTGTATACAGGCCACCAGGACACCATACAGACTTTATCAAAGAATTTGCGGACTTTCTATCAGAGTTAGTATTGGCTGCAGATAAAGTACTAATTGTTGGTGATTTTAATATACACATCGATAATGAAAAAGATGCTTTGGGTTTGGCATTTAAAGACATTGTAAACTCAATTGGAGTTAGGCCCTGTTTACACGAGAACGCTCCCGGGTGAAAACGTAAAAATATTTTATCAGATGTGCCTTTCGTTTAGACGGCGACGGCGTTTTTGGGGCTTAAAAACGCAAAAAAGTGAAACCACCCTCCAGAGTGGAAATCTTAAAAACGCTCAACCGTCGCGTTTCCGTCTAAACGGTAAAAACGCAAAAGTCTGCTAGACAGTGAAGGCACCGATCAGTGCTTCACATTGCCACCTAGCCGCCTGGAGTGCATACTACATTGAATTTCACACACTTTTGCGTCACCGTATGCACGCAGATTTCCCCCCATAACGCTCGTCTAAACGCAGAATAAAAAGTGTTCACTTTTGCGTTTTCTCTTCAGATCGTTTCCGTGTAAACGTAGCCTTAGACAACACGTGTCAGGACCTACTCATCGTCGTAATCATACTCTAGATCTAATATTATCACATGGAATAGATGTTGATGCCGTTGAAATTCTGCAGCAGAGCGATGACATCTCAAAACATTATCTAGTCTCGTGTAAATTACATTTAGCCAAGGCTGCAAAGCCGACTCCGTGTTTCAAATATGTTAGACCTATCACTTCTGCCACTAAAGATTGCTTTATTAATAATCTTCCTGATCAGTTTCATCATTTTAGCATCCCGGATAGCTTAGAAGAACTTGATATTGCAACAGAAACTTTTAACTCTCTCTTTTCCAGCACTTTAGACACAGTTGCTCCTTTGCGCTTAAAGAAGATTAAAGAAAATAGTCCAACGCCGTGGTACAACGAGCACACTCAGGCCCTTAAGAGAGCAGCCAGAAAAATGGAACGCAACTGGAAGAAAACAAAACTAGAGGTATTTCGCATTTCATGGAAAGAGAGCTCGATTGCATACAGAGAGGCTTTAAAAGCTGCTAGATCTGCTTATTTTTCAACCCTATTAGAAGAAAATAAACATAATCCTAGGTTTTTATTTGAAACAGTGGCTAAACTAACGAAAAAGAAAGCTTCAAGCACCAAAGTTTCCAAGCAACTATGCAACCGTCTACTACAGTATCGCATCAGGCAGTGCTATATTTATTGCTATAGGAGAGGAAGAATTTACTAAACTCGTTAAATCATCTAAATCGACAACATGTATGTTAGACCCTATACCGACTAAGCTACTGAAAGAAATACTTCCAGAGGTCATAGATCCTCTTCTTAATATCATTAATTCTCTAGGATACGTACCAAAAAACTTTAAGCTGGCTATGATTAAACCGCTTGTTAAAAAAAACGCAACTTGATCCTACAGAATTTGTCAATTACAGGCCGATCTCGAATCTACCTTTTCTGTCAAAGATATTAGAAAAGGCAGTATCTTCACAACTGTGTTCTTTTTTAGAAAGAAATGATATCTGCGAGGATTTTCAGTCAGGATTTAGACCGTACCATAGTACTGAGACTGCTCTCGTTAGAGTCACAAATGATTTGCTCTTATCATCCGATCGTGGTTGTATCTCGCTATTAGTGTTACTCGATCTTAGTGCTGCATTTGACACCATTGACCACAACATTCTTTTAAATAGACTAGAAAACTATGTTGGCATTAGTGGAATTGCACTAGCATGGTTTAAATCATACTTATCTGACCGTTATCAGTTTGTAGCAGTAAATGAAGAGATGTCTCATCGATCACAAGTTCAGGATGGTGTACCACAAGGCTCAGTACTAGGACCGCTGCTGTTCACTCTGGACCTGAAGTGCCAACTAGTCTCTCCCTATGCTCCCTTTACCACTCTACAGATAAAGCGTCGTCGGGAAAACTCAATTTGCGTATCTACCCAGAATTGATAAAATAAAATAAAATTCTGAATCAAAACTATAAGGAAACACCAGTAATTTGTTTAGGCTTGGTTTGTAGGGAATAACAAACCTGCACACATATATTCAAATGCACATAACTATAGAACCAATTCTTAATGTGCATGTGAACGCCATCAGCGTTTCTCACAGGTTCGCGTTTAAAGTCTGTGTAGAGGGAATGGTGTCGTCTTAGCGGCCCCTAATTTAATAACAAATGATCGTTGCGACGGAAGCGAATCAATCAAAACTAACTTTAGCTGTAAAATAAATTGAGCGTCAGCGTCAGTTCTGGCAGGCCAGGGGGCTGTTCCATAAAACAAGATTAGAGTATAAGCCAGGCTTATTTCGGTTAGTCAGACTTATTGTCGGTGGATTCTGTTTCATAAAGCAAACTTAAAATAGTTCAAACTCAGTTACCCTGGCAACTTATGCTGGGAAACTAGCCTGGTCCAGGGCAGGCTAACTGTCAGGCTAAGCCTCAGTTGTTACACAGATCCTCTAACACTGACCAACAAGAACACAATGATATTACCACTGACACTCTCTCATACCATTATTGGACTTTATTAACCACTATTAGTCCAAAAATAAATGCACAGTATACAGAAAATCAACTTAAATAAGGCTACAATGATAAATTAGACAATATAGACAGATAGATAGACAGATAGACAGATAGATAGACAGACAGACAGACAGACAGATAGATAGATAGGCCTAAATACAATATATATATATATACTACAGGTTTTCTTTTTTTACTGGCTGAATGTTTTGTGCCCAAGATTTAATTAGATTGTTTTAAAGATTTATGAATACATTTCTCTCTGGTTTTGTTTGGCAGCTGTAGTACATGTTTATGATTAGAAGAACATTAGAACACAATCTGAAAAAAGCCTTGTAAAGCAGAAGTTAAAATCACAAAATTAAAAATAAATAATTACAAAAGCAGAGTATACATTGTAACTGGTAAGATGAATCTGAGCTTAGTAATTGACAGTATTAGCCTATATTTGATTTACCCCATTACAATAGTCCCTTTACAGTTATTGCTATCATAAAAATATACACACAGGTTTAAAATTCTAAATAAGGCACATCTAATGTCCAAATAACAAATATTTTAGTATATATATATATATATATATAATGTACTTTATTATGTCTTTCAATTGTCACGACCGGCTCAAAGCCGTGACAAATAAGTGGAGGACTTAATAAAGGTTGGTAAGGTTGCAACAAGTTTTTATTAACATAAGTAACATAAGTAACAAACGGGAAATCAATTACAAAGTAAATAACAATTCCTGTCTGACAAACGATGTTAAAGTGTCAGACAGAATCAAGCTCAAAGTAAATACAAAAGAAAACATAATCAAATCAAACCAAACCAAACGAGAGAAAACAAGTCTCACAACGTCTCTCAGCACTGGAGCTCTCCGAAGCACACTCAACATTCTCAAAGCCTAAGCTTATATACAGGTGAACATTCTTCTGATGGCCCTGCACAGGTGTAGATCGTTATCCTGATGAGTCTCCCAGCTAGACGCACCAATTGACCAGAGCAGGAACAACGGAGACTCGTCACACACCCCCCCTAAAAAGAAGAGCAAATGGTCTTAAGCAAACAACAACTCCCATAATTCACTTTGTCCAAATAGCAATAGTTGGTTCAGCCTGAAATTCTCCCTAATCCCGTCAACTCTCCATCTTTCAGCAACCCAACGTCTAGGAAGCAAAATTAAGAAAGAAACAGAGAGAGACAAAGTCAGAAAAAATATCAACTTCAAAATATTTAAACCACATGAACACGGGACAAAGCATCAGCAGTTTCTCTACGCCTTTAATATGGCGTATATCCAAAAATTAACTCTGAAGAAACAAACACCATCTCATCCAATTGTTTTTTCTTATTCGCCGATGCTCGATAATACCGCTGATGGATTGGAGTTGCATCTTCCACATCAATGTTGTGCACTATTAGACCTGTAGAAGGAGTCTTAGAAAACAATGTAACAATACTCAGCAATCAAGTTAATCAAATCAGTACGCTGTACATTCGTTAGATGACCAAGCCGAAAGTGTAAAGAAATCAATCCTTCCGAATTTAAGACGAGCCTGAAGAACACAATCTCCCGGACAGATTTCAACTTCCTCCCCACCCACCGGAGATGGAACCAATTCAACAGTGTCATTATTGACGGATAAATCTGCAAACATAACAGATTTAATAAAATAATCAGGCATACCAACTTTGTCTTCATTTATCATAAGGTCATCGAAATCTTTAAAAACAAGGCTTCAACAAGTTTATGTGACAATCTCCTCTTCGATCTGGTTTATCAATCAAATAATTCAGATCAGAAATCTGCCAAGCAACAGTATATGGTCCAACAAACTTAGCCTGAAACGGTGACCCAACAACAGGCAACGCCACTAGTACCTGGTCGTCAGGATGTCTATCTGATCACTATCTGATTTCAAGATCATCGGGCATGGTGTAACCACTAGATGTGGTGAATCATTCCGCCAGACACGATCACCAGCCAAGTCATTCCCCAGAATAACCTGTACTCCTTCCACAGGCAAGCAAGAACAAACAGCCACTTCCACTTCTCCCTGGATCAACACAGATTGCAAAACAATTTTATGAAGTGGAACAGACATAACATTTAGGCCAATGCCCTTAATCAACACATTATTCCCAGTGTAAGAATCAGATGAAAAAGGCAACGCAGACTCTAACACAAAGGTTTCTGCTGATCCGGTATTACGTAAAATATTTACTGATACAGTTTGTGTGGAATCTACCATTCTAACAGAACCTTTTGTAATAAAAGGAGTAAATGCTGAAACACATGGCAAGCAATTTTCTTGTACATTATTCACTGTTGAAACGGTCACAGCCAAAGCCACAGACTTTACAGGAGACAAAGGTGTAGATTTCACTTTAGAATTGTCAGCTTTTGCTTTCAATAACAGGCATTCGTTCTTCCAGTGACCAAACTCATGACAATAATTACACATATCCGCTTTGTCTTTTCCTTCAATAGATCTATGCCACTGTGCATTGGATGAATCATGCATAAACCTGGACAATTTGTTCGAACTTTGCCACAGATCTTTTTTAAAATTCTCTTTACCGGACCTGTAACCAAAAACAGTTTTATGAGAGAATGAAAATTCATCAGCCATGACGGCCGCCTCATACGCAGTGTCAGGTTTGCGCTCGCTAATGTACGTTGCAATACGATCTGAAATGGAACTCTTTAATTGTTCAAGCACCATTAACTCTTTTAAATCGTCAAGTGTTTTTACATCAGAAGCTACACACCAACGATTAAAATAGACCGAAATATCGTGTACAAAGTCAACATACGTCTGCTTTTCACTTTTCTTCCAGGACCTAAACCTTTGTCTATAGGCCTCTGGAACCAATTCATAAGCCCTCAACACCGCTGCTTTTACAGCTTGATAATCAGAAGCATCCTCTAAACTAAGGGAAGAATACGCTTCTTGAGCTCTGCCTGTAAATACAGACTGCAGCATAAGCGTTCGCTCTTCATCTGGCCAACGTTGTGCATCTGCAACACGTTCAAACAATAAAAAGAAACGCTCAACCTCGTTTTCATCAAATTTAGGAATTAACTTCATATTTCTCACCACATCAAACTTGCACGAACCTGAACCACGTTCTGACTCTCCAGTTAAAGGCAGTTTACCATCTCGTATTAAATCCAAACGATAACGCTCAAGTTCAAGTTGCTGCTGTTGCAATTGGATTTTAGAAAACTCAATGCGATTTTGCGCTTCTAACAGCTTTTCTTTCATTTCCGTTTGAATTATCAACAATTGCTTTTGTTGTTCAAATGTTAAATGAGACTGTGTTGATGTTGCGCTGACAAAAGTTAACTGGTCTTCTGAAGATTTAGACTCTAGAATACCACGTTCAATTAACTCTGTCTTTACCAAGGTTTTAACCTGATCCTTTAAACGTTTATCTTGACTCATCAGATTAATTTCGTAATATTCTGCAAGTTCTATCAATTGATCCTTGGTTAACTCATTTAACAAGCTTTCGGACGGTGCATTAACAAATTCCTGAACGTTGGAGGTCATTTTGACAAATGTATGGTTACTAAATTTTCACAAAAAAAAAAAAAAAAAAATTTTAGAGACAGAAGTTGGAACAAGCAATTCCCTCTAACTCAGTGATCCTCACTATTTTTTTCACAAGAGCCACATTGGCAGCGCAAAATCAAAAGGCGAGCCACTTTTTTATGACAACATACTAAGTCACCTTCGCAAATGTGCATTTCTACATATAAATTGGACATCCCACAAAAAAGAAATAACACAGCCAATACATTTTCGTTTAAGACCAGATTTACTTTAATAGTGGGATGAGCGGAAGCTGGCATGCATGTCCTTGACTTTCTTCATGTTGTATTTGTAGTTTGTTGTTGCAATCACAGTGAGGCATTCAAGATGAGCATGGGTCAGTCGGTTTCTCTGTTTCCTCTTGATAGTGTTCATGGATGAAAATGTTGACTCACAAGTGTATGTGCTCATGAAGAAAGACATCACTTTCTGTGCAAGTGGTTTCAAAGTGGGAAAGTCTGCTTCAGAAACCAAACTCCAGAAGTGGCCAACACCTGCTCTGAGTTCAACTTGGAGAATGTTATTTGTTTGCAGCTCAATTATTTCACTCTCCAGAGCAGCACGATTACCAGGGCAGAGCTGTGTGATGGTTGGCGTGAGGGAGGACACATCCACATGGAAGGGGTTTTCAATAAAATTGAAAATCTCCTTATGTTCAGTCACGTCACTGAATCTGGATTCAAACTCACCCTTCAGCTCCTCCAAAACTTCAACAAATCTGCTGTAGCTGAAGTGCTGCTGCAGAGATGGGTCACTTGTGGTTGTTGCTCTGAGTTTAGGGAAGTGGATGAGTTGTCTGTCAGGTATCCACAGAGCAGTTATTTTGTTTTGGAATGCTCTGACTGCCCTCACCATGTCACTTGGAAGCTTGTCTCTCCCTTGGAGCTGCAAGTTGAGAGTGTTCAGGTGACAGGTAATGTCAGTAAGGAGGGCCAGCTGGATGATCCAGTTTGGGTCTTTCAGCTCTGGCTGGTGTTTCCCCTTGGTGTCCAAGAAACTGTTGATTTCAGGAAGGAGGCTCAGGAACCGCTCCAGCACCCTTCCACGAGACAACCATCTTACTTCACTGTGCAACACTAAATCGCTGTACTCTGTGTCATAGTCCTGGATTAACTCTCTGAACTGTCTGTGGTGTAGTGCTCTTGAAACAATGTAATTGACCACATGCACAACCCTTTGCATCACATTTTGGAATTCACTGTTTCTGAGCTTTGATACCAGTGCCTCCTGATGGATGATGCAGTGGAAGCTGATGAAATTGGGGATTTCATCTCTTTTTTTCATGAGGCCAACAAGACCCTTCTCTTTGCCTCGCATGCTTGGAGCACCATCAGTACACACACTTGCAAGTTTGGACCAGCTGAGATGATTTTCCTCAAAAAATACTAAAAGTGCATTCAGAATATCCTCACCTCTTGTTTGGCCATGGAGTGGTAGTAAGCACAACATTTCCTCTTAAAAAGAGTTTTCTTTTGGGAACCTCACCCAAGTGCACAGCTGAGCAATGTCAGTGATGTCTGTGCTTTCGTCCACTGCGATGCTGAAACAAGGTGCAGCGCGCAGATCAGCCAACAGCTGGTCACGTATGTCCTTTCCGATGTCTTCCATTCGCCTCATTATTGTTGAATCAGACAGCTGTAACCCTTTTATTTGTTTAATGATGGCGTCCTTGTTGTCAAAGTCGGCGAACAGTATTTCTGCTGAAGCCAAAAAACAGTCTTTCACTATTTCTGAGTCTGAGAAGGGTTTTTTAGCCCGCGCCAAAATCCACGCTATTTCATAAGACGCCTCTGTTAAACGCTCTGCAGTGGAGGTTGTCCGTTGGATAAGATTTTGCTGCTCACAAAGTGAAGCAGTGAGCTGTGCTATTTTCTTCTTTCTTAGTTCACTGCCAGACGGGTAACTTTCATTGAATTGTGGATGCGCCGTTTTGAAATGGCGCTCCAAGTTGCTTCGTTTGAAACCGACACGGGTTTGTTTGCATATTAAGCACAGAGAGTTCATGCCATGCAGAACAAATAAGAATTCGTCTGTCCACTTGTCTTGAAATTTTCTGTGCTCATTTTGTATGCTTCGTATTTTTCGTTTCTTGCTGGGTAATGTTACACCTGTCGTTTGTCTGCTCGTCCCCTCTCCGGTATCTTTGTGCTGATTTTTGTTTGCTGCTTCCTCAGACTCATTTTCCTCATCCACTCCACTATTCGTTACAACACTGTGTGTCTGTCCGTCTGGTTTTTGAGCTCGTTTCTGTCCCTTTTTTATTAAAAACCGGTCCATTTTTTGTTTTATGCTAGCTAGCAGAGCTTTCGTCGCCTGCCTGCAAACGTGCGCTGCGGTCAAGTTTTTTTTCTAAACAATGTCACATGCACACATTTGAAAAAAAATTGTATTACAACTTACCGCCACGAGATGGCAGTTTAAGTCCGCTGTAGCATTGCTGGTAAACAATGGAGCGGATTGCATTCAAAGGCAAGCAGAGCGTATGAGCGGAGTGGAGCGGTGAGAATCTCCGCTCATCGCTCACTGAACTGTTCACCCCTCCTCTCCCCCGCTCATAGCTACATCAGGCCGCTCCGCTCATTTTCGCTCAGCGCTCAACGCAGTTTGCTTCGCGCTCCACTCAAATCACCCCCCGCTCGCTCCAAAAAGGAAAAAAATCTACATGTATATCACTTGTAGCGGTCCCTGGAGAAATGCTGACTCGTGATCTTCGCAGTAGTGAACGCGCCTGAGAGAAATGCACATTTCATACGGGAGAGCAGTCTGTTTTCTTTCGTTTTGAATTGTTCTGTTTAAAAGTAGACATTTCAAGCTTTATATATAGCCAATGTGTCGGGTCTGTGAGGCAAGTAGGCTATACACTGAGTTTCGGTTAATTTGATGAAACCTTGATTAAAATTTAAGATACAATTAATACAAAACGAAATTAAATTTAAAGACAGGCTTTGTGCTTTCTGTTTGAGGTCTCAGTGAAAGTTTTAAAGCAGTCTTAGTGTCTTTCAGAGCGCTCACGTCCTAACGGAGAACTGTCCCGTCCATAACTTTTTTTTTTTTTTTTTTGTATAAATAAATGCGACTTATAGTCCAGTGCGAGGCTAGTCCTATGTTTTTTCTTCTTCATGGCGCATTTTTTGACTGATAGGCTTATAGGCTACTCCGGAGCGACTTATATTGATAGGCTACAACTGTATGAATTCTCATTTTACTTTTTGAACTCCATTATTGAGCCGAGTTTTGCCTGAAAATAGTCTACTGTTGATGACTGTGCAAGACAAATGGATTCAGGGTCAGGCTTGACTGAGCATGCTTCAGACTCGTGGTGTGAGCGGAGCGAAATTGGAGCGGAAAATGCGACGCTCCATCCTTTTGAAATTGCTCCCGCTCCCGCTCCCGCTCCACTCCTGGCTCACATGCTCTGAAGGCAAGTGGCAGTGTGATACTGTAAGCTACTATGCGAGCCGCCAGTTATAGCTTGACGAGCCGCATGCGGCTCGCGAGCCGCGCAATGAGTAACTGTGCTCTAACTAATATTGAAACTACCTAAACTCATCCCTATTCTTCATACAGTTACTTGCAGCGGGTTTTTATACACTGTAAACCAGTGCTTGCAATAGCAACCAATTTACGAGTCACTACTACAAAACACGGACGTGTTCCCGAGACAAATGCTCTAACTGCTTTCACCGCACAAAAATAATAAACTAAAATAAAAAAAAGGGAACATCCTGTTAAGGATATCCCACTAAACCTACACAGGGAAAAGCCTATTCCACAACAACTATCTCCTCAAATATACAAACAGTAGACCATACTTACCAAAACTCCCGTAAAAAAACAAAAACCAAAAAAAAACACACACAAAAAAAAAAAGCCTAAACAACCCAACCAACCACTAAAAATCCTCCACAGGTTTTTACTTAACGGATATTATTGGGGAAAAAATATTTCTAACGAATTAATCAATTTAACGAAAAATGAACTATTTAAACAAATAATGAGTCTCCAAATATATCACTAAACAAAACCACGGACAAACGTGCAAATTTCTCTTACCAAACCAAATTGTCAGCTACCAAACAAATTGGACACCTATTTATCACTTAAACGAAGCGTCCACATTTACCACACTAACAAACTACAAACAAATCTATATCAACTAATAATTAACCGGACGACACAAACTATAACCAAATCTTTATCAAATAACAATTGGCTGGACGAGCCCCCATATTTGTCACGACCGGCTCAAAGCCGTGACAAATAAGTGGAGGACTTAATAAAGGTTGGTAAGGTTGCAACAAGTTTTTATTAACATAAGTAAAAAGATAGGTCAAACGGGAAATCAATTACAAAGTAAATAACAATTCCTGTCTGACAAACGATGTTAAAGTGTCAGACAGAATCAAGCTCAAAGTAAATACAAAAGAAAACATAATCAAACCAAACCAAACCAAACCAAACACAAACCAAACGAGAGAAAACAAGTCTCACAACGTCTCTCAGCACTGGAGCTCTCCGAAGCACACTCAACATTCTCAAAGCCTAAGCTTATATACAGGTGAACATTCTTCTGATGGCCCTGCACAGGTGTAGATCGTTATCCTGATGAGTCTCCCAGCTAGACGCACCAATTGACCAGAGCAGGAACAACGGAGACTCGTCACACAATTCAAACACATTTAACACAATTATACAAATTGACAGTTCCTTTAAAGACATCATATTTTCCCCCAATATTCCTTATTTTTCCTTCTACTTTTTTTCTTTTGTGATAATACCCACCAACACATAGCCTAAAAACACACATGATTAGAACAATAACCAAAAAGTACATAGACACTTTTACATATGATTTAAGGGGGAAAAGACAAAAAACAATAAATAAATAGTAATAAAAATTTAACATTAACATATTTATATCAAACTCTTATAATGACACATAATTCCTAATAGTTATTCAAGTAATATTATTTGAATATCAAATATTCAATATTAAATAAGTAAATAAATAAAATAACAAATAACTAGAAATAAAAGGGAGGGAGGGTTATATAAAAATGTAGTTAATGTAGGCTAATATATTTTCCTTTATTTTATGGAATATTCTTTAATTTTAGAGTTGCACATATCTTTTCAAAATGTATACATTTGCTCTTAATTTAATGTTATCCTCTCCATAATGTACTTTAGAAACTAAATCTACTCATTTAAAACTGGGGATTCTTGCTTTCTCCAAAAAAAATATTGCATTAAAAGCTGTAATTCTCAGCATTCTAAATAAGTATACATCATCTTTATTAAGTAGCATAGGTCCTATACCCAAAACTATATTTTGTATCTCTAGGCTATATATTTAGTTTCTTAAAAAAAATCTTCCCTGAATTATAGGCTACTTCACTGAAATACTTCTGTTCGCTAGAAGTTCAGTGCAACTTATCCAACATCCTAAAGATAAATTATTATAATTAGAAGATATTTCTAGTGTTATAAAATATCGCATATTAATTTTCCAAGCAAAATGTATATTTTAGTCAGAATTATTGCGCTCCTATTTGGCGCGCATGCGCGCAGCAGCGCTCGTTCAATATGAAAATTAGCAGCAAAATGGATACATTTGCATGACTTTCGAACATTTACAGATGGAGAATATAACTGTAAAATGTAAGTTTTGCACTGAGGGGGAAAAAACATGTTACAAACGCATAAAACAGCACAAAATATACGCTGTTTGATGGTGGATCGATTTGATCCACGATCGACCTCTAGGGCTGCTTAAGAAACGCGTGCACACGCAATTATCTAGACTAGATAAACCTGGATCAAATTAGTGAGATTGCGTGAGCTTCATTGACCTTTTATGGAACCACTTTAGCCCCAACTCATTTGTTAGGCTCATTCAAGTCCGGTTTTGGAGTTTAATCCCCGCTTTTCTAAGCATCTTTTATGGAACAGCCCCCAGGTAGTCAAGATGCTGCTAATGCTATTTGCTAACAACACTGTCCTGTCAGCTGATCTGCTCCAGCTGAGCTGCATTAGCTCGTTAACTCCCCTCGCTGCTCAATGGCCAAGCTCAAACAAGGCGCCCTATTTAAAGCACATTCAGTTTGCTCATACATGCTTGCTGCTCGCTTCTGCTGCCCGCCACCTCCTCCTTATGCATAACGTGGCATTTGCTTTGTCATGTTGCCTGCTCTGTTCACAGGGGGATATTTTGGCTCTCACAGCGTTCCCTATGCTGCTGCTGTCCTCTGACTCTCTGCTATTTCATGGTGCTCATGAAAGGTCAGAGGACTCCCTGAACAGAGCCATACCGCCAAATTTCAATTCAGGAACATCAACTTGTTTGCGATCTATTCAATAAAAATTCTTAAATTATTTTTATTGTCTGTGTGTTCTTGACTTAATGGACCTGACAGAACTTTATTAAAGAACCGCTATAAAGCCAAAACATTCTCTGTTACCTTAAATTGAATGCTTATCTCTGTAAAGCTGCTTTGAAACAATCTACATTGTTAAAAGCGATATATAAATGAAGATGACTTGACTTGACTTGACATGTGAATGGTATATTTCCCAGTGTTGTCATGTTTACTTGTGTGTAGAGTTTTGGCACAATGAGCGAAGTTTTGCAAAATGTGTTCAAGCAACGGGCAAAAACTGTAACCATGTAAAGGAGCAGGTTCTAAATAAAAACACATTTTTAACAAATAAACATGTTTCCCTTCAGAACTGGATTTGTGTCAACTCCGTCAGACACACTAAAAAGAATACAATTTTAATTCTTCAAATCCAACAAGAATCTAAAGTTCTGAAGTATATTGTAATTGTATTTTTTGTACATATCAGAGTAACTAAACACTATGTATAAACTTAAGTTGTGATTTCACACTATTCTAAAAACTCAGATTTCTAAATATTTGCATTTTCAAACTTTGATTTTAATTTCAATATTGTAAAAAAAATTCCTTAAATAAATAAAACATACGAGGATGTAGATCAGATGGTCCTTTATTACAAAAACAACATAAACTGAAGGAAGAATATTTTTTTTCCCAAAAAAATTAACAAAAACATACATACATCCAACGCTGTTGACGAAGATCTGACGGTGTTGACAAATGTTTGAATGTTTTACCTCAGATTTGTGAAATGTTCACCTGTTTGTCATGATATGTTCTGACAATAAAGAGTAGTTTAAAACCACAATTAATGCTCTGTTTTCTACAACTTTCACTTAGGACCAAAAATCTGCCTTTAAACTTGAAAGAAAGAAAGATTTGACATTTATCGTGATAATTATCGATATCGACTGATATAAAAAAAATGATCGTGATCATTTTTTTGGCCATATCGCCCAGCCCTACACTGGCTTCTCATTTCTCTATCTCTGTCTCTACATATAAAGATAAATATATATATTAAAGTGCTGGCAAAGTTACACGTTACACAATAATAAGCAGACCACTGCCTGCCCATTCTCTACAAGTCAGATGCGTATGGTTAAAAAATGTAATGCATGCTATGTATGAGCATTTATGTGTAAATAAAACCCTGAAATAACAGTTTAACCCTTCACTATATACACAAATAATATTATATTCGCACATTAAGAGGTTATTGGTGGATTTGTCAACTCCGTCAGCTTACAGGTCAACTCCGTCAGACATAGAAGCTGACGGAGTTGACGTAAGGGCATGTATTTTCCTGCCAAAACATGTATTGTACACTGCAGCTAGGTAGTTTTTCCTCAGTTGCAAGATGTCCCAATAACCTCACTAAAATGCTTAAATTCAATCCACTATGGTTTAAAAAAAGTATCATAACAGAAAGATGGTATTGACATGGTGCAGCTGTGACCATAGGAATATTGACATTGTTTGTCTAAAATATAAAAAAATGTAAAACGCACCAGAGCATGTGTGGTAGTGCTGCATTCACCACAGGCAGGGAGATGAAAGGGGTCCTCAGGGATATAGCTGACCATGCTATTTCCTGATTTAAAGAGCTTTATGAAAAAATCTGACGGAGTTGACAGAAACTGAGGACACAACTTTAATAGGCAGATTTTTATGGAAAATATTGTTTGATGTTCACTTCATGCATTGTTTTTTATATTTATACCCCTTATTTTTTATTTGATATATATGTTTTCACAATTGTAGAGCTTTTTTAAAGTTTTTTGGGATGGTTAATATTGTGACCTCTTGCTGAGGACAAGTGCAATAACATGGACCTTCTAACCACAGACCATACATTTAAACAAATTTTCCCCAAAAAGATAAAAAAGTTTATTCTAAAAATCAGATAGGTATATACAATTCCTTTAGATTTAACTTTGTAAGTATGTCAATCATGATGAATTTCTTAATTTTTGCTATAAATTAGACTTTTCTATGTGGGACATGTTTTGTCCCGACTCTCAAGAAACAGTGATCTACTTTGGAGAGTGTTTTCAAAAAGCTTCGTTTTCGTAGCTAAAAACGCTGTCTCAGTGTGGACGGAAGGCCAAAACGGAGGGAAAAAGATGCATTTTCAAACGAAAACGTATTAGTGTGGACAAGGCCAAATATATTGTTCATTAAACTATATTGGGTTCAATTACATCATCTTATCAGAGTCTCCGCAACAATAACATTGTTTTGCAAAAAATTTTGTAATGGCTCATAGTTTTAATGAAATCATAAATCTCCTCAAACACACACGAATCAAGGAAAGGCGATCTTCCTGACAATCCAACCTAAGTATACAACCTTGTGAAAAACCCTCTAGAAATGTAACACAATTTTCAGTGGACAGATTAAATGTTTAATATAAAATATTTGAGTATTGAACTGATACCAAAGTATCAGCTCTGTTAAGTTTCTTCTAGGGAAAGTGTGATCTTTTAGATGTAAACAGTCAAAAAAAAATGTGCACAAGCTGTTTACTTTTATAAATAAGTTCCTATGTAAATTCCTATTCTGTGTACTCTGTAAGCATACAAGAACTATATTTGCCGTATACATGTAATTGATAATCTGTGAACTGCAAAAAGAACATCGTGAGGCACCATACTTTATGTATAAGCTCTGAAAAAAACTCCAAGTCAACTGGTTTAACCAGATGAATTCGACAAGTGCAGACATACTTTACAGTATGTATAAGCTCTGAAAAAAACTCCAAGTCAACTGGTTTAACCAGATGAATCCGACAAGTGCAGACATACTTTACAGTATTGAACATGCCAGAGATGTGACGCATTTTAAGGTGAGTGCATTATCATTTTGTCGCTACATTCGCTCTGCATTATGTACAGTACATACTGATCATTTAAGTTCAATTGTATCACTCATGTAGTTCATGAGGTTTTTGTTTGTTTCACAAAGGCATTTTATAGATGATAACATGTTAACAATTGAGAGAACCACAGAAATAGACTTTTATTAACTAACTACAGCGTTACAGCTTTTGATTGAGTTGTTTTATTTGTTACTATGTGTCAGACATAAGTCAAATTTTTCATAACAAACATGTAAAATCAAAGAATTGACTGTATTTTCATACATTATGTTAAATCTGTACTTTTCAAATTACCTTTCAATCATATAATGTGATATAACCATAGTTTGTTTCTGCTTTAAATAGAAAGCAGTTTTTGGTTGTGTAAATTACATAACTATGAGTTGGAATGCCTGGAAAACTTTAATCAATTCACAGAGATAGAAAGAAAGAAAAAAGATTGATTGTAGCTGCATCTTGGGAAACGATTGGCAGATTGTTGTTGTGTAACTAGTTCTTGTTTCTTTTCTGGCTTCTTCTCAAAAATGCCTAAGAGGGAATTGACACAAAATGGAATAATTTTAAATTCTCTATCATTTTATACTGTATGCTTTTTTTTATTTTTTTTTTATTCAGATTTGGTGTTTTTGTTTTGTTTTTGTTTTTTTATTTTTTCGTTTTCACTAAATGTGGTTTGTTACAAAGGATTCAGTAACTTTGTTATATAATTACTTTCTGATAAAGTCTAAGTTTTATAAATGTGACATTACTTTTATAACGTGGAATGTGAAAGGCATGAACAATGCATTTAAAGGAAATACGATATACATTTGCAATATTTCGATTTATTTTGCAGCCCTAGTCCAAATATAACTTGCTGTCAACTACACATGAAAATAAGAGGTTGTTAAAAACCCACCTGTACATTTTATGAATTTGGGGACAAAGCCAGTAAATGACTGGCTTTTCAGTCTCGTCAATTAAATCATTTGAAAATGATAATTCATATTAAGGCCCCATCAGGATCCATGGTAAACAGAGGTTTTTTTGTTTGTTTTGTAACAGTTATACATTTCCATGAGGGCAGCAGTAGTACTACAGTAGTACACTCAAAATAGTCAATCTTGGGCCCCAGAAGCCAAAGCAGTGATGTCTAAGAAATTTTACCAATATTTACCAAAAAAAGTAAATATTTCTCCCAACTGGATATGAATACCAAAGGTTAGATCAGATGTTTATTCGGGTTTTTTTTTTTTTTTTTTACATTTAGACACCTACGTGAATGGCCGTAGAAGGCCTTGGGACTGAGAAAACATACTGGGGGTGCAGGGTTTACCTCTTAAGAAAAGTATGTTTTATATTTCTCTCACAGGGGGGATATAATATGAAATGTAATATAATACGACGCTGGGTTAGTGAGAATGGGATAGGTAAAGAACCTGATGAGCTGAAATGCAAACTCTGTGCACATGCATCTCAATAGGCTGCAGCCCAAGCATAAAAAGTTGAGAGGGAAAAACCACAGGGTGTCATAATAAGGAAATGACCATGGCTCATTTCCCTTATTATTTTTTTTTCCTCTCTTTTTTTATTTAGATGTGATTTTACCCAAGTATAATAATTACAGTAACCAAGAACTTACAGAACCAAGACTACACCCAAAATGAATCTATATGAGAAGAAAGAAGAGGGGGGTGCTGTCAGCAGTGTCTCTATGAAGAGCAACTGTTCTCTTAAACAACCTATTGGATTTAATGATAAATCAGGATTCAGTAAACCAAGGTAAGCATTGTTGAATTGTTTTTGTTGAGGATTTTTTGGTAACACTACAATAAATATAGTGTAGTAAATTGTTTACAAATAATTTACAAATAGTTCATTAATAGTTTATGAACTGCAGTTAATACATTAATAGACTATACAAATAACGAGTTGTTCATTTATTGTTACTATAATTAACAAAGTGTTATTGTTTAATTAGCTCATATGTTAAGAGTTAAATAATGCTTTGATAACAACGTATTAACTGAAAATGGGAAAATTACATTATTCAAGTGCTTTAAACCTTTATTGGACAGTAACTGCATTATTATTAAGAGTTCATTCAAATGTTTACAAATACATTAAAGGGGTCATGACGTGAGAAATCTAATGTTCCTTGATCTTCTGGCATATAAGAGGTCTTTGTATCATTAATACATCCTGGAAGTTCCATATCTTAAAACGTCCTTGTCATCAATTATATAAACAAGCTGTAAAAAGCTTCGTTTGGATCAGATGTGGCATGTGACATCACAAAGGCACAATCATTTGCATACGACTGCCTCTGGACCAAGACGACAACGACTACTTTTACATAACCACATCGTTGGCCCCGCACGCTGGTGTTCAGTCGATGAGCAGTGAGTAGATCTAAAGTAGTTATTTACAATAAGATTGTGATAATAACAATAGCGCAAGTTTATCAGTGGCTGAGTTCTAGACTCTCGCCAAAACTCCTGTTATAACAAAGTCCCTTTTGTCTATAGTAAAAATATAAAAAATTGGATGACTAGTTATTTCCTACTACATAATTCTGAAAAAACAGAGATTCTAATTACTGGACAAAAAACTTTCTCACGCTTAATAAATAAACTACAGCTGGTCCAAAACGCAGCAGCTAGAGTTCTTACTAGAACCAGGAAGTATGACCATATTAGCCCCGTTCCCTTTCAGTTGCTCACGTTCGACGTAGTGTTGTATTACAACGAGCGAGTTTGTCAGTGCTTTTGCAGGAAGTCTCTTCCGGTGCTGGTGGTTCTACAGCGCGAGTGAAGTGGTGATCGCAAGCTTTCTGAGCTCTCAACTGCTGATTTAACATTATCACGTTTCTGTTTGTGTTTGTTTGTTTGACGGCTGGTTGAGGGCGAAGAGAGTGAGTGCTCCACTGTTACAGGCTGCACCATCCCTGTCAGTGTTGCAGCGATCATTCCCCTGTGCACTCCGGCACAGGTGAGAGCGTTTCATTTCCTGAAAGAGCAACACAGGTGCGTTTGTGTCTTTTTCAAGATGTCATTACACCTGTGCATTTCTGGATGCAGTCGTTCCCTGTCCCCCTTTTACGGTCACAATTGTTGCATCATGTGTTTGGGCTTACAGCACGCTGAAGCAGCTTTTGTGTATAGTTCGTGTTCCCATTGTGGGAACTTGACTGTCTCGGTGTTAAGATCAAGACTCGACTCGCGAAGGGGGAGTCCTCATTACCACACCCCACCCTCGGGTGCCGTGTGAGTTGGGTGATCGCAGGATAGTGCCCCTAGAACAAGTGTCCAGGCATGCTGTGGTCTTCACAAATGCCTCCAACACCTGCTGGGGCGCCATGTACAATGGGCATGCAGTAGCGGGGCTATGGACAGACCCCCATCTGCTTTGGCACATCAATTGCATTGAGTTGTTGGCGGTACACCTTGCTTTGAGACGCCTCAAAACGCAGCTGCTCGGCAAGCATGTACTGGTCCATACGGACAACACTGTGACTGTTGCGTACATCAATCATCAAGGTGGTCTACGCTCCCGTCACATGTAGCAACTCACCCGCCACCTCCTTTTATGGAGTCAGAAGCATCTGAGGTCACTTCGTGCCACTCATATCCCCGGCCTGCTCAATCGTGCCACCGACGAGCTCTCATGACAGCATGTGGCCCCCGGAGAGTGGAGACTTCATCCCCAGGTGGTTCAGCTGATTTGGGACCACTTCGGAGCCGCACAGATCGATCTGTTTGCCTCTCCGGACTCGTCCCATTGCCATTTGTTTTACTCCCTGACCGAGGGCACCCTCAGCACGGATGCACTGGCACACAGCTGGCCCCGGGGCCTTCGCAAATATGCGTTTCCCCCAGTGAACCTTCTTGCACAGACACTGTGCAAAGTAAGGGAGGAAGAGGAGCAGGTCTTGCTAGTTGCCCCATATTGGCCCAAACGGACCTGGTTCCCCGAACTTATGCTCCTCTTATGCTAGCGGCCTCGCGTCACCCAGGTCAGATAAATCCCATCACATAGAGCCTCTTTCACCTAGCTATCATCATATAGAGACTGTGTCTGTTCCCCGAATTTGGAAATCCAAAAAATGTTTAAACCTATCTAAGGTTAAAAATTTAATTGATGTTCAACAAATAAAAAACAGCTATAATACAGATGAGCAAATGCTAAAGCTTGGGTTGCTGAATATTCGATCGCTTACTTCAAAAGCACTCATTGTTAATGATATGATTTCAGATAATAACCTAGATGTGCTGTGTTTGACAGAAACCTGGCTAAAACCAAACGATTACATTACTTTAAATGAGTCCACCCCGCAAGATTACTGTTATAAACATGAACCTCGTCTTAAACGCAAAGGGGGAGGAGTTGCTGTAATCTATAGTAATATTTTCAAAACCACTAAGAAATCAAGTTTCGAATATAATTCTTTTGAAGTGTTAGTGCTTAATGTAAAAATATATAGTATAAATGATAAATCACGTTTGAGATTTGTGCTGGCTACTGTATACAGGCCACCAGGGCACCATACAGACTTTATCAAAGAATTTGCGGACTTTCTATCAGAGTTAGTATTGGCTGCAGATAAAGTACTAATTGTTGGTGATTTTAATATACACATCGATAATGAAAAAGATGCATTGGGTTTGGCATTTAAAGACATTGTAAACTAAATTGGAGTTAGACAACACGTGTCAGGACCTACTCATCGTCGTAATCATACTCTAGATCTAATATTGTCACATGGAATAGATGTTGATGCCGTTGAAATTCTGCAGCAGAGCGATGACATCTCAGATCATTATCTAGTCTCGTGTAAATTACAATTAGCCAAGGCTGCAAAGCCGACTCCGTGTTACAAATATGTTAGACCTATCACTTCTGCCACTAAAGATTGCTTTATTAATAATCTTCCTGATCAGTTTCATCATTTTAGCATCCCGGATAGCTTAGAAAAACTTGATATTGCAACAGAAACTTTTAACTCTCTCTTTTCCAGCACTTTAGACACAGTTGCTCCTTTGCGCTTAAAGAAGATTAAAGAAAATAATCCAACGCCGTGGTACAACGAGCACACTCTGGCCCTTAAGAGAGCAGCCAGAAAAATGGAACGAAACTGGAAGAAAACAAAACTAGAGGTATTTCGCATTTCATGGAAAGAGAGCTGGATTGCATACAGAGAGGCTTTAAAAGCTGCTAGATCTGCTTATTTTTCAACCCTATTAGAAGAAAATAAACATAATCCTAGGTATTTATTTGAAACATCAAGAGGATAGGAGACCTGCATGCATTTTCGGTCTATGAATCATGCCTGGAATTTGGGCCAGATAACAGATAAATGTGCCCAAGGTTCATACCAATCCCTTTCAGGACCAGGTCGTGAACCTGCAAGCGCTGCCCCCAGAGGAGGCAGACCCAGCCCTGGCTTTTCTCTGTCCCGTCCGGTCCTTGCAGATATATGTGGACAGAACGCAAAGCCTTAGGAACTCAGATCAGCTCTTCATCTGTTACGGAGGCCAGCAGAAGGGAAAGGCTACCAGAGGTTGGCCCACTGGATAGTGTATGCCATCATCTTGGCGTATGAATCCCAAGATGCACTTGTCCCCCAGGACAGCGAGCTCACTCTACACGAAGTGTAGCCGCTTCCTGGGCGTTGGCGCAGGGTGCCTCGCTGACAGATGTATGTAGAGTTGCGGGCTGGGCGACACCTAACACGTTCGCTAGATTCTACGTCTGCATGACGTAGGCGTGATGTAGATGTGTCTACGTGTCGAGCCAATTGCTTCCCGTGTGCTCTCTTCACATAGAAGCCAGTTAACACCGTAAGCATGCTCCATTCTCCTCCTATGGACTGGATATGTGCGCCATTCTTGCTCCAGTTTAGTTCTCCTTATTAGAACCCTGTGAGTTCCTCCACACCTCTTCGGCATTGGATGTGGCATAACATCCGATGCTGGGCCTACCACTTGTAAGCTTAGTGGAACTTGTGCTAGGCTGGATCCATATGTTGTGATCCGTACGGTGATCCTATATGTGTGTTTCCACGGTACAGCTCCCTGAGTTCGAGCTGTGTCTTCCCTTGGCAGAGTTTGCTCTGCCGTCGCTGTTGGTTCGGTCTCCCCCTGTTTGGCTGGAGCCACCTCAGTGACATTCCATATGTTGTACTGCCCGATAATTTGCCCAGTCCATATGGGTGTTCTCCACTTTACCTCCTGCGGGCTGGTTGTGGGCTCCGTAGTGTCCCGCCTTCCATCGAACGGGCATGCTTTCCCAGTGTTATCCAAGTCTACTGAGTGGGTTTTTGGAACAGCAGTGAGTTCCTGGCCTAAGCCCTGTCCTACCTCCGCCCCAAAAAGCTGCGGGAGGATCAGGATGCTTTTGTCTAGGCACTAGAAGGTGGCAGCTTTAGTGGTGTTTTAATTGGGATCCCAATCAGTCGTAACGTACGACTACATCGAACGTGAGCGACTGAAAGGGAACGTCTCGGTTATGTATGTAACCCTCGTTCCCTGAAGGAGGGAACGGAGACATAACCACTGTTGCTGTCACAGTCCCGTAACCACTGTTGCTGTATCACCGCTGACCCGGGTCCGCTCGGCTCCTCAGCGAAAAACAACTGGTGCATGCATCCGCTTCCGTATTTATATGGAAGCGTGAGATGCAAATCTCGAACGCCAATGCGCCATCGGCTCATTTTTACAATACTCGAAGATGACAAGCTCCCTAGCGTGATCCCAATCAGTTGTAACGTACGACTACGTCTCCGTTCCCCCTTCAGGGAACGAGAGTTACATACGTTACCGAGACGTTCTGTCAACACTGTATTGGCTCCCTATTAAAGGTATACTTCACCGCTTAGCATCAAACTTTGTATCAGTAGAAACCCGGTAGTATTTTCGAATGACCGTGCTTCCCTCCCTCATGTCCCCCTGAGACGAGAGATTTTTGTATTTTTTGTCTGGAAAAAAACTTCAGATGACGCAAAAATCGTCATTTTGTGTCATCGGAGGCTTTTTTGGCCAGAGGCTAGAGACTACAGCCAGTAGTAAGAGCTAGTTCCGCATGTTTTCTCTGTGGAGAAAGCTGAGAAGTAGGGGTGACCATACGTCCTCTTTATCCCTCATGTCCGGCCATGATTTCGAGATCACCCAGAATGTCCGGGATTCGGCTTGTCAAGTCAAGTCAAGTCAAGTTTATTTATATAGCGCTTTTCACAACATAGGTTGTATCAAAGCAGCTTCACAGTATTAAATTAAAACAATGGCTTGTGCTTTCTACAGTCGCCATTCATTATATTTACATGCACACCTTTTGTTTCAATCAGACTGAATTCATTCCGATTGGTGAATCTGAATGTAGTGTTTACATGAATGCTAAACAAGTGATTGGTTGATGTGCGTTTTAGCATTACCAAGAAAATTCCTGTGTTTCGAAAGCAGAATGCAGGACCTGCAAAGCTGGCACGTACATGTCAGTGTGAAATAATGTAAACATTATGAATGGTGACTGTAGAAAGCAAAAGCCGAATGCCGGACATTTTGGGCGATCTCGAAATCCCGGCTGGACATGTCCGAAGAGCCCAGACAGACTCGAGCGATACAACTCATGACTCACGATAAAACGGCATCTTTTCAGTTTCGAGTCAACTAGTAGCCTAGTTGTTTTATGTCTTCCGATACTGCCCTCTGTAACCGGTAGGCGTGGCTTGGAAGTGGCCTCGTAGGGCAGCGAAGCAAGTGCATTCTGAGAGTTGTTTTCTTTCATCCACATGAGCCAAAAATACACTTTATGGCTTTTTTCAGTCTAGAAGGCACCAACTTCTAAAATAATTTCACATTTCTACTACATAAATGACCCAATTTAAATACACATTCATCTTTCCAGCGGTGAATTATCCCTTTAAAATTTTAAAATATTGCTGATTACATACAAAGCACTAAACCAGGGGTGCCCAACCCTGCTCCTGCCTATCGACTGTCCTGCACAGTTTATCTCCAACCCTAATCAAACACACCTGAAGCAGCCAATTAACGACTTCAGGATCGCTTGAAAATTAAAGGCAGGTGTGTTTGATTAGGGTTGGAGATGAACTGTGCAGGACAGTCGATCAGCAGGAGCAGGGTTGGGCATCCCTGCACTAAACGGTTTAGCTCCCCAGTACTTGAGCGAGCTCTTCATGCATTATAGTCCTTCACGTCTATTGCAATCTCAAAATTCTGGCCAGTTGATGATACCTAGAATATCAAAATCGACTGCTGGCCGTAGATCCTTTTCCTATTTAGCACAAACCTTTGGAGCAGTCTTCCTAACATTGTCCGGGAAGACACACTCTGTCAGTTCAAAGCTAGACTAAAAACACATCTCTTTGACCTAGCATACACATAACACATTATAAACTTATATAATTCAATGTCAGAATTATATGTACAGAGCAGTGGCCGTTTATACTGAAGTCTCACAGCAGACACGCCCCTTCAAACATAGCGTTCAAATCAGAGGGTTAAAATCAGCGTAGGAAAAAATACCTTTTATTTCTAAATTATGACAATATTTTACGTAAAACTCATACTAACATTATAAGTGCAGTTATGCAATTACAATGCAGTTTCCTGACCCTTTTTTGCCTATCCCCAAAGCTAAACATAACCACTTAAAAATAAATGAATAAATAAATAATGTGAATAACTTACATAAACTCATAAGAATACTATGTTAAAATACATCAGTAAGGATTAGGGGTAGGTTTAGGGGAAATAATGTACAGTTTGTACAATATAAAACTCATAATTTCTATGAAAAATCCCTATAAAACATGGAAACCCACTGTGTGTGTCTGTGTGTGTGTGTGTGTTTTAATGCATTTGTAAACATTTGTAAACAACACTGAATATGAATGCAATTAATGTCTAATAAAGGTTGGTTTAAAGCATTTAATTAATATACATTTCCAATTCATTATTTCAATAGTCTTTTTCAATGATTCTCAAACGACTTGATGGATGAATCAGTCTTTTTTAAACAGCTCTGTCCGGAGGCTTCCTACAGCTCAGCGATTGTACACACTGTAATGATGGCGTTGATTTTTACCATATCAATCAGAGAGCAGGGTCGATGATGATGCATTGGAAGAATTAGTAATTCAACCTACATCGCAAGAACGACTTCAGCAGGAAGTCTATCAGTGATACGCTACTCAGTTTGAGGAACATTATGAGATGTTGCAACTGTAATTCCTCACCATTAGCATTAACAAGTGCATGTTCGAATGCGCATGCGTCGCGTCTGAACGCGTTGTTGTCTTTGGAGCTCCATCGATTGATTTATAATTCTTGATTTCTCTTTAAACTCACTTACAACGAACATTTTCTACTTTTCCTCACCTCATAGTTACAACGCGGACTGTTGAGCAGACGCGTCTCAAGCCTAGTGATCCAACGCTGGATACTCTTATAGGTTACGTCCGTGGATCATGGCTGAACGCGTCTTCTCCGCATTCATTTACAAACAAACATCTTTTTTTCGCCTATCGTGCGTCTACTCTACACCCGTACCACTAAAAAGACGGATTATTTCCAAGACTTAAGCCATAAATTAGTATTAATATTGATAGCATCACTGGTAGCGTCGTTGCTAACTTAACGTACTGTCCATCTGTTAAAATGGCAAATATATCAGATGTAAGTAGCCTACCTTTTGGTGCAGGTGAGGACACATTTGAGCTGCACGCTGTGCAGTCTGAGCTGGAAGCTGTTGAGAAACAGATCCACGACCTTTTAGTGAGACAAGCCGAGCTGATAGACCGGCGTTTGGCTCTTGAAACATCACGCGCCGATGCACACAAATTAGAGATTAACGTTACTAACCCGCTGACTCCGACCTCGTCTACTCCGTGCGTTTCTCAACATCGGTCCCGAGCGTCGAGGTCGAGGTCGCGATCAGCCATGGTCTCGTTCACTCCGGCTCCAACATGCCACCACGAAGCCTGGATAGTTCCGCAGCGGAAGACGCGAGTCAGGTCTAGACCAAGAAAACTCTCTCCGACCCTCCCGGTTTTCGAGATATCAACACAAAATCGCTTCTCCCCTCTTCGCGAAACAGAACGCGATGCTGTGATCATCGGCGATTCCATCGTTCGACACGTACACGCTACGTTAAATAAAAGTAAGGTGCATAGTCACTGCTTTCCTGGTGCTCGTGTCTCTGAAATCGCCGCTCGCGTTCCCGAGATTCTGAACGAGCACGTCGGAACTGTTGTCCTGCACGCGGGGGTGAACGACATCAGGCTGCGCCAGACGGAAGTTCTGAAGAAAGACTTCAGGAATCTGATCGATACGGTACGCAGCACATCGCCTGATATAACGATCATTGTGTCAGGACCGCTTCCCACGTACCGACTAGGTCATGAAAAGTTTAGTAGATTATTCGCGCTAAATGAATGGTTAACGTCATGGTGCACTGAGCAGAAACTGCTCTTTGTAAATAATTGGAATCTGTTTTGGGAGCGTCCTAGGCTTTACCGTGCTGATGGCTTACACCCAAGCAGATTCGGATCGGATCTTCTGTCAGATAACATCTCCAAAACGTTAAATACCTTTTGACTAGTAACCAAAAGTCCAAATCATAGTCTCTGCTGCACCAATTTAACTGATATAAATAGTGTTGAACATTGCATAAAATCTGTGTCTATTCCTCGTTTAGTGAGATCAAATAATAAATCTACTGCAGGATCTAGAAAAAATCTAATTGTTATTAAAACAGAAAATGTTGCTATTAGTAATCAAAAACAATTTCTAAAGCTAGGTCTTCTAAACATTAGATCACTCACACCTAAGGCAGTTATTGTAAATGAAATAGTCACAGATAATAGCTTCGATGTACTTTGCCTTACTGAAACCTGGCTTAAACCAAATGATTATTTCGGTCTAAATGAGTCTACTCCATCAGGATACTCCTATAAGCACGAACCCCGTCTGATTGGTCGTGGCGGCGGTGTTGCAACAATCTATAGAGATATTCTCAATGTTACTCAGAAAACGGGCTATAAGTTTATTTCGTTTGAAGTACTTGTACTAAATGTTACGCTCTTAGATGTTAGAAAAACATCCCTATTATCTCTAGCCTTGGCTACCGTATATAGACCGCCTGGGCCTTACGCTGATTTCCTAAAAGAGTTTGCAGATTTTCTCTCAGACCTATTAGTTAATTTCGATAAAGCATTAATTGTTGGAGACTTTAATATCCACGTAGATAATTCAAATGATGCGCTAGGGGCTGCGTTTACAGATTTATTAAATTCCTTTGGGATTAAGCAAAACGTTACCGGACCAACTCATCGTTTTAATCATACACTCGATTTAATTATATCACATGGAACCGATCCAACCGATATAGATATCATTCCACAAAGTGAAGATGTCACTGACCATTACATGGTAACTTGCATATTACGTACCCCTGTAATATATCATGCTGCGCCGCGTTATCGATTAGGCAGAACAATCCTTCCATCCACCATAGATCATTTTTCAAATAGCTTATCTGATTTGTCTCAGCTGCTCAGTGAACCCAAACAAACAGATGAACTTGAGGAATTAACTAGCACTATGAGCACCATTCTCTCTGGTACATTGGATATTGTTGCACCCATTAGACTAAAAAAGGTCAGAGAGAAAAGTAAAGCACCATGGTACAACAATACTACGCATGTTCTAAAGAGAGAAACCCGTAATTTAGAGCGTAAATGGAAAAAAACTAACTTAGAGGTCTTTAGAATCGCATGGAAAGACAGTATGTCACGTTATAAAAAGGCCCTAAAAGAGGCCAGGGCTGAGCATCTCCGCAATCTAATAGAAAACAACCATAACAATCCTAGGTTCTTATTTAACACCGTCGCTAGACTAACAAATAAACAGATGTCTCCTGAACAAAATATTCTGTTACAGTTTAGTAGTAATGATTTCATGAAGTTCTTCACTGAGAAAATAGAAAACATCAGAACCACAATTGTAAACGTTCAATCCTCAATCGCGCCTTATAATTCGGCCTCAATTATCACCCCGCAAGAACAATTACAGTGCTTTACAACTATAGAACAAAAAGAGTTAAATAAACTTATCATTTCATCTAAAACAACAACATGTTTATTAGATCCTATACCAACTAAACTATTGAAAGAAGTGTTACCTGTAGTGGAAGAGCCTCTCCTCAATATTATTAACTCATCTTTATCATTAGGTTATGTTCCAAGAACATTTAAACTGGCAGTTATAAAACCTCTTATTAAGAAACCACAATTAGATCCACATAATCTAGCAAATTATAGACCCATTTCAAATCTACCTTTTATGTCTAAAATACTAGAAAAAGTTGTGTCCTCTCAACTGGGCTCTTTCTTGCAAGAAAATGACATCTATGAAAAGTTTCAGTCTGGGTTCAGGCCGCATCATAGCACTGAAACTGCGCTCGTTAAAATCACAAATGATTTACTTTTAGCTTCTGACCAAGGCTGTATCTCAATACTAGTTTTACTTGATCTTAGTGCTGCGTTCGATACTATAGATCATACAATACTCTTAGATCGACTACAAAATTATACTGGTGTTCAAGGACAAGCATTAAGCTGGTTTAGATCATATTTATCTGACCGCTACCATTTTGTTTATTTAAATGGAGAAAAATCGATCATAACTCCAGTAAACTATGGAGTGCCGCAGGGATCTGTCTTAGGCCCTCTATTATTCTCAATATATATGCTGCCACTTGGAAATATTATAAGGAAACATGGAATTAGTTTCCATTGTTATGCTGATGACACTCAAATATATATTTCATCACGGCCGGATGAAAACGCTAAATTATCCAAATTGACAGAGTGTGTTAAAGATATAAAAGATTGGATGACGCGCAATTTCCTTTTATTGAATCCAGACAAGACAGAGGTAATACTTATCGGTTCAAAAAACCACCCACAAAACCTCTCACAATACAACTTTAACATAGTAGGATGTCCTGTTACTTCATCCTCTACAGTAAAAGACCTGGGTGTTATACTAGACTGCAACCTGTCTTTTGAAAATCATATTTCATATGTTACAAAAACAGCCTTTTTCCACCTTAGAAACATTGCTAAGCTACGTAATATGCTATCTGTTTCTGATGCAGAAAAGTTAGTTCATGCATTCATGACCTCGAGACTAGATTACTGTAATGCTTTATTAGCTGGTTGTCCTGCATCCTCAATAAATAAGCTACAGTTAGTCCAAAATGCCGCCGCTAGAGTTCTAACTAGATCAAGAAAATATGATCATATAACACCAATTTTATCATCTCTACATTGGTTACCTATAAAGTCACGTATTAATTACAAGGTATTGCTACTGACTTATAAAGCCCTAAACGGCTTAGCTCCAGTCTATTTAACCGATCTTCTATCGCCCTATAATCCATCGCGCTCTTTAAGATCACTAAATTTGAGGCTTTTGGTCATACCTAGGATATCCAGATCCACCAAAGGAGGGAGAGCATTTTCACATTTAGCTCCAAAACTCTGGAATAGTCTTCCGGATACTGTTCGTTGCTCAGACTCGCTCTCCCAGTTTAAAACTAGATTAAAGACGCATCTCTTCAGCCAGGCATTTATATAATACTTTTAATCTTACAGTTAAATCCGGTCTCTAGTTCATAAACGCCAGAGGAGAACTGGCCCCCGACTGAGCCCGGGTTCTCCCAAGGTTTTTTTTTCTCCATTAGGTCACCTGATGGAGTTTTTCGGTTCCTTGCCACTGTTGCCTTTGGCTTGCTCAGTTGGGGATATTTGGGGATATTTAATTGAATTAATCAATCAACGATACCATTGATCAGCATTACCAAACGTGGACGTTCCACTAGAAACAAACATTGATGTATTATTTTAATTTATTACTGTGAAGCTGCTTTGATACAACCTATGTTGTGAAAAGCGCTATATAAATAAACTTGACTTGACTTGACTTGACATGTCCATCAACAAACCGATGTGTATATTTATCATTTATTGCGGTGCACATGCAGGAACTATATAAAGAACAGCCAATACATTAGCCCAGCACTAACGTGAATGACTGATTTAACATTGTATAACAAATCTTGCTTCACCCTTTATCTTTCCTTAAAGTAGTAAGGACGACGGACAATCTGCATTAATAGGCACAATTTTAGGTAATATTGGCCCACAGCTGCTTAGCAGAAGTATTTCAGTAAGACTGGTTCAGCTGGTTAACTTACTGTGCGTTCACACCAAACGCGAATAGCGCGTCAAATTCGCGTCTACCGCGTCTAGTTGGACGCTTGAACATTTTGAATCCATTCGCACGTCCAGAGCGAAATTGACGCGTGTAAAAAGCAAAAGTTTGAAGCGAAATTGACGCACGTCTGAGGCGAAATCCGCTTCTTGTGGGCGGGGAAAGTGCTGCGGTTGTCTGTTTGTGTTGTAAATGGCTGATGTTGATCGAGCATTCCTTGAGAGAGTTACCGCTCTGTATTTGCTTTGTAAAGCAGAACAGCAGCATAGGGCTCATCGTTGCCGTACTTGGGTCCACCGAGACCCTCCGGAGGCGAACCCAGTCTGGCGAGTTTCAGCGGTGCTTCCGCCTGTCCCGCGGCCAGGTTAATGACCGATTGTCCCGCATCGGAGCGAGGATCACCCTCGCCCTCACCCACATAATCTGTCATTTATTTTTGTATTGATGATAAATGGAGCCAGCCTCCAAAAGTAATTTACCTGTCCTGTGATTTTTTTTCTCTTTCTCACACAACACTGTCCAGACACGAACTATGTTCTTATACACTAAAATATATTGGTTGTCTTTACATTAGAATTATAATGTTGGAATATGGAATAAATAGCATTCAATACAAAATGAATATGTCTCATATATTGAAATCAAGTTTTTATGTGATAAAAGATTTACTTTGTTTTTACTTCACCACGTGACAGCAGCAAACAGGCTCCTGATTGGTTAACGCGGCGCGAACTGACGCCAAAGTTCAGATTTCAACTCAAAGTTCAACTCTGGCGTCAGACGCGAATTCACGTCAAACGCGTGAATGCACAAAAAGCACCAAATAAAATAATTCGCGCCAGACGCACAATTCGCGTCATGGCGAATTCGCGTCCGCCGCGCTAAATGCCTCATTTGCGCCGCAGGACCTCCAGATGCGCCTAAACGCGTCTTTGCATTGACTTAACATTGAAATCACTTGCGCCAGACGCTCTATTCGCGTTTGTTGTGAACGCACCATTACACAATGTAAAACACAAAACTAAGTATTTTGAACACCAGGTAGAAAATATATACATCAATAATTATTCACACATACAGGTTGTGCTTCTGAAGAGCAAACTGGTCCAAACAAACTGGGTACTGACCCATATTTCAAGAACAAGCGTTTTGCGAATCCCATGTTGAACTCCTGCGAGATTTGAGAAGTAGTTGTCAGTAAAATGACCCGGGCGGACAATGTACAACATAGGCAGGCATTATGCAAATGTATTTTCTAGTGACGTAGAACCGTAAAGCAGTATGATTCTAAACACAAAAGACTCTTTAAGGCTGTCCAGAGTCGATTCTTTCTTTTGGGAGACAATAACTTTATTTATTGTGCACTTTCGACTTTACAACTTTGCAGAACGTTTACATTCACAAACATATATATTACACATTGCATGAAAGGGAATAATAAAGGGGCACTTGAACTACAGTTTATAAAATATGAATTGACTTAAAAATAATAGTTTGCAAATGATTTGTAAGTACTTTATTACACTATAGTCATTAAAAAAGTGTTACCGTTTTTTGTATGCATACAACAATTGTGGAAAATCTTTTTCCTGGGTTTCTGCAGTGTGGTGAGGGAAGATCTAATCCAGTGTCAGTCCAGATGTGGAGATTGTGAGCAAGTTCTGACAGATGCAGACTATTTTACCTGTGGCGAGGGATTAAGCAGACTGTGTGTCAGCTGCTACTCAGACAGAAACAGATCTAGAACATACCCTGTCATGGAACAAGCCCAGATTGAGGAGACTGGAGATCTGCAGCAGGATTCTCACCAATCAGATGGTGTTCTTCAGAAAGTGAAATACCAACACAAAATCATCATGAAGAACAAGTATGAGAGCTTATCCGAGGGAATCAAACTGCAAGAGAATCAAACCCTCCTGAACAGAATCTGCACACAACTCTACATGTTACAGGGAGAGAGTAAAGGGGTGAATGAAGAACATGAGGTTTTACACATGGAGAAAACATGGAATAAACAGGCACAAACAGACACTCCAATCAACTGCAGTGACATCTTCAAAGCCTCATCTGAACCAGGATGTGAGGAGAAAGAGAAAATAAAGACAGTTCTTACTAAAGGCATCGCTGGAATTGGAAAAACCGTCTCTGTGCAGAAATTCATTCTGGACTGGGCAGAGGGAAAAACCAATCAGGATGTAGATTTCATGTTTGTGCTTCCATTTCGAGAGCTGAACTTCATTAAAGATGAGCAGTACAGTCTTCACAGACTTCTGCTGGACTTTCATCCTGAACTTCAAGATCTGGACTCAAAGATTTATGATGAGTGTAAAGTTGTGTTCATCCTTGATGGTCTGGATGAAAACCGAATTCCACTGATGTTATCGGACAGTGAGAAAGTTTCTGATGTGACTGAGACTTCATCGGTGGGTGTGTTGATGTCAAACCTCATGAAAGGAGATCTGCTTCCCTCGGCTCTCATCTGGATCACCTCCAGACCAGCAGCAGCCAATCAGATCCCCTCCAAATACATCCACCGTCTGACAGAGATTCAGGGATTCAATGATCCTCAGAAGGAGGAATATTTCAGGAAGAGAATCAGTGACGAGCATCAAGCCAGCAGAATCATCTCACACATCAGAAGAGCAAGAAGCCTCCACATCATGTGCCACATACCCCTCTTCTGCTGGATCTCCTCCACTGTGCTTCAGAAGCTCCTGGAAGAAGATCTGAGTGCAGAAATCCCTCAAACTCTGACTGAAATGTACATCCACTTCTTGCTCATTCAGATCTATGCAAGTCAGAAATATCAAGAGAGAGATCCAGAGAAACCTCTGCATTACAACAGAGAAGTGATTGTGAAACTTGCTGAAGTGGCTTTCAAACAGCTGATGAAGGGCAATGTGATGTTCTATGAGGAGGACCTGAAAGAAAGTGGTATAGACGTCACTGATGCCTCAGTGTATTCTGGGATATGTACTGAGATCTTTAAGGAGGAATATGTGATTCATCAGAGCAAAGTCTATTGCTTTATTCATCTGAGCTTTCAAGAGTTTCTTGCTGCTTTTTATGTAGTTTACTGCTATTTATGTAGCACTAGAGAAGCACTTTTTGATTCACTACATAATTTGCATACACGTGTATTCAATAAGGTTCAAGAAAGAGAAAATGGACAGTTGGATCTTTTCCTGCGATTCCTGCTGGGCATCTCACTGGAGTCCAATCAGAGACTCTTACTGGATCTACTGACACACACAGAGAACAGCTCAGAGAGCATCAAGAAAACTTCACTGTATATTAAAAATGCAATTAAGAACAACAATCTCTCCACTGAAAGATCCATCAATCTGTTCCTCTGTCTGCTGGAAATGAAAGATCTGTCTCTGTGCAAGGAGATTCATGAGTTTCTGACATCAGACAAACACTCAGAGAAACTCACTCTTTCTCAATGTTCATCAATCACTTACATGCTTCAGATGTCAGAGGGGGTGCTGGATGAGCTGGACCTGAACAAATACAACACATCGGAGGAGGGTAGAAGAAGACTGATACCAGCTGTGATGAATTGCAAAAAAGCTTTGTGAGTGTTAATTATATATTACAATGAATAAAGTGTACAATAAAGAGCATGTAGGGAGACATAACCCTCCCTGAAAGGTTTAGCTGCTGGCAGCACTGCAGAATTTAAGGGTGTATTCACACCTGCCTCGTTTGGTTCGATTGAATCGAACTCTAGTTCGTTTCCCCCCTTGGTGCGGACCTTTTGGGCAGGTGTGAATACAGCAATCGGACTCGGGTGCGGACCAAACAATCGAACCGAGACCCAGCTGAAGAGGTGGTCTCGGTACGGTTCCAAACGAACTCTGGTACGGTTCGTTTACGGTGTGAACATGAACCGACCCAACTGCAGAAAACTGCGTCTTTTTATTTGACTGCTCTTATGAGGATACTTAACAAAACGGACATTTTGGCATAATGGTGTCTAAAGCGAGCGAGCTAGAGCGCGCGCACGGCAGAGAGAGGGAGCGAGAGACCTTGCGTGTGTGTGCCGTGCCTCACGAAGCGCATGTAAAGACCCAAGTCAGTGCGGGCGGGCTTTTATCTATACCAGATAGTTTCTTCATATTGCGTTTGTAGAGAATAACACCAAATCAGTAAAATAACAAATATTACATTACGAAATATCTCCATGCTGAGCCTGTTTGTGCACTTCCTGCTTTTCCCTGCTTGAGAATTCCTGTCCAATGAATGGACGACCTTATCACACGTGTGGTTTTGTTTACACATTTTGGTTCACTTGCAAAAAGAACAGTGTGAAAGCGAACCGTACCAAACAAAAAAAATCAACATTCTATTTGGTCCGGACCAAAGTAAGTGAACTATCGGACTTTCCTGGTGTGAATACACCCTAAATCAGCAAAGGCACAATGGTAAGACTAGATGAAGCAGGGTTTGAACTAGAGATGCACCGATTGATCAGCTTGTGACCAGAATTGGCCGATTTTCATGTGATCGTCCATGACCGGCGACCAGCCAGTCAGTCTGACATATGCCAAGTTTATGCTGGTCAAATGCACTCGGGCACCGCGTGATTAACATCGCACAACATCAGCATCACACGTGCACACGGAACGCACATGTAGCATGTGAGCAGAGCGGTTATATTTCCTCCAGAGCGGAGAGCGCCTTTCTGAAGAATCTGCTCCGCTCGCTCAAACATAATGCAGCAAAAGGTGAGCTATAGGCCTACGATAATAAATGAGATAAATAGGTAAGGTAGCTATTGTGTTGTACCCCGCTCTTTATACGCTAAAATGAGTTTTGACATGCATATGATATACACAGTTTTCGCACTTATTCACACTTTATTGCGTGTAATACACACGCATCCCACAACACTAATCCTATCCAAATGCATAATACATACGTACCCCACACCACTACTAAACCTACCCATGCGTATCATATGCACGTAAAAACTCATTTTTGCGTAGAAATTGCACGATAAACACAATGCGTGCCATAGAGACGCATTTAGTGTGACCGGGTTGCACCACGCTAAATCATGGCCACAAATTAAATTTGTTCTCTGGTTTTAGTAAATCATGGCCACGTTGTTGAAGTAATTAATTCTCTCGTTTTATTAAAACAAGGGAACGAATTATTACGTGGCCATGCACGATTTACTAAACCAGGTAGGCTAACTAATTATTATATAGTTAATTGTGTGTTCGCTGTAATGAAAATGAGGAAACAAATTATTAAAACATGGTGCTGTTGGGTGGGAGTAATGAATTGTTAATCATATCAGTGTAACTAAAAATGACCCATATAGCCATAGCCAACAAAACAAATATTATTTATGGGCATGATAATCCAGATGTGTTTTGTGGAGTTCTTTGAACACTTAAATTCTGGTGTTGTGGTTCAGAGTCCAGTTGCCACAGACCCATTAAGACAGTGGTTCTCAACCTTTTTTGGGCCAGCGCCCCCTATCCAATATCCAGGTCCCTGAACGCCCCCCACCCCCAAACTAATGAGCGAGCAGGAAGGAGTGAGAGTTAACAGATTAAATAAAAACCAAATGGTCACCTATTAATACATTTGAACTACACTCCACAGTGATTAATCCAAAAAACAAGCAATAAACTGCACTGAATAGCAATACCAGTGTTTCTCACAGAATTTGTCTTAAATCTGTGGTGGGTGGACCTCGGGCCTTCTAGGGGCGTTTGGGGTGCTGATTTATCATGACCCCCCGTGATAAAATTTTGTGCATTTTAATGTTAAATTCATCAATCTGGTGCACTTTGAGAGTTCACAATTAAAAGCTCCAACCCATATTCAGTGTGCAAATTAAACAAAGAAAAATTCAAACCTCTTTTATTTGTGTTTGTCTACATTACACTACTACATAATAATAGTTATAATATTAATCCCATTACAGTAATAGCCATATATTGTAAAACAAATGCACTGAAAAATAAAGGACGGTCATTAAAGCGGTAATGTTTGCACTTAGGTTTTATTACGCATTTAGGAGAGTATTGCAAGAAGCTGCTTACATTAACCTTACTTTCGAAAAATAAATAAATACAATCATGATTTTTCATGAAAAATTATGTTAGAATTTTAGGCCTAAAATACCTTGGTATCAGCTTATTTTCATCAGTGGTATAATTAGTACAATTACAATTAATTTGATTTGTCATGATTAATTTGTGTCCATAATAAGTAAAAAAAAAACTTCTAACAAGAATAAACACATATGAACAATTAAATTATTATTGTATTAATTATTTTTATATCTTGAAACTACACAAGCAGCTTTTCGCGCTCAGATGTGATGGTGGAATTAATACATTACCAAAATGTGATTACAGAATATATTTAAATTATCCATCAAGTTGTCATTTTCTCCTTACTGTCTTGCGAGTTAACAATAATGCCTGACCAGTAAATTACTTGGTGAACAAAGAAAACATTTTGGCATTAGGGATTGGAATTAGTTGGCACTTTTGAATAAGAAATAATATCAAGTCGTCAAACTACAACTCGTCAAAACTCTGCGAGTCACAACAAACGTATCGGTGAGAACACTCATTTAAACAGCATACACACACACCCAAACTTGACTGCACATCATATTTTTGCCATTATTGATACTGCTTTCAATCATAATGCAATAGAAATATAAAAGCAATAGAAACGTCTCGGTTACTGGCATAACCCTTGTTCCCTGATGGAGAAAAATAGAGACGTGCCCAATCACCTCGAGCAGAATTTTCATGCACTCACCCAGACATATTTGTATTTAATATGTCAGCATGCACTCACTCATTCAGATTTGTGCTGAGGAGCCGTGTCGGAGGCCCGGCATTTAGCAGGTGGTTCAGGGTTGTGGCAGAAGGGAGATAATGTCTCCGTTCCCTCCATAAGGATACTAGGGTTACGATAGTAACTGAGTTGTTCCCTTTCTGTCAGTCACTTTTGAAATGATGTCAATACTGACATTAGGGGTCCTTATGGAAAGTGCCACAAGCACCGATTCTGTGTGATGAGTGTTGGCGACACAAATGTTGGCAAGCTATCATCAGAATCATTTAATTTACGGCCGAATTAACTTAGGGGCCACTAACACGACACCGTTTTAACAGAAAACTCTTCAGTTCTTTCTGCGCAAACTTCAAAAACGTGAACCAGTGAGAACTCTGATGGCGTGCACATGCGTATTACGAGTTCAGTCTATAGGTGTGAGCATTTGAATAATACGTGTAGTCGTGTAGTCCTTTCCTACAAATCAACCCTCAACATACAACTTGTCTGGCCTTGAAATTAATAATACAGCCTCGCGAACTGGAAATATCCAGACAACGCTTTATCTGTAGAGAGGTAAAGAGAGGGAAGGAGGCCTTCACAGGGAAGAGCCTAGTGGACATTTCAGGACTGCGCTGTCGTCTCGTCCAGGCACAGGTCCTTCATCGGATCTGGATACGGCCTGGATCCGGCGGACTGCGGTAAACCTCGGGATAAACAGAGAGACCAATATTAGCATAGATGCCATTCTTCTTATGATGTAACGAGTACATCAGGATTTATGGGAAGTATTCCCGGTTCCGGCTGACCTAATCTATGCAGCCTAACATTGAATTATAGAAGTCTATAATGTGTTATGTGTATGCTAGGTCAAAAAGATGTGTTTTTAGTCTAGTTTTGAACTGACAGAGTGTGTCTGCTTCCCGGACAATGTTAGGAAGACTGTTCCAGAGTTTTGTTGCTAAATAGGAGAAGGATCTACTGCCAGCAGTCGATTTTGATATTCTAGGTATTATCAACTGGCCGGAATTTTGAGATCGCAATAGACGTGAAGGACTATAATGCGTTAAGAGCTCGCTCAAGTACTGCAGAGCTAAACCATTTAGTGCTTTGTAAGTAATCAGCAAAATTTAAAAATGTATACGATGTTTAATAGGGAGCCAGTGCAGTGTTGACAGAACCGGGCTAATATGGTCATACTTCCTGGTTCTGGTAAGAACTCGAGCTGCTGCGTTTTGGACCAGCTGTAATTTGATTAGTAAGCGTGCAGGGCAACCACCCAGTAGAGCATTACAATAATCTAGCCTTGAGGTCATGAACGCATGAACTAATTGTTCCGCATTTGTCAATGAGAGCATATGACGTAATTTAGATATTTTTAAGATGGAAAATGCGGTTTTACAGATCCTAGACACGTGACTTTCAAATGAAAGATTGGTATAAACGACGACGAAGACTTAACAGAGCAGCCATCAAGTGTTAGACAGTATTCAAGACTATTACGTGAGGAAGTTTTTTGTCCAATAATTAGAATCTGTTTTTTTTTTTCAGAATTAAGTAGTAGGAAATTACTAGTCATCCAATTTTTTATATCAGCTATGCATTCCGTTAATTTTGTGAATTGGTAGGTTTCGTCAGGGCGTGAAGAAATATAGAGCTGAGAATCATCAGCATAACAGTGAAAACTAATTCCATGTTTCCTAATGATATCTCCTAATGGTAGCATTACAGTACAGAGTGAACAGCAACGGTCCTAGTACTGAGCCTTGTGGTACGCCATACTGAACTTGTGATCGATGAGACATCTCTTCATTTACTGCAACAAACTGTCAGATAAGTATGATTTAAACCAGGGTTCACCAATCTCGGTCCTGGAGGGCCGCTGTCCTGCAGAGTTTTGCTCCAACCAGCTCCAACACACCTGTTTGAAAGTTTCTAGTATGCCTAGTGAGACCTTGATTAGCTGGTTCAGGTGTGTTTAATTTGGGTTGGAGCTAAACTCTGCAGGACATCGGCCCTCCAGGGCCGAGATTGGTGAACCCTGATTTAAACCATGCTAATGCAATTCCACTAATGCCAACATTTTCGAGTCTATTTAAAAGAATGTTGTGGTCAATGGTGTCAAATGCAGCACTAAGATCGAGTAACACTAATAGAGAGATACAACCACGATCGGATGATAAGAGCAAATCATTTGTGACTCTAACGAGAGCAGTCTCAGTACTATGGTACGGTCTAAATCCTGACTGAAAATCCTTGCAGATATAATTTCTTTCAAGAAAGGAACACAGTTGTGAGGATACTGCCTTTTCTAGTATCTTTGACAGAAAAGGTAGATTCGAGATCGGCCTGTAATTGACTAATTCTGTAGGATCAATTTGCGTTTTTTTAACAAGCGGTTTAATCATAGCCAGCTTAAAAGTTTTTGGTACGTATCCTAGAGACAAAGATGAATTAATGATATTAAGAAGAGGATGTATGACCTCTGGAAGCATCTCTTTCAGTACCTTAGTCGGTATAGGGTCTAACATACATGTTGGCGTCATAATGTCATAATTTTTCCTCAGGGAGACTACAATGCACTCCCTGATGCGATACTGTAGTAGACGATTGCATGGTTATAATTTTCTCCCTGATATTATCAATCTTATAAGTAAAGAAGTTCATAAAGTCATTACTGCTGTGCTGCTTGGAAACTTCTGGGCTTGAAGATTTATTTTTCGTTAGTTTAGCCACTGTTTCAAATAAATACCTAGGATTTTGTTTATTTTCTTCTAATAGGGTTGAAAAATAAGCAGATCGAGCAGCTTTTAAAGCCTCTCTGTATGCAATTGAGCTCTCTTTCCATGAAATGCAAAATACCTCTAGTTTTGTTTTCTTCCAGTCGCACTCCATTTTTCTGGCTGCTCTCTTAAGGGCCCGAGTGTGCTCGTTGTACCACGGCGTTGGACTATTTTCTTTAATCTTCTTTAAGCGCAACGGAGAAACTGTGTCTAAAGTGCTGGAAAAGAGAGAGTTAAAAGTTTCTGTCGCAATATCAAGTTCTTCTAAGCTATCTGGGATGCTGAGATGATGAAACTGATCAGGAAGATTATTAATAAAGCAATCTTTAGTGGCAGATGTGATAGGTCTAACATATTTGAAACACGGAGTCGGCTTTGCAGCCTTGGCTAAATTAAGTTTACACAATACCAGATAATGATCTGAGATGTCATCGCTCTGCTGCAGAATTTCAACGGCATCAACATCTATTCCATGTGATAATATTAGATCTAGAGTATGATTACAACAATGAGTAGGTCCTGACATGTATTGTCTAACTCCAATAGAGTTAAGAATGTCTTTAAATGCCAATCCCAATGCATCTTTTTGTTATCTACATGTATATTAAAATCACCAACAATTATGACTTTATCTGGAACCAGTACTAACTCTGATAGAAAGTCAGCAAATTCTTTGATAAAATCTGTATGGTGCCCTGGTGGCCTGTATACAGTAGCCAGCACAAATCTCAAACATGATTTATCATTTACACTAGAGCTGAAACAACTAATCGATTTAATCGATTAAAATCGATTATTAAAATAGTTGTCAACTAATTTAGTCATCGATTAGTTGCTAAATAACTTTTATTTGCCGTAAGCGGCTCATTTCGTGCATATTTTAAATCTGCGGTGACCAAAGTGTGGCAGTAATGATCCACCGGAGGTTTTACTCAGCCAGTACAGCAGGAGAAGTAGCGAATAGCCAATAGCTGGCCTTGTTTTATGTCACGTGCTTCCCGCACAGCGTCTCTGCCTATGGTCTCTGCAGCATTCAGCGAGATGGCAGCTCGAGAAAGAAAAAGAAAAAAGCGGAAGATGAAACTAATCGAACGAAGCAGCATTCGGCAGTTTAGGATATCGCACAAGAATTGTCAACAAAGAAAACATTTCATCACTGGAGAGTTTTTTTTTTTCCGACACCATCGTATCAATTGATTTTGATTAATATGCGCGAGGGAGAGAGAGAGAGCAAGACAGCGCTTGGGTGAGTGCGCGCGCGCGCGGCCGGGGCTCTCTGTTAAACTGACAGGACTTGTCACAAGCAAATGATACACTTTAACTCTATGATGGTTAAACTCTGCAATTCATTATTTTTACTCAGAACTAATGTTTTGGTAGGAACGAAAGTTTACCATAAATTTACCAAAAAAAGCTACTTTCAACTTTCTGATTGATTTCACAGCATAAGCTATAAAGCTGTTTCCCAGGTATAAGCTGTGTGTTTACAGGAAAAAATAAAATAAAATGCAATTTACTGCAACTGTATTCTTTATTCTTATTCTTCGTGAAAATATGTTCTGCAAGATTCCTTAATAAGCTTTGTTCGGGATGTTAAACTACTTTACTTTAGGAGCCCTAAGGACTGCCATGGTGAAAACATTTGAAATCTCCTTTGTGAAATTTACTAGAGTACCTATGGGTCAGTGTTTTGATTGCAGAAGAGTTCGACAAAGGATTACTAACACATAATAAAACACAACTCCAAGTATGTTTTTGATGAGGATATGACAATGCAAAATGGTTAAAATCTCTAAAAAGTCTATGTTGAATGATAAAGACCCTTTGTTAATAATTTACTTGGGGAAAAAATGGCTAAAACTAAAATATAAGTACATAAACCGATTAATCGATTAATCGTAAAAATAATCGTCCGATTAATCGATTATCAAAATAATCGTTAGTTGCAGCCCTAATTTACACTAGATATTGCTATATTAAGCAGCAACACTTCAAAAGAATTATATTTGAAACTAGACTAGACTAATTCTAAAAATATTACTATAAATTACAGCATTTTTTTTGCGGACACCACTTAGACAACCAGCCATTGAGTGAGGACAATCTACTAAGTATCTCATCACTCCTGCGAACAGGAAGGGGGCCAGAGCAAATTACAGTGCCTGAAATCGTACTTGCAAGTTCACACACCTCTTTTACATTAATTTTGGTGATCTCAGACTGGCGGAGTTGAACATCATTTGTGCCGACATGAATAATAATCTTAGAGAATTTACGATTAGCATTAGCCAGCACTTTTAAATTTGCTTTGATGTCAGACGCTCTGGCCCCCGGCAAACATGTGACTATGGTGGCTGGTGTCCAATGTTCCCTCGAATTTTTTACTGTGCTGAGCAAATAAAAAAATTTCTGAGCGCAAACCTTTAAACTGTGAGCAATTTCATCAAAAATCTTAAATTGTCACAAAAAGAGCATGTTGCCATTACCTAATGGGCTATAGTTTGATTGAATATTAGTAAATCTTATTAAATGTTCAACACATTTTACAGTATAGTAATAATAAATGTTCAATATTTTTAACCAAACACATTTTATTAAACCAGATTGGATTAAAAAGATACACAAACTGTTTTAACAGTTTTAACAACTTTTAGTGTAACAGTGCTTCATTGCTCTCTTGACTGGTTGTGCAGGTCTGTGGAGATTTGGAACCTCTCTCAAAACAACATCTGAAAACAAAGATGCACCACAATAATAAAATATTATCCACCTATTTTCTTTCAGTGACTACAGACCTTGTTACAGTAACTTAACCTTTTAAATTAAGTGTAAAGCTTTAGTCATATAATTAACCACAATATTTAAACATGATACAATATATAAAATGATATAAAAATGTATATTTCAGCAAAAAGTATAAATATTGCAGTCAAACACATTAAAGGGATAGTTCGCCCATTTAAGACATGAAGTTGTATGCAATCCTTACCAGCACTATAGTGCATACACACTGACCCACTCTGTGGTCACCTCCCTGGTCAGAGTTCTGGCCGCTGGAAGTTTTTCAAGAAAGTAGTCCCATTTAGTTTCCGGGGCCTCAAAACTGTGCGTTTTTACGTGAAAAAATTATATGCGTTTCAAAGCTTGATTAATTTACATCACAAAAAACACTCCAGACAAAATTCATACCTCAGTTTTTAATCGGCACTATTTTCTTTCCATTTCTATCAATCCGCGCTGCTGTCAACGTCAACATTGCGCACGTTCCGATCAGCTGTTGATAGCGCGACTCGCTGACAACATGTCTGACTACGAAACTTCTGATGATGAAACCAATTTTAGCACAATGTCAGACGGAACAGATGATGATTTAAGTAATTTTAGCACAACGCCAAAGGGATACCTTTATGAACCGGAGTATACCGATGCCGAACTTCAGCAGATGGAGATAGAACGGGAAGAGAGAGAGCGAGAGGACAGAGATGAAGTTGTCCAAGTTGATGCTGGGCCCACAGCTGTAGCAAGAGCCAGGATGAACGACAAATGGTGGTGCACTTGTTCAAATTGTCAAGTTATGCCAACAGAAGCTATTGCTGCCACGAATGGGAACTCATGCCACAGATGCAAAACCTATCGATTGACGAGGAGGCCAACTGCATTACAGGTCTGTCTGCATTACATCCAAATAGTTTTCTCAGCAAATTGTACCTATATCCCTATATACTGTTTTTATATTAGACCTCTTTTCACGTGATTTCCACTGGAGTCTAAACATCAGCTTGTTTACCGTACAGTTTAGACATGGGATCATAAAGTTAGTAAATAGAGCTTACCCGTGGTACTGGTACAGCAAAACTCTTTAAAATCTGTTTTTTTTTTTTTTCTCCTTGGTTGGGGATGTAATCGTCTTCGCTGAAGTGAGCACTGCACACACGAAAATCCTTGATTCTGGATATTTTAGCTCCCGCAGAGTATGGCAACCAGCCAAAGCTGTCTCATATTAGCTATATCCGAAACAGGAAAACGATGGAATCTGAACAGTGATCCCGGCACATTCTTGTGGTCACAACCTGGGAATTTACAAGTTCGCACCATTGTTCATTTTCTACTTTTTACGTCGTTGTCATTCGATTGTGTAAACACTATGGAACAGCTGATCGGAACGTGCGCACTGTTGACGTTGACAGCAGCGCGGATTGATAGAAATGGAAAGAAAATAGTGCCAATTAAAAACTGAGGTATGAATTTTGTCTGGAGTGTTTTTTGTGATGTAAATTAATCAAGCTTTGAAACGCATATAATTTTTTCACGTAAAAACGCACAGTTTTGAGGCCCCGGAAACTAAACGGGGCTACTTTCTTGAAAAACTTCCAGCGGCCAGAACTCTGACCAGGGAGGTGACCACAGAGTGGGTCAGTGTGTATGCACTATAGTGCTGGTAAGGATTGCATACAACTTCATGTCTTAAATGGGCGAACTAACCCTTTAAATGCATGCATTATTACTATGTTTTTATTAATAATGTAGCCTATAAAACATGTATGTGAATTGATTTTGTTCTCTAAACTTAATGTAAAGAACTAGCATTTTATGTACTGTAATGTCTGTGCTTTTGTCGACTATCAGCGTGTGAACATTGGCATTTCTTACGTCTTCCATAGTCTCAGCTTGTACAACTGCATTAATTGACTCCACAAATTCAAATTTTACTTCTTCAGCTGTCGGGAAGGCTTACATATTTTGCCAGATGATTATGAATTTCTTGAACAGATAGCGTCGACGCGTTCATTTTAATGGCAAGTAGCACGTTATCGATCAATATTTTGATTTGTTCAGAGTTTGCCTTGCTCTTATTGGCGAGGTCGGAACGTTTTTCTCTAGATTCTCTCGAGTCTCAGAGAAGCTGGCTAATCGCAGTTCCATGCTTTCTATTGTAGCCTACAATGCTTTGTTTCACAGCATCAATGTGACATTTTTGTGTTAAGTGGCGTTTTAGGTAGTCAAGTTTCCACTCTCTGGGTGGAAAACTCTCCTTTGATTTTAGCTTCTGAGCAAATTTTGCACACAATCCCATTAGCTCCGTAACTAAATATTTCAGACAATTTAACCAATTTATCAGGGCCATCGCTTGTATCCATTTGAACTATTGCATTTAGCCATTCTTGTTTGAAAGTCAAACAAACCTTTTTTTTAGGCTGTTGCAGAGATGTTTCATCTTTTCGTTTTGCCATTGCTGAGTGGATGCATGTCGTCTGCGCGGTCTGAACTTGTGCAGCGTGGGACCTTCAATTAGTCTGCGCGTCCCCGCATGCGCGCAGCTTAAAGGGAACATTGCTGGTGTCTCTATTTTCACGTTCCATGTAATAGAATCGCCAATAACTAGGGCACATTCAACAGGATTCACAGTGGGTGTTTCACTGAGTGAGGAGAATCTATTTGATGTTGTAATCGGAAAGGAAGAGCGCTGTTTTGTCCCGCGACTACAGCGTCTCACGGTCACCCAATTGCCCTGCTGCACAGGCTCTACTTCAGCCGGAACCGAACAATGTAAAGAGTTCACTAAGCTAGTCGCATCCAAAGCAGTATCTAAAACCAGTAGCTACAATTAACCTCGATTAAAGCTTGGATGCGTGTCTCTAGTTCTGAAATTTTCCCCGTCAGCTTTACTATCTCCCTGCATTTATCACATGTAAATCCTGTGCTGACAGATAAGGCTATGCTAAACACGTTGCAAGTAGGTGCGAGTAACAATAAGAGGAGAAGATGACATGACTTACCGTGTTTGTTGACTGATCTTACTCACCTAAGTTGTTTGATGGACCCGTAAAAGGCGCGAGCGTGCGCAAAAAAATAAATAAAAAATAAATAAATAAATAAAGAGCGCACAGATGGCACGCTAACAGCCGACAGCCGACGGCACTGACAGCTGACGATGAGACAGCCATCGGCACTGATCCTCAACAAACCCGTCTCCATACCGGCGTGATGACTCCGACTTCCAACCAGATGGAACTGGATAATATTCTGAATGTTCTGATCCGATCTGACTTCTGACCTGTAATGCTGCCTGGATCATAATCGCTCGTTGGCCAGAGGAGGACTGGCCCCCGACTGTGCCTGGGTTCTCACAAGGTTTTTTTCTCCATTCTGTCACTGATGGAGTTTTGGTTCCTTGCCACTGTTGCCTTGGCTTTTGGCTTGCTTAGTTGGGGACATTAAAATTCAACAATATTATTGATCTGCCTTACTTAAGGTTCACGCAATTTTCTTCTAGAAACAAACTTTGTTGTATTATTTTCATGTTATCACTGTGAAGCTGCTTTGATACAATCTGTATTGTAAAAAATGCTATATAAATAAAGGTGACTTGACTTGACTTGACTGAAGGAAAGAGAAACAACAAGGACAGAAAAAAGAGAAAAACAAGAACTACAACTGATTCATTATCTTTAACTCTAATTCAGAGTTGTTTTAATTCTCTGTAGAGAGGGACCAAATGTTCTCTAAGCAAAGTTAATTTATCTCTGGGGATTTTGCTGTGAAAGAAAGTGTTACCACAATTGTTTCCATTCCTTATTCTATAAATTAGTTGACATTTGACTTTGGTGGCCATCTCAGTGATACAGCGGCTTTTCTAGTGTTGTCTGAAAGTGGAATTTGTTCAATGTCACTGGCAAACTTATCTCCAAACATAGTTCTACAGATGGCCATTGCTGCTGTACGAATGAGGTTCTCTGCAATTGAATGAAGCTTTCTAACCTTGGCAACTAAATACGCCACCTCATATGAAGCAGTAAGCGCTTTGACTGCCACAGTAGTTTGGCTAGTCATAATTTGTTTTTGATTTGTTAACCCTGATTCTTTACAGCGAAAAAAGTCAACCAGTTTATCTTTTAATGTCAGGTCTTTGGTTTGTAAGTGATGTATTAGTTTCACAGGTTTCTAACTGTCATTTGCAAGCACCTCAGAACGTCCAAAACACTGTGGACGTGGTTCGTTATTAAGTGTGATGCACGTGAATCTGTATTTTATGTACTGTTCATCATACTTCCGTAGTTTTGATTCACCCAGGTCTTTGCTTTTTGCAATTAATCCCCTCTGTGTGGAAAGGCCCGTTGACGTAGAGGGTTCTCCATCAGTCACTATTGGCTGTAGCTAAATTTACGTTTCATGAATGATATCCACATACAAGCAGTGCGACTATACGCGTGATAACAAATTTCAGCATCTCACAGCAGCTCGGTTCATTAAGCGGTTCGGTGCGTATTATTAACTAGAAGAAACTCATTTACTCCAATCAATGCTCTGCATTCTGCATGAGATCGCATTACATCGGAGAATTCAAATGTCACGAAAGGCTGATTCAAGTGTGGGCTGCGTTTCCGAATAGCATCGTGAGCTAAGTTGATTGTAGAGACCATTGGTGGCAATGGTACTACGATCTACTTAGGCATATGATGCTTTTGGGAAACGCATTAATCTCTGTCGTCTGTTCAACACAGCACTGTTGTCTTTCAGAGATATGGTCGTCGTAAAAGTGCGTTGTTTGCGTTCCATTTTGCAAGGAAAGTATAAATGTATTAAGTATTTCACATGTACACACACGAGCACAAAAGCATTTTCTGCGCTGAACAACACGATGAGTTTAACAACACTCGCAGGATAAATATTAGTATTGAAAATCTAGGTCCTGGGTCTACTGTTCAAAAAAATGATTAGTCTATTATTTTATTTATATTCTGATTTTTTGTCATATCAAACCTTTGGTTAAGATTAAGCTTACTTAATCTTTGTAATGTCTTTAAATTTGTTCTGCCATGTCTGGGTAAATCAGTTGAGGCAGCAGACAAAAACTATTCAGTATTCTTCACATTATTTCAACAGCCATTAGGCTGCTATTTAAATTCTCAACATTTTTGATAATGTACCATATGTTTGTATTGCAGTTAAACTTATTTGTCATTCATACTATGACAAGGAAAAAACTGCTCTAAAGAGAACGCCTCCCACCCCACATTCATGCTTTAAAATTATTTTGGTGGGTCTTGAGATAGATTATTCTTGTCTAGGTGGTTCCTGGAATGGAAAGGTTTGGGAACCCCTGCTCTAGTGGATGATTAAAGATTTGCTAGCTTACATTCACAGTTGTTTTACTAAACCCCTGTTGGGAATGAACCAGTTGTTGTAGTTCTGGTTGTTTTCTTCTTATGTTTTTGTAGGTTTGATTGGTGACTGGGGTGTGACTTGAGCGCACCTGAATCTCTTCATGGTACCTTATTAAATTGAATGATTTTAAATTCTGATAAAAAAAAAAAAAAAAAAAAAACTTTTTAGATGTAATATTCGGTACGCCTGCCCTGAACCAGGTTAGTGTCCCAGCCCAAGATGCCAGAGTGACTGAGCTTGAGCTATGTTAAATTTGTAATATATAAGGCTAACTGAAACAAGCCTGGCTTATTTGGTAAACCTGTTTTACATTTACATTTACATTTATTCATTTAGCAGACGCTTTTATCCTCTCGATCATGTCAAATGTCAACAGTAAAATCCATATAACCGAGTATGAAGATGTACGAAGAATGGGCTCCTGAAGTGGATGTGCCAAATCAGAAAGACCATAAAATGTGTACTGTTGATGTGCCACCAGGCAACAGTTTGTAAACACTTCGACTGACCTGAATCTTTGTTTAACTTAGAACACTTGTAAAGAGAAATCAAAAAGGCAAAAGCCAGCAAATGATAAAATGATGAGAGCACACACAGAAGGCTCTTCTCATTGTCCTTCTTTTTCTGATATGAACATTCCAATATGTATTTGATATTTGTTTCATGTGTGGGCCTGAAAATAATGAAGGCCAGAGTTTCCTTTGTGCTAGCAGTGTCCAGAGAGTGTCCAGAGCTAGAAACCTTGTGCATTTGTTCCAAGCTTGTCAGTTAATGAGTTATATGTGTAAATCAATGCAATAACAAGACAGATATTAACAATACTTGCATTAAAATCTTTCCTTAACCTGTTAAGCTGCAACCCCACTTTTGAAAAATCCCCAGAAATGACATACCCAAACTGAATCAGATACAGTTCATGAACCCTTTGCACTAAAAGCACAAGTATGATCTCATTTGAAAGCTGACACCTGGTAGTTTATTGTAAATGTAGAATTAATTATTGTCATAATGATTTTTTTTTTTTAAATAGCTTCAAAGTTTTGTAAAGTTATTAGAATTTTTTTTTTTATGAAACATATTAATGAAAATAAAATTGAAGTTGGCACTGGAGCAATCTAGAAATGCACTACAGCTAAAGCCACATGTCTGACCATGTTATATTTAAAATATGAAGATAATAAGTCTAAAAATCTGTATTTAGTTAAATGTTTTTCAAGATCATGTCATGACTTTATTTTGATTAGGCTACTCTAAAAATGCTACTGATGTTTAGTCGTCTTCTAAGCATCCATTCAGACTTTTGTCTCTATTGTTTTGTGGTGCAAACGAGCCCCATTCAGTCTCAGTCTCCCCCTGCACACATTCACACCTCTCCAGCCTGGTTATGGCTCGAAATATGCATTTCTTTTGTCTGCATTATAGTTACTAACGACTGGCTATTCACAGGGTTTTAATCCCTAATTTCTTTTATCAAAGTTCTCACTTCACATTTGAAGTGCACTAAATAGTGGTCAAATGCACTAAAACATATCAGTAAGCATTCTTATTTAGAACAAAATTCATAAAAGAATAACCCCTGGTGGCAGGTGCACCTGGGCTAGCTAGCATGTTAGCTTAGCACACCATCAATACACGACCATTTATGAGATTAAAACCATGTTTGTGCTCCAAACTTACTTCATAACGCAATCGAGTGTTTTAAATAATCTTCTGTGATATAATTTGGCTTCAGATAAAAAAAAATCAGACAGAAAACATTTATAGTTTTATGCACGATGATAAAGTCTATATCGATTAGCATTACATTATAAATATAATACAAAATATAAAATACCTGGCATGGCTTGAAGAACACAGGCAAATCAAATATCATAGCAAACATGTTTATTGTCTTCAAAACATCTTTTATCTGCATATTACAGCGATCTCTGTAGCTTTGTGTGTAGCAGTGACGTCCTGGAATGTCACATGATTATGGCTCTTCTTCATGTCCCATATATGGATTATTTTTTGTGCATATAGCGCCCTCAGGCTATTGGTATGAATTGAAAACACTGCACATCTCAGTAAGAAGCGATCATAATGATTACATCGACGCATTTGGGTATAAATTCAATAAATATTATTCCTGTCTTTAGAAATATGACGTGAATCTATGAGAATATATCAATATTTCTCCAAGTTTGCACATTTTTGAGCTAAAAGCCCTGAAGGACGTTGTTTTGTGTATCGCTGTCATGACGACAGCACGGGAGTTTTTTATGAATGGAAGCGGCTGACGCGCATAATTCATATTAAAGGTATCGACTCATTTTTTCATTTCATAACTCCTGACACAAATTAAGACATAACTGTCACTATAAGTTTCTCAGAATACAATAGTGGTCAAATACTGAAACTTGAGTATTATATCTTTTTAATGATGTATAGTTTGTCAAGGTATAACATTAAATCTGATAGTAACTTTGAACTATATAAATAAAAAAACGCTTCAGTGCGCCCACGCACTGGTGAAGCTTAACAGGTTAAGAGCAGTCCTCAAATGTGCAGGCTTCCTATGAAGTTTACACTAAAGTAAAAAACAAGAAAATCTAAAATCAACCAAATATAATATGAACATGATGGATAAAGCAAATAAAAAAGATCCCATTATGGAATACTGACCAACAGGCTCCGTCATAGACTGTGCTTAAGAAATAGTAGTAAAGAAACACTAACAAATACAGTAGTATTTGTCAGTAGTATAGTAAATTATTAAGGCAAGACATGGCCTCGCCGTGAACTTGGGCTAGTTTTGTGCTTGGGTCCAAACAAACATCTCAGCCTATGTACACCAAACTTTCCAGTTATACACTTAGCAGTATTCTGAAGATATTTTCAGAGGGATTTGTTAATAAATCATTCCTGGCCTGATTTATGTGACATTTTAATTTAAAAAAAAATATGGTGATTTTTTTTTTTTTTAGGGCTATGGACAGTATATTTTGATTTCCTAGGTAATGAAAGCATATATCCTGAAATCCCTCTGAATTTTTTTTTTCATCTTGTGTGTAAACAAAATGAAAAAAAAATGCACCTGGCTTTATCATATGTTCAGATCTATCTACCGAAAATATAAATTACAAAATTATTTACAAAATTACAAATTACAAAAATTACAAAAACTTGTAATACGTTTTTTTTATATACTTCTGTAAGTAATCAACTGAGGAAGTTTCATGGTGATATCTATTTTTTTTAAATTTTACTCTATTCACCTGTAGTGGCTCGCCTTAATTATACTTTATATATCAATACAAGTTAGATAAAAGAGTCAGGATAGGAATTTATTCTCTTATAAAATTGTATTTCATTGTCTTTCAGTCTTACTTACTCAAACATCACTGGTCAATGCTGTGAAATTGTGACTTCAGCTCTGCAATCTTCAAAGTCCCTCCTTAGAGAGCTGGACCTGAGTAACAATGACCTACATAATTCAGGAGTGAAGCTGGTCTCTGAAGCACTGAAGACTGCAAACTGTCCCCTGGAGATACTGAGGTACTTAAAAGTATTAAAAACCTTTAATTTTTTGGACTCAAAAGTAGGCACAAATTGAATACAAACATAACATCTAAAGTAAGTTACAAGGTCATGGTCAAACCCATCATAAAAAGGGCAAAGGGGAAATGTTGGTGCCCAATTCAAAATCAAATTACTTTGTTTTTGAAGATTATCTGGCTGTATGGTGACAGAGGTCGGATGTTGTTATCTGGCTTCAGCTCTGAGGTCAACTTCACACCTGAAAGAGCTGGATCTGAGCTACAATCACCCTGGAAAATTAGGAGTCAAGTTACTCTGTGAGAGACTGAATGATCCAATTTGCACACTGGAAAAGCTCAAGTATGTTGAACATAAGTGAAATAATTTACAGTATAAGGACAATGGTAGACATCTTATTCATAATAGTTACAAAGCCATATGGAATGTACTTAAGTCTGCTCTTGCTTTTTCATACAGTTTTCACAAACTAGCAATATCTTGCAAAATGTTTGCATGTGTACTCTGTACCAGACAAATAACAGCCGAAGTGTTGCCTGGTGCAGATCGATAGATAGATAGACTCATTTAACTAATCATAACCCTTTTCTGTCATTATGTGTGTTCCTTTAGTCTGGACCACAATGAACACTTTAGAATCACACCAGGGCTGCAGAAATGTAGGTACTCTTTGTTTCTTTCTTTTTTACAGACACACATCGTTATTGTAGTTTTAGTTTCTAATTGCTGTTCTTGTGTTCAGATGCCTGTGATCTCACACTGGATCCAAATACAGCAGATACTCGTTTCTTTTTGTCTGAAGAGAACACAAAGGTGACATCTTTAAAAGAAAATCAGCCATATCCTTATCATTCAGAGAGATTTGATAAATGTTCTCAGGTTCTGTGTCAGGAGTGTCTGACTGGACGCTGCTACTGGGAGGCTGAATGGAGCGGGAAGGGCGCTTATATATCAGTAGCATATAAAGGAATCAGCAGAAAAGGCGAGAATGATGACTGTGTGTTTGGATGCAACGAGAAGTCTTGGAGTCTGGACTACTCCTATGACAGATTTAGTGCCTGGCACAACAATAAGAACAATTACATACCTTGCCCGTCACCTCCCTCTAATAGAGTAGGAGTATATATGGACTGGTCAGCTGGCACTCTGTCCTTCTACAGCGTTTCTGACACACACACACTCACACACTTACACACATTCAACACCACATTCACTGAACCCCTCTATTGTGGACTTGGTATCTATCCTGATTCTTCAGTTTCTCTCGTCAGACTGAACAAAAACAACTGAGAAACTGACTTATGACATGTCCACACTTTCTTCAGTGCAACCATGTCTTTTCAAAGCTGTAGTGTTCTATGTTTTAACCTTGTAAAATGTGTGGAAAGACTTGAAGACAGTATATAATAATGCAAAATGAAATGAAATACATAAATAAAGAAAGAAAATAAATAAACAGGGTGTGCTTTCTGCCTCTCCGTGAACCTTTTTTCTGGAGCACGTCTCTAAACTTAAACAAAACTCAACGATTACTAGTCACACAGGCAAGAGCAATATACAGTGTCTTTATATTTATTTAAGTGTCTACTTTTAAATTATCTAATTCAAAAAGAAAACAAATATTCTCTGTTTATGTAATTTGTATGAAAAGAGAAAGATGTCAGTCGTTCTCATGGCAACTCATTATCTACTAATGTGAACATGCCTACTGAGAGTGTGCGCTATTGAAACGCAAATGATCTGAGGCAATCCATGCAAACCTGTCAACGCCCACATCAGCTCGATAAAATCATCAAGTTTAAAGGGATAGTTCACTTTGAAATTAAATTTTGGTTTGTTTTAGCTTACCTGAAGGGCATCCAAGATGTAGGTGTCTTTTTTTCCGCAGTAGTTTCAATTTTGATATTTTTAGGTCAAACCGTTCTTGTCTGACAGTCATATCATGCAGGTCTATGGTCACGGTCTCAAAGAGCATGCACAGAGTCCAAATGAAAACAATTCCCCATCGTCCAAATTAAACAATTCCCCATCGTAAGTACACACTGATGGCCTAAGACACGAAACGAGCGGTTTGTGTGAAAAAACGAACAGTATTTATATCGTTTTTACCTCTTATAAAACAACCACGTCCAAGTGATCTGAGGGCGCGGGCGCTTCCTGCTGTGTGATGTGTACGCAGACAAGGGGAACACAAGACAGGAATCATGACACACTGTTTGTTTAGAAATGCAATATGCATGGGATATGTATATATTGCTTTTAATTTATTTAGAATAATAGTTAACATTATAATCCAAATATAAATGAAAGTCAAAAGCACATTTTGAGTATACAGTCATACCTGGAAACAAATCCTGTTCAAATATGCTATTTGGGCAATTCTAGAGAATGGGTTCAAAGTTAGAGTTGGAAACATCTAGAAATGTTTTGTTTAGAAAACATTTGTGGTCTTTTTCCACATATGTTGTATGCATGCAAATTGTCTAATATCAAAATTAAACATTTCTAGTAATTGTGAAGTTAATTCTCCTACTGTATTTTCATAAAGTTTTGGAATATTTATCCTCTCCCCAAATTTGTCACTAATAAAACACAATTATAAATAATTGAATAAGAAGGTTTATATTGACATATTAAGATTTTGTTTACATCTACCTTGTAAATATATTTTTTGCTATTTTATTAAATATTTTAAATAGTTTTCACATGTAAATCAACAACAATTACAATTTTAACAATATTTTAAGTGTAATCTTTCTTTTTAAAAAGCATACATTTTATCATATGTATTTCAAAGTTAAGGATTCATTAGTTTGAATTGGAACAAACACTATAATAACATCTTCGTTGATAATTCAATATACTTTATTTTTGACAAAACTGCATATGAGCAGAAATTGGCGAACAAAAGCTTATTTGATGTGGCAGTAGTCTATTTTACTGTAAAAACTTTATAATTATCCAAAACTAGTTAACGAAATCTTGTTTAAACATTAATATTTCGTCTGTAACATATTGTTTTTATGATATATTAATACAGGGCATATCAATGTTAATTTGCAGTTTAATACGTTGCATATACAAAGACATTTTATTTCAACATATTTCAGTCAGTTTTTACTCATCTCAGTATAGCAATATAGTTTGTGAAAAGCTAAAGTAGATGTGTTCATGTTCATGTAAAAATAGCATGTTGTAAGTGCCTGTGGTAAACAACAGCGCTCATCTGTGCTGTTCATTCACACATAGACACAACTTCTTGCGGTTTACAGACACTATCGCGATTAGAACAAAGCACTTAAGAATAAAGAACTTACTATTCACAATCTTCAGCTGGATCCATTGCTCCTCGAAATGAAACTGAAACCAACACTTCTGAGGTAAATTTTTCCAGGATTATTATTATTACTATTACACTATTATTATTCCTCACAGCGTCACAAGACGACGTAAAGTACATGAATCTGATTAAAGGGATAGTTTAAAAAAGGGATAGTAAAAAAAAAAAAAAAAACTTTAAGCTGGCTATGATTAAACCGCTTGTTAAAAAAACGCAACTTGATCCTACAGAATTAGTCAATTACAGGCCGATCTCGAATCTACCTTTTCTGTCAAAGATATTAGAAAAGGCAGTATCCTCACAACTGTGTTCCTTTCTTGAAAGAAATGATATCTGCGAGGATTTCCAGTCAGGATTTAGACCGTACCATAGTACCGAGACAGCTCTCGTTAGAGTCACAAATGATTTGCTCTTATCATCCGATCGTGGTTGTATCTCTCTATTAGTGTTACTCGATCTTAGTGCTGCATTTGACACCATTGACCACAACGTTCTTTTAAATAGATTAGAACATTATGTTGGCATTAGTGGAATTGCACTAGCATGGTTTAAATCATACTTATCTGACCATTATCAGTTTGTAGCAGTAAATGATGAGATGTCTCATCGATCACAAGTTCAGTATGGCGTACCACAAGGCTCAGTACTAGGACCGTTGCTGTTCACTCTGTACATGCTACCCTTAGGAGATATCATTAGGAAACATGGCATTAGCTTTCACTGTTATGCCGATGATACTCAGCTCTATATTTCTTCAAAACCTAACGAAACTTATCAATTCACAAAATTAACGGAATGCATAGCGGATATAAAAAATTGGATGACTTGTAATTTCCTACTTCTAAATTCTGAAAAAACAGAGTTTCTAATTATTGGACAAAAAACTTCCTCACGTAATAATCTAGAATACTGTCTAACACTCGATGGCTGCTCTGTTAAGTCTTCGTCGTCGGTTAGGAACCTGGGTGTGCTCTTTGATACCAATCTTTCATTTGAAAGTCACGTGTCTAGTATCTGTAAAACTGCATTTTTCCATCTTAAAAATATATCTAAATTACGCCATATGCTCTCATTGACAAATGCGGAACAATTAGTTCATGCGTTCATGACCTCAAGGCTAGATTATTGTAATGCTCTACTGGGTGGTTGCCCTGCACGCTTAATAAACAAACTACAGATGGTTCAAAACGCAGCAGCTCGAGTTCTTACCAGAACCAGGAAGTATGACCATATTAGCCCGGTTCTGTCAAAACTGCATTGGCTCCCTATTAAACATCGCATCAATTTTAAAATATTGCTGATCACTTACAAAGCACTAAATGGTTTAGCTCCGCAGTACTTGAGCGAGCTCTTAACGCATTATAGTCCGTCACGTCTATTGCGATCTCAAAATTCCGGCCAGTTGATAATACCTAGAATATCAAAATCGACTGCTGGCGGTAGATCCTTTTCCTATTTAGCACCAAAACTCTGGAACAGTCTTCCTACCATTGTCCGGGAAGCAGACACACTCTGTCAGTTCAAAGCCAGATTAAAGACACATCTCTTTGACCTAGCTTTCACATAATACATTATAGACTTCTATAATTTAATGTTAGGCTGCATAGATTAGGTCAGCCGGAACCGGGAACACTTCCCAAAAATCCTGATGTACTCGTTACATCATGAGAAGAATGGCATCTACGCTAATTTTAGTGTCTGTGTTTATCCCGAGGTTTTCCTGCAGCCTGCCGGATCCAGGCCGTATCCAGATCTGACGAAGGACCTTCGCCTGGACCAATGACAACGCAGTGCTGAAGTGCCAACTAGTCTCTCCCTATGGAGGATCCCACTACCACTCTACAGATAAGGCGTTGTCGGGAAAATCCGTTTCGCGTTCCTACCCCAAAGCAACAAAATAAAATAAAATTCTTTATCAAAATTTATAGGGAAAGACAAGTACTTTGTTTAGGCTTGGCTTGTAGGGAATTCCAAACCTGCATATATTCAAACGCACATAACTATAGAACCCATTCTAAATGCGCATGTGAACGCCATCAGTGTTTCTCACAGGTTCGCGTTTAAAGTCTGTGTAGAGGGAATGGTGTCGTCTTAGCGGCCCCTAATTTAATAACAAATGATCATTGCGACGGAAGCAAATAAATCAAAACTAACTTTAGATGGAAATAACTTAACTCTGCTGTAAAGCCGAAACAATCTCTGTTACCTTAAATTATACGCTTATCTCTGTAAAGCTGCTTTGAAACAATCTACATTGTTAAAAGCGCTATATAAATGAAGATGACTTGACTTGACTTGACTTGTCTTGTGTGGACTCTTGTTATTTCCTGTTCTGTGCCATGTTTTGTAGTCCTTTGTAGTTTTTCTTGTTTATTAGTCTTCCCAGGTGTTTCTAATTAGCCACGCCCCCTTGTTATCTTGTTTAGCTTGTTATCTTCAGGATTGTATCATAAAGCAATGCTGCTTTCTTATTCATAGACCGCACATTTCTTTTCTGTTCTAAAAGGTTTAACTATTCAGTTTAAAATGTACTTTTAAATATTACATTTTTCATTATTTAACTTTCGTTAAATTTAACCAATTCTGTTGTATTTATTAGGCACTATCTTGCACCCAGCGCAATTGACTATGTACACTGACGCATGTATCATTCCTTTTTTGCAACCGCGCACAGCGGACTTTTCCCTCAACAGACGCACGTCGGTAAACTAGGAAATGCATTTGCGCTCCCAGGGGCGGTTCAGCGAAAAGATGAGCCGTGTTCCAGCGCAAACGTTCCCTGGTGCTATTTTGCAGTTTCAGAAAACAATTCCGCCACAGACCAGGAGAAACCTCATCTAAAGTCAGTGGTGTGTTGCGCATGTTATACCCATATGCTATTTTGAGGGCGCATGCTTGGCCATAATCAATGTAGCGTGTGCACAACGCGCATACACTTTGATTCTCTCATCTACACAGAAGCAGCAGTTTTCATTTTTGCAAATCATAGGCTACATTATTACAAGGAAAAATATTAACACACAAAATCATTGTTGTGTCAATGAAGATGTGAAAAAATAGGCATCAATCTAGCTTACACATTTACTCAAATTATCATACATCTGTTTAACCGAAGCTAATTTGGGTGTGTTTCTCCATCCCCATACAATGTCACTTCTCTGTGTTTTACGGCCCTGACGAGAACGTCGGTCTCCTCGGCTGTGAACCGCTCCTGGCAAATCCGCCGTTATAATCCGCCATGGAACAAGCGCACCTGCTCTTAAAGGGAATGTGAGATGACGCTCTGATTGGTTTATTTCACGTTACGCCCAAACCACACCTATGAGTAATGAAGCTACTTCAGACCAACCCATTTTAGATTTGCGTCAGGCACAAGAGTCATTTATCCCGCCGGTATAATAGCAACAGCGCCTGAGATCCGCACACAAAATTACTTGCGTTTCGCGTTTGATACTTGCGTTTCAGATCGTTAAAATAGGGTGTTTTATTATTTTTTCAGTCAATTCTAAAAGTTTGTTCTATTCTATTTTTAAAACATATTTAATCAAATCTCATTCTTGTCGAAATAATAATAAAAATGTGGTTGGAATTTGGGAAATTAACATCCTTGTAGTATTTCATCCTTATTGTTAATTTATGACTTAAGCTACACTTATATTACGAAATGCGGCAATTGCAGCTGTTTTGCAAAAGGTCCCTTTGCGGCATTCTGGTTGACTACCGTTAGTGGCACATCTAGATAGTATTAACCCTCAGAAGGTCTTCGTTTCGGAGTCACACCCTGGGCCTTCCCGGTCAGAAGTGACCGGACACCTAAAAATGAAACTTCCTCCATCCCAGTAAAACCAATGCAATTTATTTTTGTTCTATAATATTTTTTCTTTTTAATTTTGAGAGAATTTTATTGAATTTATTAATATTTATGCTATATTTGTGGTCTATTTTTGCCATTGAAAATAATAAAAACAATTATATAAATATATGTATTTAAAAAAAAAAAAATTATACAGTATTTTAGTTTAATATAGAGTCTAGGCCTTCAAAAAAAAAAAAATGTTTTAAGCAGATTAGCACCATCTGGTGAGAGTATGGAGAGAAAGCGTAGAACCATGGTGTAACCACTAGATGGCATCTACAGCTCTCTATGGAGAGGCATGTGAATTCCCCAGCTGTTTATGGACACATTTACTTTTTTTTTCTTTTTTTTTTTGGTGGATTTTAATATATATTTAAACAATCTCAAAAACTATTTCTTATCAAGTTTTAGATACTTTTTTTTTTTTTAGAAATAGTGATTTAAAGTTTTTGCATTATGATTACAGTCAAACCTAAACATTGTGTTAGAAAGAGAAGCTTGTGTTGCTAAGAAGCAAATTTTATACCCATTTTTATTTTTGTTATTTATGTCACCCCTTTACTGCTGTGTACTTAAAAAAAAAAAATTGTGAAAAAAAATTTGGTGAATTTTTGTGTTTTTGTCAATTTCCCATTGATTTCCTATGGGGGTCATTTTTGACAGAAGACCACAAGTGTGACTATTTTTTTACGACCACTTAGCATGCTCGGATCATGACCTCAATTTTTTTTGTGTGTTCACATACCTAATGCCATAAAAGTCACCAAGTTTCATAAAATTCCGATGAAGCTGTGATTTTTAAAAATTCAAAACTGAATTTTTTGAACTGAATCTGAATTTTTCGGTCAGAAATGACCGAGGACCTTCTGAGGGTTAAGGAAAGTTAATTAAGATTTAGAATAACTAATGGGGTGCTAACTAATAAGTGCAGTAATCCAGACAAATGTCCAAAAAATAAATAAATAAAATTCAAAATTAAATCTCTTTCTTGCTGCCCTGACTGTGTTGATGCCCTAGGCCCAGGGTTTTCAAAGTGGGGGCCGCCAGGGGGGCCTCAGCAAGTTGGAAAAAAAGAAAAAAGTAAAAAAACGTAAAAATATTTATATTATTATGAGTATTGTTATGAAAAAGCATTATAATAATTTGTTGCATAGCCTATCTGAACATTATACTTTTAATGCTAATCTTTTAGAGATGCACTGACTGATCGTCTGGTGACCGGAATTGGCCGATTTTCACGTGATCGTCCATGACCGGCGACCGGCCAGTCAGTCTCACATGTCGATTTTATGCCGGTCAAATGCACTCGGGCGCACATGATTAACATCGCGCAAATTCAGCATCACACGTGCACACGGAACGCACATGAAGGAAATCTCGTGAATTACTGCCATTTCAGACGCAAGCGCGAGCGGCGCGTGAGCAGCGTGTTTTTTTTTTTTCCGCCGTGCATGTTAATCAATGAGTGCATTCACACCGCGAGCAGAAGCAGCGCGTGAGCGTCAAGCAGGAGCGTCGCGTGAGCAGCAGTGAAGCGGGGGTTTTGGCGCCGAGTCTATTTTTGCTACGCTGCTCACGCTCAATTAAAGTGAAAGCACACTTTTGATGGACAAAATAAATATGATTTCACACAAAAAGTGCCTAAAATCCACATCATTTGCATGTCTAGTGTGTTTTAACAAGAACTGGAGTAGGCTATGTCAGAAAAGAAAATTACTCAAAAATATTTATAGAAAATTTACCCATTTAAACTTGTTTTTGTTATTCAGTTTGGGTAAAAGTATATGATGTTTTATAAACAAAAATATATAAAAACTAAATATTTGTGTGTGCTGAAAAAATGAAATCGGAATCGGCTAAAATCTGTATCGGCAGGTCAAACTCAATGACAAATCGGAATCGGCCTAGAAAATTGTAATCGGTGCATCTCTATAATCTTTCTGATTGGCTGGTATCAAACACCATCACATATTCTGATGTTCACCTAGATGTTTTGTTTATTTATTTCTACATTTGCTGTAGTATTGTCGATGGGTTCAATAACACATCCTGCAAAAGGGGGGCCTTGGCCAGAACCTAGTGGTATTTGGGGGGCCTTGTCATGGAAAAGTTTGGGAACCCCTGCCCTAGGCGCCTACCTAGTTTGCCTATAGACACACTCCTGCCCTGCTGATGATCATCAAACCTTTTGGGAAACTAGTGAGTCAAAAGTGGAACTGTTTGGGACATAGGGGTTCTGTTGCATCTGGCGCAAACCACACACCAATTTCCACAAAAAGAATATCATACCTACGGTACAAGCATGGTGCTGGCACATACTGGTGTGGTATGCTTGCTGCTCCAGGGCCTGGGCAACTTGCAATGAGTGAGGGAAACATGAATAACTGAGGGAACATGTCTGGTCTTCAGACTGCAAGTTGGAAGCTCAAGTGCAACTGGATTCTTCTTCTTCTTCTTGTTCGTCCATCAAAGTTGATGATGACCATGGCACGTTTGTCATTTTGTTGGGTTTTGATGAGTGCGCAGATGACTGAAGAGGCCAATCCGAGCCCGGAATTCCCTGCGGCACACTGGACAGGTCAGGGAGGATGTAGAGCTCTGAGGTGCAGCCACATGTCCTTCCTTGGTAGATTTGCGTTGCTGCCTCTTCAAGATAGCACAGGAGCTTCTCCTGCTCTCACAGAGGACTGCACCGTCCTGGACTTTTCTTCTCCAGGCAGGTCGGTCCTGTGCTAGGGATTCCCAGCTTTTCAGGTCGAGTCCAAAGCTCTTCAAGGAAGCTTTAAGGGTGTCCTTGTAGCGCTTTTTGGGGCCACCTTGTGCTCGCTTGCCATTTTTCAGCTCGCCAAAGAAGACTTGTTTTGGAAGTCTCACGTAGGGCATTCTGGTCACGTGGCCAGTCCATCTGAGCTGTTCCTTCGCAAGCATGGTGTAGATGCTGGGGATATTTGCCCTGCTGAGGACTTCCGTGTCAGGGATTCTGTCTTGCCACTTGATCCTCAGCAGTTTCCTCAGACAGCTCAAGTGGATATGATTCAATTTTTTGGCATGGCGCTGGTAGACTGTCCAGGCTTCGCACCCATACAGAAGAGTTGGTAAGACAACAGCCCGGTAGACCTTCAGTTTTGTCTCCTGCTTGATGCCAGTCCTTTCCCATACCGAGTCACGTAGACGTCCAAAGGCTGCGCTGGCCTTGACAATCCTGATGTTAATTTCATCATCTATGTGCACAGCACGAGAGAGTGCACTACCAAGGTAAATAAACTTGTCAATGGCTGAAAGCTTTTTCCCATTCACAAAGATGGTTGGCTCAGTGTAGGGTTTCCCAGGAGCAGGTTGGTATAGGACTTCAGTCTTCTTTGTGCTGATTGTTAGGCCGAAGTTGTTGCAAGCTGAGGAGAGGTGGTCCATACTGTCCTGTAGATCTTTATTTGAGCCAGCAGCCAGAGCACAGTCATCAGCAAACAAAAGTTCTCGAACAGTGACTTCCTCCACTCTAGTTTTGGCTTGCATCCTCCGCAGATTGAATAGCCCACCGTCAAAACGGTAAATGAAGTTAATCCCAGTGTTGTAATTCTGGAATGAGTCTTGCAGCATGGCAGAAAACACCATGCTGAAGAGCGTTGGCACTAAAACGCAGCCTTGCTTCACCCCGTTTGTGATTGGGAACGGATCAGAGAGTTCTTGCTGGTCTCTGACGCTGGCCATCATACCATCATGGAGATTGCGCACAATGCCAATGAACTTGTCTGGACACCCATATTTGGCCATGATTTTCCATAGGCCCTCCCGGCTGACTGTGTCGAATGCTTTTGTTAAATCAACGAAAGCCATATATAGATCAACATTTTGTTCTTGGCATTTCTCCTGTAACTGCCGAGCAGTAAATACCATGTCAGTGGTTCCGCGGTCTTTTCTGAAACCACACTGACTCTCAGGTAGCAGACCCTGGTCTAGATGGACAATTAGGCGGTTCAGAAGGATTCTTGCCAAGATTTTGCCAGAGACTGATAGTATGGAGATGCCTCTATGGTTGTCACAGTCCTGCCGATTGCCTTTCCTTTTATATAGATTGATTATAGTAGTATCCTTGAACTCCTTGGGAACGGCTTCTAATTTCCACATAACCTGGAAGAGGTCGGTCAGTTTCTCGACTAAGCGAGGCCCTCCAGCCTTGTAAGATTTCTGCTGGAATGGCATCGGACCCTGGAGCTTTGCCTGATGAGAGAAGTGTTATGGCTTTGCTGGTTTCCTCAGTGGATGGTAGAACAGCCAAGGACTGGTTTATTTCAACTTGAGGCAATCTCGCAATTGCCTCCTCATTTATGCACGATGGCCGATTAAGGACCGCGCTGTAGTGTTCGACCCACCTTTCAAGTATTTTGTCCTTCTCCGTAAGGAGTGTTGTTCCATCTAAGTTCAGGAGAGATGAAGTTCCTGAGTGTTGCGGACCATAGACCTGCTTGAGTGCATAATAGAGGCACTTGGTGTTATTACTGTCAGCGTAGGATTGAATCTCCTCAGCTTTTGCGCACAGCCAGGCGTCTTGCATGACTCTGAGTCTCTGCTGAACAATCCTGCGAATGTTGAGGAAGGCAATTTTCTTTAAACTTGAGCTGCTGTCATTCAGATATGCTTTATGCAGGCGATGTTTTTCGTCAAGGAGTGCTCGGATTTCTGCATCGTTCTCATCAAACCAGTCTTGATGTGTACGTAATGGAACACCAAGTGATTCAAGAGCTGTAGAATGCAGCACGGTCTTGAGAGCAGTCCAGTCTGCCTCAGCGTCTGTATGCTTGAAGCTTAGAGACTCCAGGTGATGGTCTAAAGCCTCAACAAAGGCCAGTAAGGTGTGTTCCTGTTGTAGGCAAGTGATGTTAAGACGCTTAACACGTCTTTGTCCTTGTGGGCGTCTACTAGGCTTAATCCGGATGTTAAGTTTGGAGATAATGAGACGATGGTCAGTCCAACATTCAGCACCACACATTGCCTTGGTCACCCTGACATCGTGCCGGTCGCTCCTCCTCACGATGACGTAGTCAATCAAGTGCCAGTGGTGTGAACGAGGATGCATCCATGAAGTTTTCTTGCGCTTTGGTAGTTGGAATATCGTGTTGGTGATGAGCAGGTCAAATTCAGAGCATGTTTGCAGCAGTAGAAGACCGTTGCTGTTACATTTTCCAATACCATGTGCACCTATGACTCCATTCCATGATTGATGGTCACTTCCAACTCTGGCGTTGAAATCACCCAGTATCAGGAGTTTATCCGAGCTGGCTGTGGCAGCAATAATGACTTCCAGGTCATTATAAAACTTGGTTTTGATCTCGTCAGAGTTGGTCATGGTAGGGGCATAGGCACTGATGATGGTGGCCGCCTTTTTACCAAATAGGTGGAGCTGTAAGGTCATTAAACGGTCGTTTATCCCCTTGGGTTGGCTTGCCAGTTGGTTGACCAGGTGATTTTTTACTGCAAAACCAACACCAGCCTCACGTCTCTCCTCCTGGCCTCGTCCGCTCCAGAAGAATGTGTAACCTGCACCCACTTCAATCACTTGTCCAGTATCGGCCAGTCGGGTCTCACTAAGGGCAGCAACATCCACATTATATCTGGCTAGCTCTCTGCCCACGAGGGCGGTGCGTCTCTCAGGTCTTTTTGATCCAGATGTGTCCATCAAGGTGCGCACATTCCAGGCGCCTACAGTGAATGGTATCACTTTGGTCTTTTTCGTTTTATTTTTTGTTTTTCGACCGCAAGTACGGGATCCCGCCAGCTGCGGTAGGCTGGCCAGGATGTTTTGAAGCAGACAATGTTTAGGGTACCTTTTCTAACCCTTTCCTCACTACGGAGGTGAGCAGTGTGATCCTGAATAGGGCTGCTCAGTCACTCAGGGTGCTGCCGGACTTCACTGCTGCTTCGGTCCAGTGAGGGAACGACCAATATCCTGAGCCGCCTGCGTGCAGGTTTGCGACTACAGCTTCCAGCATATCCGTGCCTGCTGCTTCGTCGCTCACCCATCGCCACAGGACTTGGATAATGACGATGGTAAGAAAAAGTGCCATGACTTGCGCAGAGAACTTGGATTTAAGTGAGGGTGATTTGCGCAGCATTCATCCTCACTCTCTCGACCAGCCACATCTGTACCCAGTGGCAAGACGTAGTCAAGACGACTGGAGATGGTCCTGGTTGCAGTGGAAGGTCCAAAGACCCATTTTGGTGGAATTTGCTCTGTCTGACCAGCTAGTTGTGCCTCAGGCTTGTTACATCTGGCCCGGCCCTCTAGCTGCTACCGTAGGCGCACACCAGGCTTAACATCCCTGGTGAGTCGGTACAGTCAGCAGCTGCCAACGCCGATTCCCGGGCGGCGGTTAACTAACCCGGAAAACTCAGCTTGTCTGAGCCTGGGCGCGTGGAGCCCCTGGTGGAGGAAATTCCACCAAAATGGGTCTTTGGACCTTCCACTGCAACCAGCAACTGGATTAAGCAGAAAGACAATGATCCAAATCTTAAGTAAGTCAACTTCTTGCTCAACTTTTGCGGGCTAGTCCAAGTCCTGACTTGTACCTAATTTAGATGCTTTGGCAGGACTTTAAACAGGCAATTCATGCTCAAGAACCCTCCAATGTGGCTGAACGAAAGCATATCCAGTTATGAGATGTATTTGGTTGCAATTATTGCTACTAAAGGTGGCAATACCAGATTTTAAATTTAAGAGGGGAATTAATTTTTCACGTGGTTAGTATGTGTAGGTGATCTTTTTTTGCATAAAAAACAATGTATTTACTCTGGTTGCCTTTGTTATTTTGTTGTTGTATTTCATCTTTAGATCTAAAGCAACATATTATGAAATATACAATAAAAAGAAAGAAGAAACCATGATAAGGGTAAATACATGTTCACAGTAGTCTCTGGAACTGAACTGGAGGGATGGAAGTCCATTCTTCCAAATGACGTCCACTCATTTGGTGTTTTGACAATGTTGTGGAGAGCAAAGATATTCCCTCATTTGGTGTTTTGACAAAGGAGGTAAAATCGCTTTTAGAGATTAATTTTATTTAATTATTTGGACTTATTAAAGTTGATAAGTAATTGTGTTGATTCTAATTAAGATATTAATCATATAAATAGTGGAGATGTTAAACACATTATTGAGATCTGTAAAATGTAAAACTTCAAGGCCACCAAAGTCTCTATTATTATTTTGAATATCTTTCCGTAAATAGTGTTTCTTCCTCCAAATAAAATCATAAAGAATCATATCTAATTCCCTGACAACATTATTTGGAACATCTGCTGACATAGATATATAAACAGAGCTTGAGATCCCTTCTGCTTTTGAAGTAGAATACGTCCATTTAACCCCCTGGGGTCGGCGGTATCGTCGGCGATACCAGCTCACTTTTTTTCTTATCAGTTCAAAAGAAATTCATTTTGCTCTGTTGACTTTGATATTACAAACATGTTTCATACATCAATCGATTCTGTTAAATGTGTATTATTTTTATGTATACTCACAATAAAAACAAAGTGTTGTGCTTTTTGCCAAATAAAGAAAAATAAACATTCTCATCTTGTGAAAAGAGAGCGATTCCAGTCAAGCTCATTAGAGCTCATTCAAATGTAATGGGACCACGCCCCGGAGAGCGCGCGCTATTCAAACGCAAATTCTGAGAACCATTTCAGACCTGTGAAACGCCCACATCAGCTGTAAACACAGCGCGCCGCGAGTGAGGCATAATATAGCCTACCTAATAATCCTGGAGAAAAGTTTACTCAGAACAGGGCTGATATGAGGAGCAATAGATCCCGCTGAGGAGTGAGGTAGGCTTATCTTAAAAGTTATCTTTTCTCAAGTTAATGTGGAATAACGTTATGGAATAACGTTAGTGTAGGCCTATGTAAACCGCAAAAAGATGAATCGCGTTTCTATAATATGAATCGCGTTTCTGTGAGATGAATGAAGGGTACATATTTGTAAAGACTGTTTAGCCTAAATATGAATCGCGTGTCTGTGTGTGAAAGAATAAACCGCTTTAATCAACTAAAATGCTTTGCTATACTGAGATGAGTAAAAATCGACAAATATGTTGAAATAAAATGTCTTTGTATAAGCAACGTATTAAACTGCAAATTAACATTTATATGCCCTAATATTTCATAAAAACAACGTTACAGTCAGGCGAAATATGAAAGACAACATTTTGTTGACTAGATTTGGGTACAGTTTTTACTGTAGAATATACTGCCACATCAAATAAGCTTTTGTTTAGCCATTTCTGCTCATATGTTATATATATATATATATATATATATATATATATATATATATATATATATATATATATATATATAAAATACTATTTTTGTCAAAAATAAAGTCATAAACTAAGATGTTAGATGTTCCAATGTTGGCTATATTCAAACTAATGAATACATATGATAAAATGTAGGCCTATAATCATTTTTTTACAAAGAAAGAGTACACTTGAAATATTGTTGAAATTGTAATTATTGTTGTAATTGTAACCTTTTTAATAAAATAGCAAAACATATTTACAAGATAGATGTAAGCAAAATCTTAAATGGTCAATATAAGTCTTCTTCTAAATATATATTTTGTCCTTGCATTGTGGCTCAGTCAGTGTCACACCTGAATGAATGGCTCATTATGCAGAGTCATTACGCATAATGGGTGGGACATTGTATTCTCAGGTGTAAACTCCTCCTCCTTCACACCCCCCTCGCATATTGGCTTTCCAAGCAAAATCTTTCTTACACAATTTAAATCAAAGTATTGTTTTATGGGAACGATAAAACAAGACTATTTTTACATAATTTTGAAGCCAGAACTCGAAGCGACAACATCCATTAGTCAAAAGTCTTGTGGACACATATTTAGTATGAGTTTTGTGGTCTTATTTCAGCAACTTTCATTTTTATTTTTTTCAATAACCACGCATAAACATTATTCTCTTAAAAATACAAACATCTACATACATGTTGCTCGCATATTATTGTAGCCCTGTTTGTGCTATATAGAGTGAATTTACACCTTTGCCATTATCATGTTTATAAATAACTGAAAAAAGCACAAATGTCAGGGCATGTCAAAACATCCCAAGGGCCCCAAAAACACCTTAGACCCCAGAGGGTTAAGGACAGATCTCTCATTAGCCACATATTGAATCTGCTTTTAATTTTCTCAATAATAAGCTCAAAATTTAACTGGCTTCTTTGATTCAAATCTTTACACACCATTTATCCCAAGGTATGTGGTATTGTCTTTAATTGATATACCACACATTTATTTAAACACACAATCTTTAAGAGAGAATAACTTCATCTTTAATCCAGAGATTCCAGAAAATGTTAAAATACATTTAATAACTTCATCCAATACGTCACTGTTTTTGACAAAAATTGTGGTATCATCCGCTAATTGGCTAAGTTTAATCTCTTTTCCAAACACTGAAATTCCTTGAAAACTTGCTTTTTTGATATGAGCAGCCATGACCTGAGATATAAGACATCCTTGTCTTATCCCACGGCCCATATCAAATCTCTGACAGGTACCGTGAGATAATTGGACTGAACTATTCGAACCATTATAAAGCGAACAAATTGCTTTTTGAAAAAAATAACTAAAACCAAAGAAATCTATAACTTTGAATATAGACTAATGTTCAATAGTGTCAAACGCTTTATAGAAATCAATAAATAATACAAAAGAATCATCTGGGATAAGGTGTCTATAATCAAGTAAATCTAAAATTTGTCTAATATTATTTCCAATATAATGGCCCTTCAAAAAACCTGACTGCTCTTCATCAATTATTGCATACATTTTTTTCTTAATTCTTTTTGCAAAAATGAAAGAAAAGATTTTAGTATCATTATTTAACAAACTAATTGGTCTCCAATTTTCTAAGAACAATCTATCTTTGTTAAGCTTGGGTATAAGTGTAATTACCCCTTGTTTTAGGGATGCGGGCATTTCTCCCAAATCAACTGCTTCTTTAACCCCCTGAGGTCGGCTATCGCGCCGGCGCGATAGGCTCGTTTTTTTTCGTATGAGTGCAAAAAATAAATAAAAAAAAAATATTAATTTTTATCTTATATGCTTGTGTTATACATCAATCGATCCTGTTTAGTGTGTATTTTTTTTGTGTATGCTCATAATAAAAACAAAGTGTTGTGCTTTTCGCCAAATAAAGAAAAATAAACATGATGCGAGTTCTGCCTACTCTCCGTCAGTGAAGTCAATTCTGAAACGCGTCCGAAAATGAACTGTAACTCAGCGAATACTCAGTCAAACAGGCATACAGTCACACAGGCATGAAGCTTGAATTATCTTCTTTCAAATGAAGTAATTTTTATAAAAAACAAATATTCACAGTTTATATAATATGTATGTAAAGAGAGAGATGTCAGTCGTTCTCATCTCAGCTAATTAAGTTTTAATGTGACTCCGCCTATGGAGACCGCGCTATTCAAACGCAAATGTGAGGCGATCCATACAAACCTGTGAAACGCCCACATCCGCTGGATAAGGCCGGTGAAACACTGGATGCGTGGCGTAAGCGTCTCAGCTGCGTGGCGTGTCCGTTTTTATTTCGGCTCCCATCCATGTTAACAGTTTAGAGTTTGCATACTGCCTGTGTGAGACGCGCGTCTCAGGCGCGGCACGAGCCGCGTGGAAAACGCGTGCATTCTAGAAATAGAACCGACGCCTATTTTTCACGCGACACGCAAGCGTCTTGGAAGCGTTTCCATGCAAAATTGAATAGGAAAATCTGTTTATTTGTCATTTTGACACGAATACATATTAATAAATGTCCTTTTGATGTTTAAAAGTGTCTAGGTTTTGACAGAAATGCAAATATAAATGTAATTTTACAAAATATGATCGATTTTCAAATACTGCTGTATTGAATGAACAGCTTTTAGCAAACTCTATTGCTATACTGAGATGAGCAATAGGCTATATACTGTATGTGTTTTGTCAAAAATAAAGTCATCAACTAACTAATGAATCCTTTACTTTGAAATACGTATGATAAAATGTATACTTTAGTTTTGAAAGACGTTGACTAGTTTTGAAAAGATTATAAAGTATGTATGTGCATGCATATATATATGTGTGTGTGTATGAAGAGTTCAGATGCAAAAGCCTCTAAATGCCATCTGAAATTTTCTCCTAGAATGATCATTTTTATGAAGCTTGTATATTTCATTAAGTATGCAGGGACGTAGTCTCACCAGGTGTGAACTACTACATATGCATGATGCTGTTGGAGCGTTTACGCCCCATCCGCATATTGGCTTTCCAAACTAAAAGTGTTTCACAAAACTAAAATCAATGTATCGTTTTTTTGTGGATGATTAGGCAGGATGATTTTCATATCATTTTGAAGAAAAAACACTAGGCGATGAAATCCATTAGTCAAAAGTCTTATTGCCACATATTTAGTATGTGTTTTGTGGCCTTATTTCAGAAACTTTAGTTTTTAGTTTTTTCAATAACCACGCATAAACATTATTCTCTCAAAAATGCAGACATGTACATTCTTGTTGCTCACATATTATGGTAGCCCTGTTTGTGCTAAATAGTGTGTAATTTTTTTTTGCCATTAATATGTTTATAAGCAACTGAAAAAAGCACAAATGTCAGGGCATGTCAGAACATCTCAAGGACCCCAAAAACACCCCAGACCCCAGAGGGTTAAAAACTGCAAGTAAAAGGGTGCAAGTCATTACAATTTTTTTATATAAAACTCCCCAGTCAAGCCATCATTCCCAGGAGATTTATTTTCTTTAAGACTATTTATACAATTTGTAATTTCCTCAATATTTAATTCATCACATGAATTTTTATAGTCTGACGTAATCTTATTAATACTGGTTGATAAATTACTAAGAAAACATTCTGCATCATTTAGTTGATTATTTGAACAATACAATTTACTATAAAATTTATTAACAAAACAAGAAATATCCTTGGGATTATCATTAGTAAGTCAATTTATTATTAATTTGTTTAGAGAAGTTATTTCTCTATTTCGTTTTTCTAAACCAAAAAAATAATTATATTTTTTTTCTCCTGCTTCCATCCATTTTTGTCTAGACATAACAAAAGCACCCCAAGTTTTCTCTTCATAAATATTATCCAGCTCATTCTGCAGTGTAGCAAGCTTTAATAATTCAGTGCTTGACATATTTTGGTTATTTTTACAAGTTTATTTCATTAATTATTTTGTTTTAATTTTTTTTAATGGATTTTCCATACGATATTGCGAATTTCCTTAAGTTTGAACCAAATAAGCTTGTTGCCAATATTTAACAATTAAATTCTTAATTTGGTCACAAAAATCATTGTTTCAGTAGGCTATTATTTAACTTCCAATATCCTCGTTTAACTCTACTTGATTGACAAATGAACACAATAATTTTAATACCTATGCCTTTGTGATCTGTTAAAACTGATAGTTCAATAGTAACAAATTCAACTCTCTTCTTTATATGTTCTGAAATGAGCCAAAAATCAATACGTGATTGTTGAGATCTGTCCCTATTACTCCATGTATAAAAAGGTAGCTGTGGATTTTTATATGTCCATTATGTTCAGTCGTAAACAAACATTGCTTAATTCACTTGCCATATTGTCAATTCTAGGTGGCAATCGATCTTGTTTTCCATCAAACACCGTATTAAAGTCACCACCCCAAATTACTTCAGCTGAGGGGAATTTTGAATATAAATGATTAATATGGCCTTCAATATCTTGAAAGATTAATTCATTTGTTATCACGGAGGTCAGAATGAGGAAGTGTACACAGGACCGTGGTTTGTAGAATTTGTAGATTACCACTTCAAGAATCAATAAGGCATTAGATCTGCAAATCTCATCTATGAATGATGTGTAACACATTTACAAGTGATGAATAGTTTACACTTTAGATTAGGGGATGCAAAAAGTGTTGATGGTTTATTCATGCGTTTACACATCATTGTGTTGAACACTGTTACTTACCTGTTACAAATGATCTGTATGTGTATACACGGCATTTACAACACTTTCTGCACCCTCTAATTGCTACATACATACAAAACAATAACATAATTTATTAAACATTTATGAAACGCATAGTCATGTTTTGTAAAGGATTAATTAACCATTAACTAATCAATTGTAAATGACTTATAACTGAATCTACAAAACATACATAAAATAATGAACCTATCACTTATTAATCATTTATGAACGCATAGTCATGTTTCATAAATAATTAGTTAATCATTTACTAATCACTTGTAGATGACTTGTAACGGAACAAACAAATTATATAAATGTTTTAAGGGATTTTACAGTACTAAATATTTACCTCGGAGTCATGCAGCATTTATCATCTGTAATACTGTTGTGTAACCAGTAGATGGCTGTATAGCCCTATATATAAACATACACTCACCTAAAGGATTATTAGGAACACCTGTTCAATTTCTCATTAATGCAATTATCTAATCAACCAATCACATGGCAGTTGCTTCAAATTTAGGGGTGTGGTCCTGGTCAAGACAATCTCCTGAACTCCAAACTGAATGTCAGAATGGGAAAGAAAGGTGATTTAAGCAATTTTGAGCGTGGCATGGTTGTTGGTGCCAGACGGGCCGGTCTGAGTATTTCACAATCTGCTCAGTTACTGGGATTTTCACGCACAACCATTTCTAGGGTTTACAAAGAATGGTGTGAAAAGGGAAAAACATCCAGTATGCGGCAGTCCTGTGGGTGAAAATGCCTTGTTGATGCTAGAGGTCAGAGGAGAATGGGCCGACTGATTCCAGCTGATAGAAGAGCAACTTTGACTGAAATAACCACTCGTTACAACCGAGGTATGCAGCAAAGCATTTGTGAAGCCACAACACGCACAACCTTGAGGCGGATGGGCTACAACAGCAGAAGACCCCACCGGGTACCACTCATCTCCACTACAAATAGGAAAAAGAGGCTACAATTTGCAGTCTTGATTTCTGTTGAGACATTCAGATGGTAGAGTCAGAATTTGGCGTAAACAGAATGAGAACATGGATCCATCATGCCTTGTTACCACTGTGCAGGCTGGTGGTGGTGGTGTAATGGTGTGGGGGATGTTTTCTTGGCACACTTTAGGCCCCTTAGTGCCAATTGGGCATCGTTTAAATGCCACGGCCTACCTGAGCATTGTTTCTGACCATGTCCATCCCTTTATGACCACCATGTACCCATCCTCTGATGGCTACTTCCAGCAGGATAATGCACCATGTCACAAAGCTCGAATCATTTCAAATTGGTTTCTTGAACATGACAATGAGTTCACTGTACTAAAATGGCCCCCACAGTCACCAGATCTCAACCCAATAGAGCATCTTTGGGATGTGGTGGAACGGGAGCTTCGTGCCCTGGATGTGCATCCCACAAATCTCCATCAACTGCAAGATGCTATCCTATCAATATGGGCCAACATTTCTAAAGAATGCTTTCAGCACCTTGTTGAATCAGTGCCACGTAGAATTAAGGCAGTTCTGAAGGCGAAAGGGGGTCAAACACAGTATTAGTATGGTGTTCCTAATAATCCTTTAGGTGAGTGTATATAAGTATGGAGGTGTAAGTATGGAGGATAATCACAGGGAAACAGCGGTATTTCATACATGAAAATGTCATAGGTCATATCGATCCTTGGAGTATATAAAAAGGTCAAAGGTGAGATTGACGTGGGTGGTAAACGTCGTGGGTGGACAGTGTGTGGGGAGGGGAAGGTCAGAGACATCAATCATTTTGACACATGGTGCAGTATATAGACTACTCACATGTGTTCATCAAGCTCCGTCTGTTGTTATTAAATTACATACAAAAAACACCTAAACCATCTAATAATTTGTGGTTTAGGCCTATTTAAAATTATGTCATTTGAATCAATTGAATGGCTATAATTACTTGAATTTATCTCCAGAAATTAAAAAACATAACAAAAAAACCCTGTTTTATAGAAGCAGCAGTATCAGGATCGGTGATATTCATAGAATTAATAAAAAAGATGGCATTTATTACAAATATTTATAATATACTGTGTTTTATGTTGTTTCTACATTAATTTGGAGATTCATTGTGAAAATAAATTTATTACAAATTGTAATGATAGATGGATTTAATTACAATTCATTACATTTTAATTCATTGTCTAATTATTTTAGAATCTGGGCAGGTACAAAGCCACAGGCTGGATAGCACTGTGGGTTGGAAAGAAGTGGAGATACAGAAATTATGTCTTTCTCAAGCGCTGGATGTTTATTTCTGTCTTTTGAGTCAAATATCTCAATAATATCACCAGCAGCCATATCACCCTGTAGCCCAAGACTGGTTACCCACTGAAGCTAAGCAGGGCTGAGCCTGGTTAGTACCTGGATGGGAGACCTCCTGAGAAAAAAACAGGTTGCTGCTGGAAGTGGTGTTAGTGAGGCCAGCAGGGGGTGCTCACCCTGTGGTCTGTGTGGGTCCTAATGCCCCAGTGTAGTGACGGGGACACTATACTGCCAAAAGAGCACCGTCCTTCGGATGAGACGTTAAACCGAGGTCCTGACTCTATGTGGTCATTAAAAATCCCAGGATGTCCTTCGAAAAAGAGTAGGGTAACCCCGGCATCCTGGCCAAATTTGCCCCTTGGCCTCTGTCCATCATGGCCTCCTAATCATCCCCATATACTGATTGGCTTCATCACTCTGTCTCCTCTCCACCAGTAAGCTGGTGTACGGTGGGCGTTCTGGCGCAATATGGCTGCCGTCGCATCATCCAAGTGGATGCTGCACATTGGTGGTGGTTAGAGGAGATTCCCCCATCTATGTAAAGCGCTTTGAGGTCTCAGAAAAAGCGGTATATAAATGTAACGAATTATTATTATTATTATTAATACTATGAGATCATAAACCGTAACTTTAGCCATTACATGGACCACATAATATAGAAATGGTCTATAACTATACTGAATACAATAAACAAACCAATATGTAAAGCATTGGTATATATCAGATAAAATACAAAACCCATTAATAACATATTGTGAAATAGATACCAGTCTTATTGTATAATATATCAAATGGGTGATTCCGCGAAATCGGTGCCTTTTGCGTCCCTAACAAATAATCAGCTCTAAAGTTGCTTTAACAACAAATAAATGTGTAATTTAAAAAACTTAATGTTACTATAGATCATATGCATTAATATAAGACCAGGTAAAAGCCAATAAAAAAACATTTTAAAATATAGCTGCGAGCAGCGATTACGGGCCCAAGCCGGTGGCACCGCAACCCCGGTGCCTTTAGTTACCTAAAGGCACCGGGGTGGCGGTACCACCGGCTTTGGCCCTTCATCGCTGCTCGCAGCTATATTTATATATATATTTATATATATATATATATATATATAAAAGACAGAAAATATTACTTGACTTACCTTATTCTGATTTTATGATACACTCAAAATATTCCACAACAAATCCTTTAAATTTAATGTAAAAATAAAAATGAAAGTAAGCAGTGTTGGGCTCACGTAACCCTCTCATTAGAATCAAAATGTTTCAACATTTGCGATGTATTTGGATGCTAAACTATTCTTTATTATAGGCTTTGTTCTTCACTCGTGTTCCAATATCGACGGAAAAAAATCATCCTCTTCACACGCGCAAAAATGTGCTTGAAACATCACAGTGGAGTGGTGCTTACTGTGAATGTACAAATTGTACTACTGACTATTTAGAGCAGAGTAATTTTTATATGTTAGGTTAACTATTTTATTATTATATTTTATTAAGGCTATAATGAACAGGCTGCGATGTCAGGATTGCAATGCTGGAATGTGTGTGTGTGTGTGTATGTGTGTTCATGTTTTTCTATCCCCGTGGGGACTTCAACCTGAATGCACACAGACTCATGGGGACTCGTGTCACAGTGGGGACCTAAATAGAGGTCCCCATGGGTAAACAAGCTTATAAATCATACAGAATGAGTTTTTTTGGAAATGTAAAAATGCAGAAAGTTTTCTGGGATAGGTAGGTTTAGGGGTAGGGTTAGTGTGAGGAGATAGAATATACAGTTTGTACAGTATAAAAACCATTAAGTCTATGGAGAGTCCCCACAAAGATAGTAAACCGTGTGTGTGCGTGTGTGTGTGGCGTGGGCGTGATTGAACAGTGGACACATAAAAACATACTCCGTCATTATACAGGACGACATTCAAACTGCAAAGTGTTAACTTATATTTGTGTACAGTCGCAATAAAACACAACATTGTGCTTTTGTAAAATAATTTCAAGCAATCCACCCCCCGAAAGGCGCTAATTTTAAAATGAAACTAAAATGCTCACAACTGCACGGGCATTCATAACGGTGCGCGTCCACGGCGAGGAACGAGCAGAACAGAGTGAACGTTTTTCAGTTAATTCCTACTTCCATAGGAATTCATTTGAAACGCTCGCTCAACCACTATCAATGTCAGTGCGGACGAACATATTTTAATTTCGTTTTTAAGTTGGCGATTCAAAAGCCCCCAGCGGTGTCACACGTCGATTAACCGGTGGTAAAATATTCTCACCGTCACAAACCTAGTATATTTTTATGTAGATACAATCAGGGTTGCCAGGTGCCAGCAAGGTTTTCCAGCCCAAAACCTTGTCAAAAACCGCCCAAAAAACCGCCCAATTTTGGTTTGTTTCTCGTTTAAACACATTAAAATCATTAACAAGCTTTAAAATGACCCATTTTTCGACTTAGCCTATCCAATTTTAGAAACAATATTCAATCAAATGAACGCAAAAGTAGGCTACTGACCTCAATCAGACTATTCTACAAAACTATAAGCTTATGTTACGGAAAATAATGCGATCAACTTATCGATGAGTCTCTTTATTGTCAATAAAAGTCACTTGGAACAAAAGCATTCAGTAACATAAAAACAGTGGATATTATGGACATAAAAAATAACCCACTTTAACATTTCAGTTATTTCAAATGGCAACATAAAACATGCATATTAGAGCTTGGAGAAAAAAGTATATATGTTTTTGTGATTTTAAAATCGATTTTTTTTTATTACAGATATGAATTCAAATTAAATTGCTTTTTTTTTTGCCCTTGCTTATAGATGAGGTTGACCGAAGTTAGCCACTTTCATTTCAACTGAGGATGAAATGTGTTGTTACAGAGCTGCACCATTCTTTAAAAGTCTATGATCTCGATTCAAACACCCACGCGTTCCTCTTCCATTTCGTCTGTCCATTAAACCTTTGACAAAATCATATCGCAACATTCAAATCTGTGTTGGCGTGCGTGCGTCACTTTAAGGTAGTGGGAGGGAGTGTTGTGAGGTTAGGGGGCACGTCAGCCAGAGTTGTAGTGTGTGTGTGCGTGTGTGAGTGAGTGAGACTGCTGCCTGCTGAACATTGGGTCGCAGGAATAAGGATCTGAAGTGCGGGTGTTTCGGCAACAAAAACCCGCCGAACTGATCCGAAACCAGCCCAACTTTTATCCACCCGCCCAAACCCATTTTTGCCCGCAAAATAGATTGCAAAACCGCCCAATTGGGCGGTAAACCACCCAATTTGGCAACCCTGGATACAATAGGCCTACCTGATTTTGAACACAAGAGGGCAGTATAGCCCTATGTATGACTTGACTTTTATGGGACTAAATAGTACAATTACTATTTTTAAACTTATAAATAATTATTAAATTGAAAAAAAAAAAGAATAAAATGGGTTTAGTTGTGATATTTGTATACTTTTATATAGAAATAAATGGTTTTTAATTACATTTTTAGAAGATGAGGCTTTTAGTGTTTCCTTTTTGTACATTAATTTAGTCCCTCACTATAGCAAAACCGTTTGAGATGTTTAATATCCATTCACAATTTAGCATCTTTAATGTATCTTTATCATTTTGAAAAAGTTTGGTGTGAATAAAATAAACCAGTTAGGAAGAGTAGCTAAAAACTCAGAGTCTGAAATATACAAAAAATCCACATTCAAACCAAAATATCTGACTTCCTTTTGCTCTGAGCTAATAACTGTAAATTAGAAAGTTGTCTGACTCGATGAGCCCAATATATATTCTGATTTTTGTAACTGTTGGTAAAACTAACCCCCCCACTTTTTTCAAAAGCATGTTGAAAGTGACACACTTACTGCTGCCAGTTGGTGGCGCTATAACTTTGACTCACAATAGTTACACCCATCTGACCGGCCTCTTACCATGAACACACTGCTGAAGTTTCATCAAGATCAGTTAATGTATGCAGAAGTTATAACACTTCATGTCTCTCTTTTCTCGCCATAAATTCGTTTCCTCGCCACGGCCAAACCGTTCAAGATATCAAAAATCCGTCTGCAATTTAGCATCCCCAATGTCTTGACTTCATGCACTCCGAGTTTGGTGGGGATGGAATTAAATCTCTAGGAGGAGTAGTTCACATTCCACCGCAAGTGTTTTCCAAACAACCCATAATAGCCGACTTCCTGTTGGGCTGGCGTGAAACTTGACAGAGGGAAAGTTGTTCGGCCCGATGAGATCTATATTTGTACCGAGTTTCATATTAATTCATGCAAACGTGTTTGATATATGGACCAAGTTTTCAGAAAGAAAACTTATCTCGTTATTTCGACTTAATAAGTCGTTATTTCGACATAATATCTCGTTATTTCGACATAATATCTTGTTATTTCGACTTAATAACTCGTTATTTCGACATAATAAGTCATTATTTCGACATAATAAGTCGTTATTTCGACATAAATATCTCGTTATTACGACATAATAAGTCGTTATTTCGACATAATATCTCGTTATTTCGACATAATATCTCGTTATTACGACATAATAAGTCGTTATTTCGACATAATATCTCGTTATTTCGACATAAATATCTCGTTATTTCGACATAATAAGGGGACATTCTAATATGCATTAAGCTACATTTAGCGTTCTTATAATGAGTTTCTATGGGAGGAAAATGCTTAACGTCAATTTAAACGCTTTGCGTTCATATTCTGGACTTATCTGATTTTTGTAGTAGCCTATAGCCTACTTTATTATGATTTTAGTATCATATTGATTAATAAATGCATGCACAATTATCCGTGAACTTGATAAATGTTGCAGATATGTTTTAGGCTACTATCCACAAACAAATTGCTTTCAATTATGTGTGCAAAATTCAGAATTCAACGAATGCAGTGCAACAACACCAATAATAGTTAAATTAATATTAGTATTATTAATAATAATAATAATAATAAAGGTCGCAGTAGTGCTAGGCTAAGGCAGTGCAAGCCAAGTCAAGTAAAACAGAGTTTCTTTGCGTTCATAGTCTGGACTTATCTGATTTTTTTGTAGTATACTTTATTATGATTTTAGTATCATATTGATTAAAAAATGCACGCACAATTATCCTTGAACTTGATAAATGTTGCAGATATTTTAGGCTACCCATAAACAAATTGCTTTCAAATGTGCAAAATTCAGAATTCAACGAATGTGCAGCAATTTGTACAAATAGAGACATTTTTGTGTATAAAAGACATTTTTGTTTTATTTTGTATTAGTGATTATAATTTGCGCGTCCATTTATTGACGTCTGAGTCGATCTCATTTGAGTGTATTCGGCAATTTGCTTAACGTGGAATTAAACGCGTATATTCTGAGCTCATCATATTTTGTTGTACATATACTTTATTAGTATGATTATTTACTGTGTTTGGTCTGTTAGTAAATATGTTAAGGTTTGTATTCATTTCGATATGCCACTAGAGGGCAGAATAAGACCGGGAATTATAGAATGCATTGTAGTTATGTTGACCTACTGTTTTCATAACACTGGATATTCTACTAAGTTATATTAATAACTTATTAATATATAATAGCATATTAATGGCAAATAACTTATTTGGCAATTACACAGTGATATTGTAAGAAAGGCTATTGTAAGAATGCAGTGTGTGGTCGAAATTTTAAACCGAATATTAAATTAACCATGTTTTTAACATCTAACCTTATTTAACAACATTCATATGCTTTTGAATTTTAAATGTATTTTACTGTGTGTGTGTGTGTGTAAATACAAAATAAAACAAAAATGTATTTTATTCACAAAAATGCACATTCGTTGAATTCTGAATTTTGCACACATAATTGAAAGCAATTTGTTTGTGGATAGTAGCCTAAAACATATCTCCAACATTTATCAAGTTCACGGATAATTGTGCGTGCATTTATTAATCAATATGATACTAAAATCGTAATATAGAATAGGCCTAGGCCTACTATAAAAATCAGATAAGTCCAGAATTCCACTGTTGATAGGAAGATGCAAGTGATCTCGCCGGCGCCTCCATGCCGGCGAGATCACTTGCATCTTCCTATCAACAGTGGAATTCTGGACTTATCATGCAGTGTGCGCTCCACAATAATGGTGGAATATGTTGGAATAGACGATTTAATATGAATGATGGGCGTCAAAATCTTGTGGTTATTTGTTATAATCTTAGGACTTTATTATTATTGTCTAACCTGTATTATGATATTTGACGAATTGCTTTGTTCCTTTTTTGTACGTTTTGGACAAAAGCGTCTTCTAAATATGTAGACTAAAATGTAATAATAATAATAATTATTATTATTATTATTATTATTATTATTAGAGTTTATAACTATAAATGAGTTCACTTAGTAATAGAGTAATATGTTTGTCATAATATAATTTAATAATATGATTTATCAATGTTTTATTTTTATAAACGCTTTTACAGTTTTGGATAAAATAGGCCTACATTTTTTGCATAATTTTTGCTTACAAATATAGCATTCATAAACTATTTTATGATAAACATATTACTGTCTTAAGTTAACTCATTTATAGTTATAAACTCAAATATTAATAACATTTTAGGCTACATATTTAGATGACGCTTTTGTCCAAAACTTACAAAAAAAGGAACAAGGCAATTCGTCAAATATCAGTCATAATACAGGTTAGACAATAATAATAAAGTGCTAAGATTTTCACAAATAAACTAAAGATTTTGAAGTGAAGAGAAGTGTCCTTGAGACACTAGCAGAGACAATATCTCGTCACACTGCGCAGTGCGTACCCAACAGGTGTCCAGATTATGAATGTAGTAGAGATGTTGATTGAAAAGTACCCATCCCGTCCGCTCAGTTTATAAACTGTAGGCCTACTCATGAATTCTCAAACTGTTTAACATTTGGCAATTACACATAGTTTTGTGCTAGTTTTGTTGTCAGTATTGCTCTTTCAGCCAGCTTGATAGTTTATCTAGATTTGGTTTATTTGTTAACTTTACACAACTCAATCGCAGATAGCCTATTTTGCAGATCAGAAACTATGTTTTACTTGACTTGGCTTGCACTGCCTTATACCACTACTGCGGCTGTTATCATTTTTATTATTATTAGTGTAATTGCCAAAGTTAATTGCCATTAATATGCAACGTTTTAGAAAAGTATAAATTAGTAGAATATCCAGTGTTATGAAAACAGTAGGTCAACATAACTACAATGCATTCTATAATTCCCGGTCTTATTCTGCCCTCTAGTGGCATATCGAAATGAATACAAATCTTAACATATTTACTAACAGACCAAACACAGTAAATAATCATAGTAATAAAGTATATGCACAACAAAATCTGATGAGCTCAGAATATACGCGTTTAATTCCACGTTAAGCAAATTGCCGAATACACTCAAATGAGATCGACTCAGACGTCAATAAATGGACGCGCAAATTATAATCACTAATACAAAATAAAACAAAAATGTCTTTTATACACAAAAATGTCTCTATTTGTACAAATCGCTGCACATTCGTTGAATTCTGAATTTTGCACATTTGAAAGCAATTTGTTTATGGGTAGCCTAAAATATCTGCAACATTTATCAAGTTCAAGGATAATTGTGCGTGCATTTCTTAATCAATATGATACTAAAATCATAATAAATACTACAAAAAAATCAGATAAGTCCAGACTATGAACGCAAAGAAACTCTGTTTTACTTGACTTGGCTTGCACTGCCTTAGCCTAGCACTACGGCGACCTTTATTATTATTATTATTAATAATACTAATATTAATTTAACTATTATTGTTGTTGTTGCACTGCATTCGTTGAATTCTGAATTTTGCACACATAATTGAAAGCAATTTGTTTGTGGATAGTAGCCTAAAACATATCTGCAACATTTATCAAGTTCACGGATAATTGTGCATGCATTTATTAATCAATATGATACTAAAATCATAATAAAGTAGGCTATATGCTACTACAAAAATCAGATAAGTCCAGAATATGAACGCAAAGCGTTTAATTTGACGTTAAGCATTTTCCTCCCATAGAAACTCATTATAAGAACGCTAAATGTAGCTTAATGCATATTAGAATGTCCCCTTATTATGTCGAAATAACGAGATATTGATGTCGAAATAACGAGATATTATGTCGAAATAACGAGATATTATGTCGAAATAACGACTTATTATGTCGAAATAACGACTTATTATGTCGAAATAACGACTTATTATGTCGTAATAACGAGATATTATGTCGAAATAACGAGATATTATGTCGAAATAACGACCTATTATGTCGTAATAACGAGATATTATGTCGAAATAACGAGATATTATGTCGAAATAACGACTTATTATGTCGTAATAACGAGATATTTATGTCGAAATAACGACTTATTATGTCGAAATAACGACTTATTATGTCGAAATAACGACTTAAGTCGAAATAACGAGATATTATGTCGAAATAACGAGATATTATGTCGAAATAACGAGATATTATGTCGAAATAACGACTTATTAAGTCGAAATAACGAGATAAGTTTTCTTTATTTTTTTTCTCACCTTGCGGTTCAGGGCTTCCGTAATATATATATTTTTTTTTTTTTATTTATTTATTTTTTTTTTTATTTCAGAATATCAGATTGTTATAATACTGATGCCACAATATTACAAGGGTCATGTGAAAAGTTATGACATGGATCATACACTTTGTATAAAACTAAAGTCTGTCTATATAACATCAGTTAATATATTCAGAGATTTGACTCAAACTTATATCAGTGAATCAGATCACCACATAACATCATCAATAAGTGACTAACATCATCTGATGAGATTTTCTCCTGCATTTATTATCATAACAAATGTGTATCAAAAACACAGTTAAAACAGTAGTAAAAAACTAATGTTAAAAATTCAAGGGTCATGAGCCCAACTAAGGCAAACACTGATCTCAATCATGGTGACATCAAATTACTGTTAAAGTTTTTTGCACTTTATTTAAATTAGCATATGTTACTTTAATTTTATGTTTTTTGTTTGGCAGCCGCAGCTGCCAGTCATCTGACCCTGTTTTTACGATTTTTTTTACAATGAAGGTATTTGATCATAATAATTCATGAAATACCTGTGAAATAACAGTGTTTTTCAGTTTATTTAATTTAGGATGTTGGGGTTGGGGGGGGGGGGGGGGGGGGGTGACAGTCATTTGACCATTTTATCATTTAACTGTTTTGTTTTGTTACTGTTTAATTACAGATTATATTTGTAATATTACATACATTATGTAATTTAAGAAAACAGAAAAAAAAATTCTGTATAAAATAAGAGCTGAATTTAAAATGAAAGAAAATGATCATCAAAAAATCAGTTATTTTCTGTAAAATTATATATTTTTTTACAGTGTAGACAAGACACAATATTGTTACATTGTTCGGTTACACTTTAGATTACAGTGTGCAAAGTACTGTGTAATTAAAACAAATTTAGTTTAACTTTCGGTAATTATAGCATACCTATAAGTACTTACATGTAAGTATAAGGGAACAATATGTAATAAAGTGGTCACAACCACGAGAATTATTTATACTATAAGTATTTTAGAACTAAAGGGTTCCTTATTCTACTATTATGATACAACAACCCTATGTTTGGGAGAAATTTATCAAGAACATACGCTGCCTTTTTGTACATTTTTGTAATAATAGTGTACCAATACATAAAAAAATTACAGGGTAATTTATCTCTGCAATTATAGATTTTTTTTTTTTACAATTTTTACAATTACAATTTATTTTTAAATACTGGGGAAATACTCTTGTTTCATGTAGTTACATGGTAAGTGACATTGTGGGCTTTAAATGAAAGTGGTGCTTGTTACCCTCTTGTTCCATGAAGTTACAGGGTAAGTACAATAAAAATACATACACACAATCTAATATCACTGACTGGGAAACCTTTATTTGAAAAACAACTTAACCCTCTGGGGACCAAAAACGCGCCCGCGCGTTTTGCTCGTTTTTTTTTTTAGCAATGAAAATAAACACTAAATGCTCTGTTAATTTTGATCTTTCATTTTCGTGTAATACATCAATCGATCCTGTTCAGTGTCTATTTTTTTTCTGTATACTCACAATAAAAATAAAGTGTTTTGCTTTTTGACAAATAAAGAAAAATTAACATGATGCGATTTCTGCCTTCTCTCTGTCAGTAAACTCCCATTTGAAACGCGTTCGAAAATGATCTATAACTCCGCGAAAATTCAGTCAAACAGGCAAACAGACCCACGGGCATAAAGCTTGAGATCGCATCTTTTAAATGAAGTCATTTATATAAAAAAACAAATATTCTCAGCTTCTGTAATCTGTATAAAAAGAGAGCGACTCCAGTCGACCTCATTACGAGATGATTCACAGTAATGTGACCACGCCCCGGAGAGCGCGTGCTATTCAAACGCAAATTCTGAGAACTATTTCAGACCTGTGAAACGCCCACATCAGCTGTAAACAAAGCGCGTCGCGACTCCTAGCGAGTGAGACATTATAGCCTACCTTATGGAGAAACGATTCCTCAGAACAGTGCTGATGAGGAGCAATATCTCCTGAAATGAGGAGCAGATTCCGCTGAGGAGTGAGGTAGGCTGTTTTCTTTTCTCACGTGTGGAATAACGTTGTGGAATAACGTTAGTGTAGGCCTATGTAAACCGCAAAAAGATGAATCGCATTTCTATAATATGACTCGCCTTTCTGTGAGATGAATGAAGGGGACATATTTGTAAAGACTGTTTAGCCTAAATATGAATCGCGCGTCTGTGTGTAAAATAATAAACTGCTTTGCTATAGCCTACTGAGATGAGTAAAAATCGACTGGAATATGTTGAAATAAAATGTATTTGTATAAGCAACGTATTAAACTGCAAATTAGCATTTATATGCCCTAATATTTAATAAAAACAACGTTACAGTCAGGCGAAGTATGAAAGACAACATTTTGTTGACTAGACTAGGGTACAGTTTTTAGGCAACTGTAGAATATACCGCCACATCAAAAAAGCTTTTGTTTAGCAATTTCTGCTCATATCTAACGTTATATGTATAATATATATATATATATATATATATATATATATATATATATATATATATATATATATATATATATACTATTTTTGTCAAAAATAAAGTCATAGACTAAGATGTTAGATGTTCCAATGTTGGCTATATTCAAACAAATGAATACATATGATAAAATGTAGGCCTATAATCTTTTTTTTGTTTTTTGTTTTTTTTTACAAAGAAAGAGTACACTTGAAATATTGTTGAAATTGTAATTATTGTTGTAATTGTAACATTTTTAATAAAATAGCAAAACATATTTACAAGAGAGATGTAAGCGAAATCTTAAATGGTCAATATAAGTCTTCTTCTAAATACATCTTTTGTCCTTGCATTGTGGCTCAGTCAGTGTCACACCTGAATGAATGGCTCATTAGGCAGAGTCATTATGCAGAGTGGGTGGGACACTGTAATCTAAGGTGTAAACTACTCCTCCCCCTCGCATAATGGATTTCCAAGCAAAACCTGTTGTACACCATTTAAATCAATGTATTTTTTTTTGTGAACGATAAAGCAAGACTATTTTCACATAATTTTGAAGCTAGAACTCAAAGGGACAACATCCATTAGTCAAAAGTCTTGTGGACACATATGTGACCCCGCCTGTGAAACCCCGGCTAAAGTCGCAGAATCGAATTATGAGTTAACGAGAGTCAAAGTAGTCATAGCCATAAAAATGACAAAAATAGTCCATGTGTGTTTATTGCTGTAAATGATAGATTATACCATTGGTTTTGAGATGCAATACTTACATTTTCATTTATAACATGATAAATACTGAAATTAATGATTTTATTGACACTACGTTATACTTTTGCGCAAAAAAAAAACGGACGTGGGCTTCCTAAACATTGATTTCAGTCGTCTCTGCGTTTATTTCGCGCAACAACACTGCTGATTCGTATATCAATCGGTTCAGGAACTTCTTTTCTGTGTATTTTCTATTAGAAAGAGTAAAAACAGACTTTAATATCAATCCGCGAGCGCCGGTAATCAGGTCAACACAATGCAAAAAAAGAGAGAGATGTCAGCCGCGTTTAGATGTCTGTGGTGATTTTTTCTTGTCATAGCCAATATTTTAAGAACTGCTTATTTGTTTTGTAGCTTAGTATTCTGCCAATAATATTAAACTTATTTTAAGGACATTTTTGGCCTGCTACGTGTTATTTGCTGGATGATGGTAACGTAATGCGTTGTTTTGACATCTGCCGGCGACACCGAAGTATGAGCAGGAACGGAAAATAGCTGCTTGCTTAAACAGCTTGCTTGATATTAATCTCGGTGGAATTGTCCTAAATTATGATTTAACCGGTTTTATTGCGGATTATTTTCTGGAGGATGATTGTGATGATGAACAGGACACTTCTTTGACGAAACTGACGAGGAATTTGACGGTAAGTTTTTGTTATTATTGTTTTATGCTAAATATGTAGGCCTAAATGTATACTGTCAGTGTCCAGCCAATGTAATGCTAACACATATCTGTGATGCAAAAATAGTGGATTTAAATGTTTATTACATTTGTTGATTGGGATTTAGTCAGTTTAAATGAATTACGTTTATGGCATGATGTTTATTTGTTTCATTACACTCTGAATTGAAGTCTGCTAACCACCTATAGGCTGTTTCTTGTTCTTATGCCCTCCCCTCAATTAATCAGATCCAGTCTGACTAAACTGAACAAATATTTTCTGATATTTTCATATAAAATGCTTCATTATCCATTTTAAATGTGAAATTAAACCCATTTCCCATTCTTGCATGTTACACAATCATGTTTTTAGGTGTCTTGCTTTGAATTGAAAAAAAATGATCTTTGCTTTTTCGGGCAGTGACCAACATGATGAGGAGGACAAGCCAGTTTTGGTGATTGAACCCCAAGCTATTTGTCTGGCGAACATGAAGAGGGAACACCAGCAAGAAGAATTTGCTTTGAATGCTGGAAGTCCAGATGTGAAACTGAAAATCAGTTTCTCTTGCAACTGCAAGTATTTCAATGGGGAAAAGTGTTCTTTATTTTTCAAGGAGGGAGAGTTGCTGTCACTCAGGATTTTATTTTGCATCTAGACAATTTTAGAATGTGTACAAAGTTTGAGACTGACCTGTTAAAGGGATAGTTCACCCAAAAATTATTTACTCATACTCACCCTCATGTTACCCTATCCAATCCTGTATAAGTTTATTGCTTCTGTTTAACAAAAAATAAGATATTTTAAAGAATGTTGGTAACCAGACAGTTGGCGGCACCTATGGAAGTCAATGGGGTCCGTCAACTGTCTGGTTACAAACATTCTTTAAAATATCTTATTTTTTGCTCAGCAGAAGACAGAAACTCATACAGGTTTGGAACAACATCAGGGTGAGTAAATTATGACAGAATTGTAGTTTTTGGGTGAACTATCCCTTGAAATTTTATTTGTTTATTTATTTTTTACTCCAGATTTACTCAATGTTACACCGTGGGCCAGTAAGAGAATGATAATTTCAGAGAATGAGAAATAGTATGTTATTTAATTGATATATTATTGACATTTCACTGATATTTCATTTTACTAATAAAGTTATACAAATCATTCCACTGAATTGACATGGTAATTGTTGCTACGATAAAGCTCTTGTGGTACCCCCATTCGTTTTCAATGTTTTTATGCTTTTAGCTTTTTGGACATGCACATCATAATAAATAGATCTGTTTTACAAAACTTTAAGAATTTTTCCACTGATGTGTCATATATCACTAAAAAGGGGAGAATCTCAGCTTTAATGTGTTATAAGTCACATATGCAGGATAACTATGGATCAAATGTGTTGCAGTTTTAAAAAATAACTTATCTTTAAATTGGAATTTCTCAAAAATATGATTTTCTGAGGCCGAATTTGAGCAAATCTTTGACATGGCCTTACTCAGTCAATTTTAAAGATATTAGGGTTATATTTTCACAGAATGTTCTTTACATTGTGTAGGATGATTTTATGTAAAAAACACTGAATCACAAAAAAATGACTTTAGCTGGGTTTTCACAGGCAGGGTCACATATTTAATATGTGTTTTGTGGTCTTAATTCAGCAACTTTCATTTTTATTTTTTCCAATAACCACGCATAAACATTATTCTCTTAAAAATACAAACATCTACATACACGTTGCTCGCATATTATGGTAGCCCTGTTTGTGCTATATAGAGTGAATTTACACCTTAGCCATTAACATGTTTATAAATAACTGAAAAAAGCACAAATGTCAAGGCATGTCAGAACATCTCAAGGGCCCCAAAAACACCTTGGTCCCCAGAGGGTTAATTCAAAACAGATTCACAACACTTCTTATTCATTTAAAATGCAGTACACCCAGAAATACATCCCCACCATTTATTCATATTTTACCCTCATGCCATCCGAGATGTATACGACTTTCCTTCTTCAGATTAACACAGATAAAGGTTTTTAGAAAAATGAATTATCTCTGAGAATACATATAATGCAAGCTCATGTGTTCCTAAAAGTTAGAGCATCAAACAGCACATACTGCAAAAAATATGCGCGTGCATGAGAGTTGAGATCACGCTTGACGTGACGTGAGCACGCCGGAAGTCGGATGCCATCAGTTTTTTTTTTTTTTTTTTTTACATTGCTCACAACAAAATACAAACAATAACAGATAATAACAAAGAGAAACAAACAAGACAGGAGGAAAGAGACGCCAGTTTTCATGTGAGTTTCACAAGCTTCACAATGTGTTTCACAACGTGCTTACATTTACATCAAACGTGAACTAGACTCTCATGCACACACTGGTGACAGTCTGTAGGAAGCGAAAAGTAAATTATGTAAAACATTTCTGGGTATACTGCATTTTCTTTTAATATTTAATACAGAATAGCAAAAGACATGGAATTCCTCCTTAAGATTCATCAGTGGAAATATTGAAAAAGGGGAAGAGGAACAAGAGGAGGAAGACGCCAAGCAAGAAAAATAAACAAAGGGCAAAACGTGCTTCTCTCTATATTTAAAATAAAAATGTTATTTAAAAAAATGTTTTAGATGAATAAGAAGTGTTGCAAGTCTGTTTTGAAATGTTGTTTTTCAAACAAAGGTTTCTGAATCAGTGATATTAGACTGTGTATGTATTTTTATTGTACTTAGCCTGTAACTACTGTACTGTACATGGAACAAGAGGTTAACAAGCACCACTTACCCTGTAACTACATGGAACAAGAGTATTTCCCCAGTATTAAAAAAAAAATGCAATAGTTTTAGTTTTACTTCCCTTGAAACATGTAAGCCAAATCTAAAACATCTGCTCTTTTGCACTTTTACATCTGTGTTTTTTATCAAAAAAAAAAAAAAAAAAAAAGTATAAATGCACAGACATGTACCCTGTAATTTGTTTAAATAGCCTTTATGTATTGGTACACTATTATTTAAAAAAAGTATGCATTGTATGTTCTTGCTAAATTGCTCCCAAATATAATAGTAGAAAAAGTACCCCTTAGTTCTATAATACTTACAGTATAATAATTTTTTCATTCTCCATGTTGTTACCCCTTTATTCCCCAAACTTTACATATTGTTCCCTTATACTTACATGTACGTACTTTATAGGTACACTATTATTACCGAAAGTTACACTGTAAATTTGTCTTAATTGCGTAGTACTTTCTGGGCTGTAATCTAAAGTGTTAAACGTAAGATACTGTAAATTACATTTTGGATACTAAGTAGGCCTATCAGCTGACCTGAAAATAGTTATTTTGAGGCTAGTGCTTTTGACTTTTAGAAAACAGGAGTGTCTGACATTAATTTCTTTAATTATTTTTTCAGTATGCCAGAGGGCGTTATGGAGGTGCATGGAGAAGGAAAAGCTGGGTATTCGGAATGGTTGAGATTTTGCCTTCCCGAAAACCAGTGTTGCGGTTGGTGGACAAAAGGGACAAGACGACCCTTTTACCAATAATAGAGAAGCATGTGAAAAGAGGCAGCATCATTCATAGTGATGAGTGGCGTGCATTCTCAACACTTTCAGAGAGAGGATACCAACACCACACAGTGAACCATAGCATTAATTTTGTCAATCCATTGACAGGGGTACATACACAAACCATTGAAAGGGCATGGGCAAACTTCAAAAGGTAAGTGTGGAGGTTGCGTGCAAACCGGTCAGAGAAGGCTCTCAAAAAACATCTAATATATATAGCATGGACTTATTGGTTAGGCAGGAGACACAGACAGGGAATTCTCGGAAGGCTTTTGCATGATATCAGTCAGTTCTATCACTGATTAAATGTTTTTCTTTCTTTTTTTGTTGTTGCTTAAATTCATGTGTATAACCCTAAAAAGGTTTTATGTTAACTTGGTAATACAAAAATTTCATGTGACTTTCTCACACATGCACACACATATAACAATGGAAATGTTTCATTACATGTTGGCCACAGCAGTTAACATAATTTAAAAAATATATATATATATTTACAGCATTTCATTAAAAGCAGTTGGCTGGACAAACTAATGACTCTGGTATTTATTTCCCATTTGGCAGATATGTACTTTACTGTGGTACTGTTAATTTCTTAATCTTAAACCAAATACTCATCAGTGTCGGTACTTACTATCTATTGACTGTCTGCTGAAAATCAACTGACTTTAACCTGTGATGCTGGCCTGTAAGAGTCATTCAACAGCATTTCTTAGATTTTCACTTCATTTTGATGGGCCAAATGTGGCAACAGATGAATATATGAATTTACCTCAACGTAAAATGACGGTTTACTGAAAGGTAATTTATATGCAACAAACAGTTAGTAGAGCACTTCTGAAAAAACTTGCAAAAGCAAAAGATCAAGTATAACTAACCAGATTTATACTTAAGGTTCATTTGAAATTATCTTGTGTTGCTACTTATAGACAACTGCATGTTAACTGAAAGTCTGTTGATACATTAAATAGTCAGCATGTAGCTGTTAACCAAAGTACTATTGAGAACCTGTTGAGGATTTGTTGCATGTCTACAAATACGCTGTTGAACATCTACAACCTAAATTGATAACACATTGAAACACTTTACTGACAGAATTTACATGTTACATACAGTATAATGATTGCTACAAACATTTAATAGACAATCTACAGATACTACACTGATGAGAGTAAGTAGATAAGTACTTGTAAAGTAAGTTATAGTCAGCAGATTATCAATAGACTATCTATAGGGGGACCATCAAAATAAAGTGTTACCAGATAGGCTAGTACACAACACCATGTACACAGGAAAAATGAAGGACACCACCTAAAGAATATTACAAAAGTTAACAGCTTAAAAAATATAATAAAAATAATGCAAGCAATTTCTCACCTCCAGTTTTTTGTAACTTCACAAAAAGGTTTGGGTGAATATCCTTAAAATGTAATAGTTCCTGGAGCCGGTTTAGCATGTCAGCAATGGACCCCTCTGAGGACACCCCCAAGGCATGACAAGCATCCTGGAGTTCCTTTTTTTGAGGCTATACATTTAAAAGACCTTTTATTAAAATTATGTGAAGCATATAAAACATGTGAAGGCCATATTATCTGTGTATGTTACATGTATATCACACTTACACAATAAAGAAAAAAAATATTACTAATAACCTTATAAAGAATGATGGCTGTATCTACACATTGACAGTATACTGAGAAGGTATTAAGATTTGTACAATGTATACCTTCTTTGACTCAATGAGTTGTAGTATTATGTCCTCATTTATGTTTTTTGGTGGGTGCTTGATGTCATCTTTTTTCTTTTTCATTGCCTTTTTGTCCTCAGTTTTGGGGAGAACATTTCCAACTCTGGTGTGCTCTCCCATCCATGGTGCCAAAGTGGAATGACGAACAGATGTGGAGAATGGGTTTGCCACACTGGTTCCTATTAGTTAGACACACAACATTGTAAATGCATTTGTTTAAACATTTTGATTGTGTTGTGTTCCCTTACCTAAAAGTGTAATGTTCATACCACAGCTTTCTACATTCATAATCATATTGATAGATGTCACAATACAGTACAAACCTGATATGAGTCCTTCTGCAATTTGTGACTTGTTCAGATCAGACCAAGACTTCACAATGTCCACTTCCAAGTCTTTCTCAGATATGGTATCTGGATCTGGCCTTTTAAAAGTCCCAACTAGAAATTAAGTTTATAGTTATAAAGGCATCAAAAGCTCACACACTTTTAAAGACAAGCAGAGATTCATTGCTACTAACAAATATGTAATTCAAAGACGTCAAATTTTCCATTGAAAAACTCTTAAGTATTTCAATATTTCTTCCTTGCCCACTGAACATTCTTGATACAGCCATGAATATGTATAGTGTTATCAGTTAAAGAAATGTCCATAATAATTCTCATTTTACAAAGGCTGAATTCCAGACACCAGAAATAACCTTACATGGGACTTCGAAGGCCAGTTTCCATTTAGCATCTGCTATTACCACAGCTGGGTGGTATCCACACTGGAAGCAAAAGAAGTCAAACCGAAATTTTGTCAGCGACAAGAAGTGGTGGAATGCTTTACGCAGTGTTTGGTGGTGGTAGCGGTTGTCATTAAAGAATGACAAAGTGTCCAGCATGCGTCCACTGGTTGTCTTGTTCTGAAATTAAAAACACAGTTAAAATGATATAATTACTCTTTAAATTCATGCACATTTATTTCTGTACAAACATGGATATGAGGACACTTTATTCCAGATGTTTTACACAAAACTTTTATGAATGACTTACCGCCAAACCGGACAACAGAAGCTCACACAATGGAAGTGTTATGAAGACTCGGTTATTGAAGTTGTGGAATCCAGATGAATATGGAATCGCACAATATTATCACATGCTGGACACTGTTTCACAGCAACAGAAACACCTACAGATTGAAAAGCAGTATTTGTGTTACCTAAATATTCATAGAGCTTTTTTTATTCTTTTTATTTTAGCTTTTATTTTATTCTTCACTGGAAATGCTTTAATTAAAACCAGATATAACTATTGTAATCTATGCAAAAGAGTAGACTTGATTTCATGTTCACTGACCTTTTCTGACATAGCTAATCCCATACACCATTGCCTAGGTGGTTATAACTTTGTAGGGATGCAGTGCCGGAGGGGTAGGCCCAGGACAGTAGGGGCAGGTGCCTTCTTTGGGGACAAAACACGGTGGTGGTTGTTCCTCCTGAGTCCTCAGCCTCAAAGGTATTTCCTGCATGCATGGAATTTGTTTTTCTTTTAAAAGGTATTCTGTCATTAGACAGATTTTGGAACCATTCACATTGTGTGGCTCACAGATGACACTGCTCTCAAACAAATGACTCTCCAAGTCATCAATGTCCTCTGCTTGAGTGTCTGAGGTGGCAACTATGGTGCCTGGGGACTCCTGAAAAAGCCACCACATTCCCATCATACGATGGATACAACGGTGTGATCTTCTGTTTCCTTGGCATTGACAGTTCCACCGTCCTACCACAGAATCAAATGTTACTCTTGTTCGTCTGAACTGACACCAGTTGTCAGTCAGATTTGTGAAAACTGAAAAAAGTACCACCGTGCAGAGTATCCTTCATCTATAAAAAATATGGGAAACACACTATCCACTCCATGCGTGATGGCAGTATTGTTAAGTTCTTGGCATTTAGCACCCCACTTAGAAGACATTAGCCCCTTACTCAGCATGTCTTGCAGTGTGGTACATTGTAGTTCTGCTGGCTTGATAATAAGGTTTAGCATTCTTCGTTCTTTCTAAGTGCGCGCATTCTTTGCCTGGATTTCCAGAAGACCATGCAATTTTCATGAATCGACGACACTTTTCAACTTCACAGTCTATGTTTGGTGGATTGGTTGATTTGATTACGTGAATAGGAAAAAACAGACTGTGGTTATTTTTTGGAGTGACATAAATTCCGTTCATGGCATCAACGCATATCATGGGTGTGGCATCAATGTTATGTACTTCTCTGATGAGTTTTTGGCTGAACTTAGCACAGCTGTGCAGTGCGGACACACAAAACTACTTGTCTTTGAATCCTGCTTCTCTGTGGGGTCCCCGGTCACATCATCAGGGTTTTTTTTCAACATGCTTGTCTTAGAGTCCAAGTTCTTTGTGGACATGTCTATTGCATCATCAGTTTTTTCTTTTAACACTTCTGGCTTCTCTACAAAAACAAAGACAGTAGTTATCACAGCTGTTACTTATTTAGTCATATAACAAAAAGTATGTCTGATGTTTAAATTAAACTGAAAATAGATACAAATATTTCTTCAAGATAAACTATGAATTAGACACAGATAGATAAGAACTATTAGACAGACAGAAAGACGGACAGAATGACACAGATAGATAGATAGATAGATAGATAGATAGATAGATAGATAGATAGATAGATAGATAGATAGATAGATAGGTTCTCTATGGAGGCACCTGTCAGATTGTCAGCTTTTATTTTCAACATACTTGTCTTAGAATCCAAATTCTCTGTGGACACATCTATTACATCTTCAGCTTTTCTTTTTAACAGTTCTGGCTTCTCTACAAAAAACAACAAAAAAACAACAACAACAACAACAACAACCAAAAAACAATGGTTATCACAGCTGTTACTTAGAAAAATGTAATCACCTAACAAACAAGTGTGTTTAACTTAAAATACTCCTTCAAGATTATTTGTTATTATTATTATTAGCTTAAGAAAGCCTGACCAGGTTTTAAAAAGTTTTAAAACAGTGACTACGTTTACAAGCTGTTAAAATTCGGGTTATGGTCGGGTTAAGGTCACTATTTGGGTTTCTGAAACATTCGGAATTACCCGTTTACATGCGTGAGCAGAGAGAGTTACTCCTGTACATGGAATTTGTAATCAATGGGCAATATCCCGATGTAAACGGCGACGCACGGTTAGCGTCTGGACGTACGGACAACCTTAAGATGCAATATGCGTCATTTCCGATTCTTCTTCCTGTATCCAAAGACAACAACAGCAGCAGCAGCACGCGGATAATGAATAGTTCGGGGCAGGCACGGCGTTATGGGTGGGCCTGACGGGCCTAGGCCCACCCACTTTTCAACAGGCCCACCCAAAACTTTTCTTTAAAAAAAAAAAAAAACGTTCTAATTTTGTCAAGAACTATAAAAAATCGTCAATAAGCTCATAATTTGTGCTAAAATAGTCTAAATGTTTAGTTTTAAAAACAAATTTAAGAAGCTGGTTACGTCTATTTTGATGTTTCTGCGCAAATTCAGCAGACAGTGGTTCGGGTTTGTTTCCGATCAGAGCTCGTAAGCGGAGAGCGCATTTCTGAATATCCCGCTCCGCTCGCTTATTCCGCAGGGTCACACGCCCAACCCAGAATGGCCTGAGCCTGGCTCGAAAATATGTGGAATAAGGGCTGCCTCCGACTTAAAAAAAATTCTAGTCGACTAGTAGCTGTTCATTTAAGCCATTCGTGGACAAATCGCCCCTGTATATTATTTTAATTATACTACTTAAATAGGCTATATAGCCTACAGAGGATAATGAGCGTTTGTAATATCCGCACTCAAGCGCACGACCGAACGCTTAAAGCTTGCCACAAAGAACCGGTTAAAGTAATGATTATGAATGTGTCTAAAATAGCAAGGAGACATTTAATTATTTATTAATAAACTGGTGTTTTCTTTGTCGCTGCAAAGATGAAGTTGACGATGCGGACTCGCCATGAACGCCAGAGAGAAATGCACATTTCATATGGATTTCATAATCAGAGAGCCTATTTCTTTTGGTTTTGAATATTTTCGTTTAAAAGTAGACATGTCAAGCTTTCTATAATAGATAGATAGCCTATATTTCTCAAATCTGTGAGGCACAAGCTGAGTTTCGGCGCCCTTCAGTTCACGTGCAATGCGATCATGCTGGCGCCTTATTACATTGTCTGCTATATATTTTCTTCTTATTTTAAATACAGGCAATTGGTTGACAAAACATTGATCAAAATTAAGATACAATTTATACAAAACGAAAATCTTTTAAAAAGAGTCTTTCTACAAAACAAAACTCATTGAAGTGGTCAAAATCATGTCTTACATGTCATGTCTCCAGACATATTTGCGCATCTCATGATGTATCATATCTTTCTCGGCGACCAGCGCTGTTGCTAGGAGGGCGCCAGCGCCTCTGCCTCGAGAGTGGATGATAGCCCTGAAGACGCCTAGCAATGGTATACCTTTAGTGGTAGTATACCTTTAGTTAAGTTATAGTCAAGAGTCTTCATAGCGCACTAAGAGACAACGCCAGGTATGATGCGTAATGGAGATTACAAAGCGCTCTTCTTTGGTCAGAACCATGGAGAGCGATCGCGGATAGGTCCGTCCTATGCACCGACACTTTTTACAATGCAACAAAATATTTAAAGAGCATCAAGCTATTAAAATCTATATTATACGCACAGATAATATTAGTCAGTCATTTTTCTTAGGTTAAACAGTGACTGGATAACGTTTTTAATTTAACGTTTTTAATTTAAGGCCCACCCACAATTGGTCTGGCCCATCCAAAACTGAAATCCTGGCGCCGTGCCTGGTTCGGGGCAGATAGCGATCACCTTTGTTTGCGCTTTCCTCCTCGCTCCAAAAGTGTGGTGCTGTGCTGCGTCTCGCCATGTTTACCTCTATTTCTTGTTTACTTCCGGTATACTGCACGCGGGGTTTTGTATGCGCCGTCTCTACTCAAAAGACCAAGATTCCTTGCGAATAGAACATGCGCAGAACACAAATCAATGTTCCTTTTGATGGGGATATGAAGATACGCGTTTACATGACCAAATATTCGGGTTAGAAAAGGGGTACCCCAGGTATAATATCCGGGTTTTTAAAAACCGGGATATGAGCATATCCGGGTTTTTGCCGGTGTTTACATGGCCGTGCGCGACCGGGTTATTGCTAATATCCCGGTTTTGAACGGGTTATTGGCTGCATGTAAACGTAGTCATTGAAGTTTGAATGTATTCAGTTTAATTAGAAAAGAAAGAAAGTAAAAAAGAAAGTAATTTCTTTTGAAGACAGTATAGTCAATCAGACAGACAGACATACTTGTAATCAGAAATTTAAGAAGAAGAAGAAGAAGAAGATTCTTTTGACAGTTTTGGTGCCATGTACCTTGTCTTTTCTCTGATGCAATGCCTGCAGGAGATATAGCGAAAATATGAAACACAGTTTAGCTATCTTGATTGGTAATGCACTTGAAATAATTACTTATAATTAATGTGATTTGACAATGTCATTTGTTGATAGCCATTACATTATCTGAATGTTAAATAATTAAGTATTTTAGCAATTATTTCACTCCATCTCACAGATTAAAATGTTAGAAGTTGCACATGCAGCAAAAGACCTACCATGTCTGAATTTGAAATGTTTCATGAAGTTGGATGACCATGTAAATGTGTCATACTGACAAAGGAGGCAATGGTAATGGCTTCTGGATGACTGTATCTTTTCCTTGCAGAAGCAGGACACCATGAATGTCTCTGCAAAACCAGTTTAGATCATTTAAAATATGTATTACATTATCCTGTTTAAACCAAATTAATGGCATCATACACCTCTGACAAGTTCAACTACATTCCATACCTTGATTGTTCTCGTTAAAATAAACAGCATCTCTGAGATGCTTTTTCATAAGATGATCCTTATTTGCCAGTTCTTTTTTATTACAAAACACACATTCAGAACCAACACAGGCCAATAATGATGCAACATCAGAGAATGTCTGATGTGAACCTGTGAAGAACAATAAGAATGTTGGTTTTTGCATTCAATTACCCTCCCCCACAACTTCGACATGACATCTTTGAAATAACACCTTTACATGTAAACAAAGTGTCACTTTGGATACTATAACTAATTTAAATAAATAAATTAATAAATAAATAAATAAATAACACATTACAATAAATAGTAAACTTAAGCCTTATTTGTGACACAAGTCTGACAGAACAAATTGATGATTTTGACATTGTGTACAATTTGTCGTAGGCCTACAGTTTCAGTTAAATGATTATAAAGCTTATGTTTTATATTGCCTCACCTTCCATAGTTGTAAACAAACTCTGCTGCGATAGTGAATATATCAAATGAGACCAAAATGAATGAATGACAACAGCAGTTAGATAATTTTTTTTCGAATCAAACTCTGAGTATTTTTTACAAGCGGATCTTGGCTATTCTAAGTTACGCTGACAAACTGGCCCACCCAATCAGGTGCTTGTCCCACCCTGGCCCCCTACAGTGTGCCATGATGTAAGGAAAGATTACTGCCATCTTTTAGTAACAAAATAATAATAATAATAATAATAATAATAATAATAATTTAAATAATATAAAATTTCAACTCCAGAAGCCTACATCTTTTTTATAAGCTTTTAATTCTTTTAATTCAGTCTCGATCTTATCAAATAATTTGGCCTACTCTTAAAATAAAAAAAATGAAAACTCTGAACATGGTGTTATATGTGTGTTATAGCCTATGTGTGTATAATTGTGTTATTTATTTTTTTCGTTTGTTCTCCCAGAGGCGGACTTAACCAGTATACAAAGGCAGGCAACCGCATTGGCCCTCTAAGAGGCAGGCACTTGCAGGGGGTGGGGGTGGGGGTGGTGTGGGGTGGTGTAAAATTAAAAAATCTTTTGTGGGTAATTTCACAGCGAAATTAAAATACTACAGTGGATTATTTGCGATTAATTTGATTAATTAATCGATACATGTAAATTTGATTCAAAATATTAATCAACTCACAGCCCTAACATATATATATATATATATATATATATATATATATATATATATATATATATATATATATATATCAGGAATCAGCATTCCGGATTGGGGTGGGAAGATTGTTCCACCAGCCAGGGACAGTGAACGACTATAATATATATATATATATATATATATATATATATATATATTCTCGTTCACTGTCCCTGGCTGCCTCTTTAGGATGAATCGCTTTATGTATTCCCCAATTGTAAGTCGCTTTGGATAAAAGCGTCTGCAAAATGACTAAATGTAAATATAAATATTTATATATTTTATATATATTTATTTATTTATTTATTTATTTATTTTTACTTTGCCCCTATTTAAATTTTTTTGCCCCTGCCCCTGATTTTCTGGATTGTGACTGACGTTGTTTGACAAATTACAAATCTGGGCCGATGTGTGTGTGTGTGTGTGTGTGTGTGTGTGTGTGTTAGAGAGAGAGAGAGAGAGAGAGAGAGAGAGAGAGAGAGAGAGAGAGAGAGAGAAGGTGGGGGGGGGGGGGGGTTACCTGTGTTTTGCATTGTGGCTGATTTGGTGATATGAGTCTATAAGGGATTAAGAACCCTTTTATTCCGTTTTGTTTTCAAGAAAGAAATAAAATAAATAAATAAATAAATAAATAAACTTTTTTTTCTCGATCCATTTGTTTATTTATGCATAATTCAAATACAATATATTGTAATTTGCAGGAGGATTATTATAAACTACTGTTAATTAAAGAAACTAAAACTGTAAACACATTTTGGTTACTCTACATAGACGTTACTGAACTAAAATAAATTATAAATAGGCTAACTTTTTTTATTTAAAATAGTTGACAAGGCCTCATTTATCAATAAAATAATTAAACCAACCCAAACCAAATAAAGTAACAACAACAATTAATAAAAACAACAACAATTAATAAAAAATAATAATAAAAGGTACAATACACATTTATAGTGGTTCAATATTTTACATCTCATTTTATTTTTCTTGTTTTATGTACACTTTAATTTAACTTACAGTAGCCTATTTGTCGTTTTCTTCTCTCTCTCTCTCTCTCTCTCTCTCTCTCTCTCTCTCTCTCTCTCTCTCTCTCTCTCTATTCATTTTAGCTTTTGTTTAGTTGTATTTTTAGTTGTGTTTTTGTTTTGTTTTTGGCAAACAGAAAGAAACTATAATAGGCCTGTCACATAACTGTAATAGTGAGTCCAAATTAAAACTTATTTGTAACCCTCGCTGGAATATCTTCAGGCCTTTTTCTTTAAAACATAACGTTCTTTGTGCTTTTACATTAAAAAGTGTTAGGCATGGTCAGTGCTCATAACAACAAAGTTGTCTCGTAAACTCCGATGCTGTGACTTCAGTTCACGTATTGCTTTTCGTTCTCTGAACTGCTTTTAATGTGATATTAATTTCGTAACTATAAAGAAAAATGCAGGCCATTAGAATTTCCCTAAAATTTAATAAAATGAGCATGAAAATTATCTAAAGTAATTTTTTATTCTGTACATCCCAGTGTTATCATTACCAAGAGGCTAGTTCAATGCGTCTCTTTGAAGATCTGCCCCTTTAGGTGTGGATTACAGCCTCCAATTGACCCAAAATATGCCAAAATTGTCACAACAACTGGATCTGAGAACTACACTAATAATTTACAACACTGTCAAAAGTTACATTTCAGAGATATAACATTTGTATAACTTACTTTTCCTTTGATGTTCATTCTGTCCTGTGCTTCATCATAAATGATAACCAAATAAGGTTTCCAAAAACAAAGCCCATTGTGAAATGTACTTTTCAAGTAATGTTTAATTGTTTAATTTATTTAACACACACACACACACACACACACACACATATATAGAATATATATAGTTTGAGAATATATATATATACCGGTATATATTTTCTCAAAAGATATTCAAATACTATAGTTTTTACAGTACAAGGCGCAGAGGCTGACAATGAAAATAGGATGACTTTCTGATGCTGGACTAGATGGCAAAAAAGGTAACGGAGACTGTTCAGCTTTTATTGTTCACTCTTTATTAATCCTTTCCTGTAAACTGTATACAGTGAACTGTTGGATCCTGAAGGATGAAAAATTCATACTCAAATATGGCGACAGTAGCCCATTTGTTTTTATCCACAAGTTCTTTGCGGAACATCTCACAGTCCTGTCTTTCCACAAAGAGGAAAGAAGTGAACAGTTCCACTGGAGAATTTTCTGCCCACGCAGCTTTTTGTAGGGATTTAATTTGGTGCTCATCTGCTTGTTGGTATGTAGTATGCATCATCAATTTTTTTTATAAAAATAAAAATCCATTCCAATTTCTGTTACCGCACCAGTCAACTGCAGTCCTGGCGTCTCTCACAAAATGTTTTCCTGCTGTGAAAGAAGAAAGTATGGTCAAAATATTTGGTGTATATACAAATGTTACAATTAATGCCTCAAACTTGTAGGCCTAGAGCATTTACAGTACATGACATAAATTATCTTTTCTAACAATTAATGTTTTCTATAAATATTATAAATACATTACTACCGTTTTTCTTTGTAAAATAACAGTAAAAATTATTTGCAACAAAACTTATGAAAATTACACATTGTTTTGCAACAAATAAAACGTTTTTCTACACTCACCATAGTTTAAGCGTGCTCTTTGTAGTAAAACTGTGGCTATAGCCTACAAATTGTAATAAAAAACATTTAATTTCTCGGTGATCCCACATTTGCCCATTTTAATTTTTAGCTTTTCTAAAATTCTATACTTAATTGAACTGCCCAATTTCCATTCATCACTTTATTAATTTGCATGCATGAAATTAATGTAAAATAACCTGCAAACATTTACATAACCTCAAAGCCGCAAGGATCAAGATACTGAATTTCTGATGTTTGTGTGTTGTACGGCATCTGTCATCAGTCGTTGCCTGCCATCAGTCAAGGCAAGGGAGGCAGAGACTCTTTAGAGAAAAAAAAATGGATGAGAAAATTATCGATATTACAAAAAAATCAATGCAAGTATTACAAAATATGACATTAAAAGCGTAAAAGTCACTAGTATGTATAAAGTAATTGTCCAACAGCGACACCCGCTGGTAAAGTTAAAAAGAACAGTTGAACATCAGTTGACAAAAAAAAAAAAAGTTTGTATTGTTACTGCCTTTTGTTATTATTTTGGAATAAATGTAAAAATACGTAAAAACACTAACTTGATGACATTTATTGGTTTTGATAAACAGAATATTACACAGTGTAAAAATACAAAATATAATTGTATTTGGCCTTTTTAGTGTATTGTTTATTTAAGGGAAATGTGACAACATATACACATACACGAAGCCGGAGGGCTTAGAAAGTGCAAGACAGACTCATATTGAAGTAATAACTTACAAAGTACCAGGAAATCCCTAATATGAACAAAAGCATCCAGCTATCACTGTATGATCTGAATAAAAAGCAGAAACCTTTGGAAACATGAAGGCATTAAACACACGATTGCGACCATATGGTTTATTTGTACTTTTTTTCAATCATCTCCAGGTCATTTTATGGTAAATTACCAGGTAAGTTTATGAACTTGTAAATTCAGTGCTACCTGACAGCATTTATTACAGTACAAAAACTATTGTCTTATATTTGATAAAAATGAATAAAAAAAGTGTTTTTAGTACATTAACAAATCATTTATTGGTTATTGTCCAACAGTGTATCTGATTTCTAAGCCAATTAGAAGAAAGACATACGAGAAAAAAAATAAAGTTTCTATATTCTTATAAACAGTATCCTATATATATATATATATATAACATTTTTGTCCCACTCACTTCTGAAATGTTGGCTATGCACCTGTGTATAGTATACACGTGCATATATACTGTCTATACAGCTAAGCACTCCTTATGTGTTCTTTATGGGAAAATGCTGTTTAGCTTATTGGGTTCATATTCTGATCGCATCTGCTTGCTGGTATGTAATATGCATCATCAAATCTTTCATTTAAAAATAAAACTGTGTAGTTTACAGCAGAAACGGCGATAAACGATTGTGACTCCTGATACGAACTCTGGCAGCTGATACATAGAAATGTATTATAATAATAAAAAAAATCATAATAAATAACACACCTGTGGGAACTTTGCATTATTAAAACAAAATCGATCGCCACTATGAACAGTGTAGTTTTAAACAGCTCCAAAAACGGCGAGAAAAAAACGTGGCATCTGTCACGAAATCTGGCAGCTGCCAGTAGAAACCTGGCAGCTGCCACGGCATCTGGCGATGCCACCGGAAGTGGCGCTATGACCTGCCACTGCCAGGGAGAGTGCCAGGCCCTGCAGGAGTTCAGGGCATCACCTCTTGACCGTCGACTGTGAGTGACGTCACGTCCCAACACGAACACGCCCCATAGCATAATCCCACCCTTGACACTGATTGACAGGTTTCCGTGTAAGGCATCGGAAATGGAAATACTAAGGGAATTGCGATTCCATTTGAATTTTGGCTGGCTACATACGCGACGCTGAGAAAGTGAAAAAGAAGACGTGGTAATTGAAATTGCTATTAAAATATGACAGGGTCAAGACTCGTAAGATATGGGAAACACAATTGCAAACGGACTTTGCATTTCCATTTTAAATTTGGCAGACACTGTGCGTTCGCTTAAACGAAAATGCAAACGGTAATGCGCGATTTGCGTTTGGATTATGTCACGTTTTATGCGTCCACAAATTGAAAACGCAATTGCAAATACAATTTGCAATTCCTTTTGAAAAATGTCCGGAATATCATTCCATAGGGATTCAACCAGAATTGTTTTAACCCTCTGGGGACCACAAACGCGCCCGCGCGTTTTGCTCGTTTTTTTTTTTTTAGCAATGTAAAATAAACACTAAATGCTCTGTTAATTTTGATCTTTCATTTTCGTGTAATACATCAATCGATCCTGTTCAGTTTCTATTTTTTTTCTGTATACTCACAATAAAAATAAAGTGTTTTGCTTTTTGCCAAATAAAGAAAAATTAACATGATGCGATTTCTGCACTCTCTCTGTCAGTAAACTCCAATTTGAAACACGTTCGAAAATGATCTATAACTCCGCGAAAATTCAGTCAAACAGGCAAACAGACCCACGGGCATAAAGCTTGAAATCTGTATTAAAAGAGAACGATTCCAGTCGAGCTCATTACGAGCTCATTCAAAAGTAATGTGACCACTCCCCGGAGAGCGCGTGCTATTCAAACGCAAATTCTGACAACCATTTCAGACCTGTGAAACGCCCACATCAGCTGTAAACAAAGCGCCGCGAGTGAGGCATAATATAGCCTACCTAATGGAGAAAAGTTTCCTCAGAACAGTGCTGATATGAGGAGCAATAGATCCCGCTGAGGAGTGAGGTAGGCTGTTATCTTTTCTCAAGTGTTAATGTGGAATAACGTTGTGGAATAACGTTAGTGTAGGCCTATGTAAACCGCAAAAAGATGAATCGCGTTTCTATAATATTTCTGTGAGATGAATGAAGGGGACATATTTGTAAAGACTGTTTAGCCAAAATATGAATCGTGCGTCTGAGTGTGAAAGAATAAAGTGCTTTGCTATAGCCTACTGAGATGAGTAAAAATTGACTGGAATATGTTGAAATAAAATGTATTTGTATAAGCAACGTATTAAACTGCAAATTAACATTTATATGCCCTAATATTTCATAAAAACAACGTTACAGTCAGGCGAAGTATGAAAGACAACATTTTGTTGACTAGATTTGGGTACAGTTTTTACTGATTTAGATGTACCAATGTTGGCTATATTCAAACTAATGAATACATATGATAAAATGTAGGCCTATAATCTTTTTTTTTTTTTTTTACAAAGAAAGAGTACACTTGAAATATTGTTGAAATTGTAATTATTGTTGTAATTGTAACCTTTTTAATAAAATAGCAAAACATATTTACAAGATAGATGTAAGCGAAATCTTAAATGGTCAATATAAGTCTTCTTCTAAATATATCTTTTGTCCTTGCATTGTGGCTCAGTCAGTGTCACACCTGAATGAATGGCTCATTACACATAATGGGTGGGACATTGTATTCTCAGGTGTAAACTACTCCTCCTTCACACCCCCCTCGCATATTGGCTTTCCAAGCAAAACCTGTTTTACACCATTTAAATCAATGTATTTTTTTTTTTGTGAACGATAAAGACAATGTGACAACAACAACAATGTGAAAATTCAACAGGGTTTGGCGTAACGTCAGAGAACGTCTAATTTCTTGGAGTATGCGCAAACAATAGTTTGGGTTTTCGCGCCGGCGGCAATGGATCAACATTCTAATCAATCAGTCGAGAGGAGAGACATCATGGGGAAGTGTCGTTTTAATACACAGTGGCTCTGTGCCGCGTCACGTCACGTCAAGGACAACTCGAGGTATCGCACACCGGACACGCACTTTCTCAGTTTATCAATACTATTATGTTTAAGGACATTATGGAATTAAGATAATGCCTGTACTATGTTATGATTGTACTGTACAATTAAATACAATTGTTGCTGAGTCTGCTGTCTGAACACTTTACCTAATCCGTTAATGAGAATATCACCTGAAAATCCAATAACATCAGCAGTTTTCATCCACGCAGCTGATTTCTGTGAATGAGTGTAAAAGTGAGTGTATAGCACAGGGTGAAGTCAGTATATACATTAACAATGATTTTAGAGAAATAAATGTAAATTTAATGTAAAACTATGTAAATGGCGCTCTGTGGCGCGGCAGGATTTTGAACGCGGTCCTGAGCCGATGCTGGGCGCCGCGGACAGACGCCGAAAGGCTCCGCCGGTGTGTGTACACTCATAGAGAATAATGTGTTCGAGTTTAAAAGACGTGACGCTGCGAGACGCATCCTCTCCTATCTCGCTATTCTATCTATAGGCCTATCTCTCTTACCTATCTGTCTACCCCTCTCTCTCTCTCCTATCTATCTATCTATCTATCTCTCATTGTGTGTCTCTTTTTATCTATCTACCCCTCTCTATCCCTCCCTCCCTCATTTTTAAGTTGTATTTACATTTCTTTTTATTCTTGAAAATGTAAAATGGTTGAAGCAATTTGAATGCTGAGAAACTTTACTAAGACGATTTGAAAAGTTAGTTTATCTGTTTATTGTTATGAATGTTTTACCAAAAACATCACTTTGCAGTGTATTGTTGAATGCGTTTTTTTATAATAAATGTATTTTTAATTAAAACATTTGTTAGTAATAGTCATTATTGGGATTTGATCTGGTGTTTTACGACTGCGATGTAGGTCTTAATTTTCATTAAAGTGGTCTTAAAAAGGTCTTAAAAAAGATAGTATAGTTATTATTTGAGTGTAATTATGGTTGAGTAGTAGAGAACTATGTTTTGGGTTGATAGTATTGAGAACTAGCAGTATGAAGGCTGTTCTTTAACTCAATAAGAAGATAATGTGTGTTACCTGGTATTTTATTTGGTTATTTGATATGTATAAGCAGCTAAAGCTACTTAAAGGGAAAGGTATAATAATTACAATTTATTAGCTTTACTAATGGAATCATGTCAGCACTGTTGTTTAATTGTATGCTGATATTTTCTTTTCTTTTATTGTTTATTGTAGAACCAGACATACTGTACATTTATGAAGACAGATAATCCTCAGCTGACTGTCAATAAACCCATTGAAGAGATTTAAAGCATCCAATTGCATTCTTATCGATGCACCACAGTGGTCACTTATCCCCAACTAGCTACAGTTACAGTCCTAGCTATCAAGTCATCATTACAAGTATGAATCCAAATAAATATAATCTTTAATATGTTACATAAACTAACAAAGAAAACTAACAATCTTAAAATTGCCCATATTAATATATGCAGTCTCAGAAATAAATTGAGTGATTTAACAGATATACTGCAACCAAATCATTTGCACATATTGGCAGTGTCTGAAACTCATGTAGACTCTACATTCGATGATACAACTTTAATGATTGATGGATACAGCATTTTTAGGAATGATAGGAATACATATGGAGGAGGAGTTGCTATCTATATTCAACATCATATACCTGTCCAAGTGATGCCAGATTTAATGTATTCTGGTATTGAAGTAATTTGGTTAAAAGTTAGTCTGAAAGATCTTAAGCCAATACTCATAGGGTGCTGTTACAGACCTCCAAATGCTAATAGTGAATATTTGAACAAAATATGTGATATGTTAGATCATGCTAGCAGTATGAATCTGGAAACTTACTGAATGGGTGACTTCAACATAGATTGGAATTCTTCTGACTGTCCTAGGAAAATCAAATTAATGAGCACAGCAACAGCATGTGGATTATCACAAGTAATTAATAAACCGACTAGAATATGTACAAAAAGGGATGGCACTCGATCAGCTTCCTGTATCGACCACGTTTATAAATAGACTACAAGTTTGCTCAAATTGCTTATCAGTGCCAGTTGGTTTTAGTGACCACAATCTTATTGCAATTGTAAGGAAAACAAAAGTTCCTAAATCGGGTCCAAAAGTAATAATGAAAAGGTCATTTAGAAGATTCAATCATTTACAATATGAAGATGATGTCAGAAATACAAACTGGTCAGAGGTAATTCTACAAAAGGATCCAGAGAAGGCATTTCAGCTTTTTGATCAAACTTTAATGACAATTGTAGAAAACCATGCACCAATAAAAAAGTTTACTGTTCGAAATGTCAACACCCCGTGGTTGGATCAAGAATTAAAAGATCTTATGAAAGAGAGAGATCTAGCTAAACAAGCAGCAATCATATCTAAATTCAGATCTGTTGATCTGGATTGCTCCTGTCTGCTGATCGCTGATCGATTGCTCCTGTCTGCCTCGCTGCCTGCTGTGAGTGTGTTTGCTTCGATGCTGTAAGCTCCGTCTTAGCCTCGTATTTCCTTGTTTTGAACCATCATTTACTACAATTTCTAGTTGTTTATACCACTACTAAATACAGCTTACCCAACATCTCAGATTAACCCCAGTAAGAGTGCTAGAGCTTCAGATGCTTTGGATGCGCCTAGCATAGTGAACTCTTTACATGACTCGGTTCCAGCTGAATTAGTGCCTGCGCAGCCAGGCAAATGGGTGACAGTGAGGGATCGCTCTGGTAGCGGATCAAAAAAACACTCTTCTGTTCCGATTACCATAACAAATCGATTTTCCCCGCTCAGTGAAACACCCACTGAGAATGATTGTGCCCTAGTTATTGGCGATTCTATTACACGGAACGTGAAAATAGAGACACCAACCACCATAGTCACATGTTTGCCGGGAGCCAGAGCGCCTGACATCAAAGCTAATTTAAAAGTGCTGGCTAATGCTAATCGTAAATTCTCTAAGATCATTATTCATGTCGGCACAAATGATGTTCGACTCCGCCAGTCGGAGATCACCAAAATTAATATTAAAGAGGTGTGTGAACTCGCAAGTACGATGTCAAGCACTGTAATTTGCTCTGGCCCCCTTCCTGTTCGCAGGAGTGATGAGATAGTCAGTAGATTGTGTTCTCTTAACGGTTGGCTGTCTAAGTGGTGTCCGCAAAATAATATAGAATTTATAGACAATTGGAAAAGTTTTTGGGGCAAACCTGACCTGTTGAAAAGAGATGGTATTCATCCCTCCTGCGATGGTGCTGCTCTTCTCTCTAGTAATATGGCTCATAGTCTTAGAGCTCAAACATGACAATCTGGGGCTCAGGTCAGGAAGCAGACAGACTGGCTAAACCGACCGTCTGCTAGCGGCCTCGCGTCACCCAGGTCAGATAAATCCCATCACATAGAGCCTCTTTCACCTAGCTATCATCATATAGAGACTGTGTCTGTTCCCCGAATTTGGAAATCCAAAAAACTTTTAAACCCATCTAAGGTTAAAAATTTAATTGATGTTCAACAAATAAAAAACTGCTATAATACAGACGAGCAAATGCTAAAGCTTGGGTTGCTGAATATTCGATCGCTTACTTCAAAAGCACTCATTGTTAATGATATGATTTCAGACTATAATCTAGATGTGCTGTGTTTGACAGAAACCTGGCTAAAACCAAACGATTACATTACTTTAAATGAGTCCACCCCGCAAGATTACTGTTATAAACATGAGCCTCATCTGAAACGCAAAGGGGGAGGTGTTGCTGTAATTTATAGTAATATTTTCAAAACCACTAAGAAATCAAGTTTTAAATATAATTCGGTAACCCTTCCTTTTACAGTCCCCTAATTACTAGGTATTTACCTGGTAAATATATGGTAAGTTATAGTTGGTTATTGGTAATTACCACAGGTAACAAGTATGTAAATGCAGAGAAACTACAAACTAATTACTAAGTATTTACCTGGTAAGCATATGGTAAATTATAGTATTTTAGTGTGTAATTACTGTCACAGTGTCTGGTTTATGTTCATTGGGTCACCACTAGATGTCCTCCTTCCCCACGGTGTCCATCACACTCTTGAACTACATTTCCCATCATCCTGTTCTGTCACTCATTGATCATTGCACACAGCTGTTTCCCATCACCTTGTTAGTTTCTGTCTATTTATACCCTGTCTGTTTCAGTGTTTGTTACGGAGTCCTTGTTGAATGTCACTGCACTTTTGAAGTCTGTTTTCCTTGCCTGTTCTTGTATTATTTCTCGTGTTTGGATTGGATTATATGGATTTTGACCCCCTGCTTGGATGACTACGAGATTGGATTACATTTAATAAACTACTGCTATTGGATCTACCTTTTCCCGTGTGTGTTCCGTGACAGAAGGACTCCGTCACACAAAGAGATCCAGCGGTATGTTTGCCCACTTCTCCTCCCCAGCCACCGAGCAGGAGAGGAAAGATAGGTTTGAGGGAACCCGTTTAGCCATTTTTCGTGGGACCCGGGGAGGTCGCAGAGGAGTTGGTCATCGAGAAGAAGTCCAACATCACTTTCCTCCCCTGCCCCCCTTCGACCCTGGACTCATGAGGGATGGATCGGAGCCGCCGTCTCGCCATCGTGGACGGAGAAGGGGGAGGAGGCACACGTCTGCCGATCCAGAGAAGGTTCACATCACTTCTGCCGATCCTGGGTCTCCGGACAAGATGGCTGCCGCAGAGCTGGTGTCCCCTGAGAAGATAGCCACTGAAACATTATTGGATTATTTTTCTACACTATTCAATATCCTAGAAATTCCCAGGACTGTTCACGTCACGTCTGCCGATCCAGAGACTGTTCACGTCACGTCTGCCGATCCAGAGACTGTTCACGTCACGTCTGCCGATCCAGAGACTGTTCACGTCACGTCTGCCGATCCAGAGACTGTTCACGTCACGTCTGCCGATCTAGAGATTGCTCACGTCACGTCTGTCGAGCCTGTGTCTTTGGACAAGATGGCCGCCGCCGAGCCTGTGTCTTCGGACAAGATGGCCGCCGCCGAGCCTGTGTCTTCGGACAAGATGGCCGCCGCCAAACCTGTTCACGTCACGTCTGTCGAGCCTGTGTCTTCGGACAGGATGGCCGCCGCCGAGCCTGTTCACGTCACGTTTGCCGAGCCTGTGTCTTCGGACAAGATGGCCGCCTCCGAGCCTGTTCAAGTCACGTCTGCCGAGCCTGTGTCTTCGGACAAGATGGCCACCGCTGAGCCGGTGGTGTCTGTTCCTGAGCCGGTGGTGTCTGTTCCTGAGCCGGTGATGTCTGTTCCTGAGCCGGTGATGTCTGTTCCTGAGCCGGTGGAGTCTGTTCCAGTGCCTGAGCCGGTGGAGTCTGTTCCAGTGCCTGAGCCGGTGGTGTCTGTTCCAGTGCCTGAGCCGGTGATGTCTGTTCCTGAGCCGGTGGAGTCTGTTCCTGAGCCGGTGATGTCTGTTCCTGAGCCGGTGGAGTCTGTTCCAGTTCCTGAGCCGGTGGAGTCTGTTCCAGTGCCTGAGCCGGTGGAGTCTGTTCCAGTGCCTGAGCCGGTGGTGTCTGTTCCTGAGCCGGTGATGTCTGTTCCTGAGCCGGTGGAGTCTGTTCCAGTTCCTGAGCCGGTGGAGTCTGTTCCAGTTCCTGAGCCGGTGGTGTCTGTTCCTGAGCCGGTGATGTCTGTTCCTGAGCCGGTGGAGTCTGTTCCAGTTCCTGAGCCGGTGGAGTCTGTTCCAGTTCCTGAGCCTAAGCCGCTGGTGCCAGTTCCAGTGCCTGAGCCGTTGGTGCCAGTTCCAGTGCCTGAACCGTTGGTGCCAGTTCCAGTGCTTGAGCCGTTGGGGCCAGTTCCAGTGCCTGAGCCGATGGTGCCGGTTCCAGTGCCTGAGCCGGTGGTGCCGGTTCCAGTGCCTGAGCCGGTGGTGCCAGTTCCACCGCCCGAGGGGTCGTCTCCGCCCTGGCCGCCCGAGGGAAAGTCTCCGCCCTGGCCGCCCGAGGGAAAGTCTCCGCCCTGGCCGCCCGAGGGAAAGTCTCCGCCCTGGCCGCCCGAGGGAAAGTCTCCGCCCTGGCCGCCCGAGGGAAAGTCTCCGCCCTGGCCGCCCGAGGGAAAGTCTCCGCCCTGGCCGCCCGATGGATTGTCTGCTCCGCCCTGGCCGCCCGAGGGAAAGTCTGCTCCGCCCTGGCCGCCCGATGGACTCTCTGCTCCGCCCTGGCCGCCCGATGGACTCTCTGCTCCGCCCTGGCCGCCCGATGGACTGTCTGCTCCGCCCTGGCCGCCCGATGGACTGTCACTCCCTGTCCCCGTTTCCCTCCATGGACCTGGCCTGACAGTAATTACACACTAAAATAATATAATTTACCATATGCTTACCAGGTAAATACTTAGTAATTAGTTTGTAGTTTCTCTGCATTTACATACTTGTTACCTGTGGTAATTACCAATAACCAACTATAACTTACCATATATTTACCAGGTAAATACCTAGTAATTAGGGGACTGTAAAAGGAAGGGTTACCGAATTATATTTAAAACTTGAACTACATTTCCCATCATCCTGTTCTGTCACTCATTGATCATTGCACACAGCTGTTTCCCATCACCTTGTTAGTTTCTGTCTATTTATACCCTGTCTGTTTCAGTGTTTGTTACGGAGTCCTTGTTGAATGTCACTGCACTTTTGAAGTCTGTTTTCCTTGCCTGTTCTTGTATTATTTCTCGTGTTTGGATTGGATTATATGGATTTTGACCCCCTGCTTGGATGACTACGAGATTGGATTACATTTAATAAACTACTGCTATTGGATCTACCTTTTCCCGTGTGTGTTCCGTGACAATTACTTAAGGTGATTAGTATGCAATTACAGAGAAACTACCAGGGAAAAAAACACCACTGTTAAATATCAACTCAACAAAGTACTGTGTACTTGTTACCTGTTTAGGTTGGTAATAACTCAGATTTAATTGTGTACTTCCTCAGAATGTAGGCAGCCAATTTTTAGAAATACCTCCAGTATTACCCATCAATTCAAGTTAGGTGTGTAGTTATCCTAGGGTTATGTTGGTAACAGTCCATGTTTATTTATTACTATCTTGAAATTAAGACGGTAGTTTCCAATAAATTACCTTGTCTTACATAGTTGTTGTTCATTGCTACACCCATTTATAGAGGGTTTATCAAATAATTTACCTTACACTTACCTGGTAACTACCCCGCAGGAACAGTTTTCCCTAATGTCATGGCACATCTTAAATACTGGGTATGTTCTTGCAGATGTTTTTACAATTTACTCAGTAAGTAAAGTGCAACTGTACTGTCAAATGAAGCCTTGTTTATTTCCATGGTATTACCGGAATTGTACCATATAACCTGATCATTCCCTTTTCCATATAGTCACACTTTTTTACCTCGTATGTCCTGCAACGTTACCAAGGAAAACATGACAATTTACTTGGTAAGTAAAGTGCAACTGTACTGTAAAATGAAGCCTTGTTTATTTCCATGGAATTACCGGAATTGTACCATATAACGTGATCATTCCCTTTTCCATAGTCACATTTTTTTACCTCGTATGTCCTGCAACGTTACCAAGGAAAACATGACAATTTACTCAGTAAGTAAAGTGCAACTGTACTGTAAAAGGAAGCCTTGTTTATTTCTATTGTATTACCAGACTCTTACCACATCCTTTGCTGCTTAAACATTTTTGAAATCACAAACTTTTACCATGTGTGTTCTGCAACTTAACTAAAACATTCCAGCCTGGTCTCATTAATACGTAGTATTAATACGTAATTTTCAAAGATAGAAAACTACATAGGCTACAATTATGAAGAAAAACAAACATACGTGTAATCACAATAATTTATTTATTGCGAAAATGTCAAAACCGGTACCAAAAGTCGTTCACATGACGATGTGTTGCAGTCACAGTCCTCTCTCTCAGTATATAATAGTTTTGAATGAGGTACAGAGCACAATTTAAATGATTAATCCATGAAAATGTTAATCCAGCTTCCCTCTGTGTGAAGGCGCGCGCTCTCCTCCATTTCAAAAGTTTACCGACTGAAATACGGCATGTTGCAATCTGTGACGAACATGGATGAACAGGTGAGAGCCAATGAGCGTTTGATATCACTGCCGTAAAACATGTCGTAACGCTTCTTGAGGGCGCAATTTTTGAATTTGAATTCATCACGAGCGCGGGATTTGACAGTTACAGACTGCGCTGCTGTGATAGCCAGTGAAATGGAGATGAAGATCGCACTGGATAAAGGGCTGAATTTGGATCTCTTTCTTGCAAACGTATGGATTCTAAAGATTTGGATTATATCAAGTATAATAAAATTTATGTATTTTGTGAATTTATGTTGGTGTATTATTGTTCTATTGGAGAAAACGCATTTTGTGTCTCACTGTAAATAAACTAAATATTAAAATGGTTAAACGATTAAATAAGGTATTTTTAAGGTTTTAAAGTGTATTCTTGTTTAACTGCATGTAGGCTTATCATTTTTGTGCTGTTAATTCGTAAACATTTTACATTTTAGTGCTGTAAATACATCAGTATTATACGTTTCTGTGTGTATAAAACGTAAGTAAATGTACGGTAGAATTACACTTTACGTAAAAATACACACGTATTCTCATGAGATCACATTGAACATTCTCAGTAAGTAAAGTGCAACTGTACTATAAAAGGAAGCCTTTTTATTTCCATGGAATTACTGGGATTTTACCCAATAATCTGTAATAGCTACAGTTACGTAGCTATTACAGATTATAGGGTAAGATCCCAGTAATTCCATGGAAATAAACAGGCTTCCTTTTACAGTACAGTTGCACTTTACTTACTGAGTAAATTGTCATGTTTTCCTTGGTAACGTTGCAGGACATACAAGGTAAAAAATTGTGACTAGCCTAATTTATATGGAAAAGGGAATGACCAGGTTATATGGTACAATTCCGGTAATACCATGGAAATAAACAAGGCTTCATTTTACAGTACAGTTGCACTTTACTTACCAAGTAAATTGTCATGTTTTCCTTGGTAACGTTGCAGGACATACGAGGTAAAAAAAAAATGTGACTATGGAAAAGGGAATGATCAGGTTATATGGTAAGATCCCAGTAATTCCATGGAAATAAACAAGGCTTCATTTTACAGTACAGTTACACTTTACTTACCGAGTAAATTGTCATGTTTTCCTTGGTAACGTTGCAGGACATACGAGGTAAAAAAATGTGACTATGGAAAAGGGAATGATCAGGTTATAGGGTAAGATCCCAGTAATTCCATGGAAATAAGCAAGGCTTCATTTTACAGTACAGTTGCACTTTACTTACTGAGTAAATTGTAAAAACATCTGCAAGAACATACCCAGTATTTAAGATGTGCCATGACATTAGGGAAAACTGTTCCTGCGGGGTAGTTACCAGGTAAGTGTAAGGTCAATTATTTGATAAACCCTCTATAAATGGGTGTAGCAATGAACAACAACTATGTAAGACAAGGTAATTTATTGGAAACTACCGTCTTATTTTCAAGGTAGTAATAAATAAACATGGACTGTTACCAACATAACCCTAGGATAACTACACACCTAACTTGAATTGATGGGTAATACTGGAGGTGTTTCTAAAAATTGGCTGCCTACATTCTGAGGAAGTACACAATTAAATCTGAGTTATTACCAACCTAAACAGGTAACAAGTACACAGTACTTTGTTGAGTTGATATTTAACAGTGGTGTTTTTTTCCCTGGTAGTTTCTCTGTAATTGCATACTAATCACCTTAAGTAATTACACACTAAAATACTATAATTTACCATATGCTTACCAGGTAAATACTTAGTAATTAGTTTGTAGTTTCTCTGCATTTACATACTTGTTACCTGTGGTAATTACCAATAACCAACTATAACTTACCATATATTTACCCAGTAAATACCTAGTAATTAGTTTGTAGTTTCTCTGCATTTACATACTTGTTACCTGTGGTAATTACCAATAACCAACTATAACTTACCATATATTTACCAGGTAAATACCTAGTAATTAGGGGACTGTAAAAGGAAGGGTTACCACTCGGGTACAGTTACTAATTACATTTACTCAAATAGTTTACAGCTCTGGTAAAACTCTCATAAATAGCTGGACATAAAAATCTGTGGTTGAAATAGCCACATTAAATAAAAAGACCTAGGGAAAAGATAGTACTTGGTTTTGTACTTGACACTTTTTGCAAAGTAACTTGAGTAGTTTTGAGCTATTATACCTGCGTTTATGTTTAATGTGGTCCATGAGCACATAAGATAAATGATTACACAATATGATATTTAACGTAATTCGAATGCATCTACACAAACATAATTTTGAATTACTGTCCAGCCATACTGTAGACTTAAGTTTTTATTTCTGAATAGTAGTCCTCGACTCATATTTGGACATGAAAGGTGATTTTTTTTTTCTTGGAAAAGGATGCTGATGACACCAAGTCTAGATGTTTATAAATTAACATTCAAAGGAAAAAACAAAAACTCAGATAATATCTACAAGGGCTAATTTCTGTACAAACCTTCAATTTCAATCTCATCCAGTGACTTCCCCTGCATGCTGGAAAGGTTTCCTTTCTCCGTTGACAAAAGGAGTTTGGAAATCTTAGCCAGTTGTGTTGTGGGAACTGGTAATCTGTAGAAGTCGCGGTGAACACGGATGTCGTGACCCAGGAAATCTGCAACCTGATCAAGTTCATTGTTTTTTAAATTAAGGACTTGTGAGAGTGTGGCAACATGTTTCCTGAGTTGTGTTGACCTAAGGTACTCAGGGTGCTTTGCTCCACACTGGCTTGCATGAACACGCAAACAGTCCTGTCCTCTGTAGTGGCTCATTGACGTTGGTCTTGCAAACAGGAAGACATTTGTGGCACAAACGCCACATTCAGTTCTTCTACTGGCAAGTAGTGACAAAGCATCCACCACACTTGGTGTGAGCAGAACGGCAACCTTTCTGCCCCTTTTCCCCATGATTTCAATTCGGCTGAAATAGTTACAAAGCTTCTGTTCGGTCTTCGACAACCCCAGTGCATCTTCATGGAGCTTTGTGTTGTCCCTTTCATGAAAACTTTTGAGGCGCATTTTCGAAACTTCCCCAGCACGTCTTCGATTGAAGACAATGATTTGTGCAAGTGTGAGTTTTGCAAGTTGAGCATAGTTCTGAGTGGTGGCCTCTTCCTTCAAACTGCAGAAGGCACTTTCTGCAGATTTCTCTAGGTACTGATGAAGGATCTGAACATCTTCAGTGAAGAGCAGTGTTGATGGTTTATTGTATTTGGCATCACTCAGTGTGTTCAGGGCACTGTGAGACACCAACTCAGACCACCTGGAGGTGTACAACTTCTTGAATATGTCAGTGTGCCTGATCAGTTCTTCATCTTCTGCCATAAGTGCCCTACAATGAATAATGTCCACAATTTTCTTCAGTGTATGCCCCAGTTTCAGCGCAAGGCTTGGTTTCTGGTACGAGTGTTTTTGTTCATCAAAACCTGAAACTTTCTTTACTGCTTGCACAACTCTCTGGAAGTTAGCAGGTTTAACAGCGTCCTCTAGGTTATGTACTGAGAATTCTGTACACAGGCATAACAACAAACGCCCCACTTCACAGAGCTTTTGTCGAATGTATTCATATTTTGTAGGGTCTTGTCCATGTTTGTTGTAGAGTGACTGGGCAAACTGAATAATAGAGAAGTCATTTCGCACAACTGAGGCCACCTCATCTTGTTTCATGACACTAGGGAGCTTCCACACTCCACTTGAGATCTGCTGACAGAATGTAGACTCCAGAGCTACAGCCAAGCCCAGTACTTGACTTCCTGTTCAGCTACTGTTCGGACGCCCTTGCTTACTGCTCCGCGCTTTGCTCTATCGCTTTTACATTTTATCTCCTATATTTTTATATTTTATTTTCTTTTATCACCTAATTTTAACCCTCTGAGGTCGACAAACGCGCGGGCGCGTTTTGCTGGATTTTCTCCACATTGTAGCACTATAAACTTAAATTACTCAGTCATTTATAGTCATACAGAAAAAAGAAATATAAAAAAAGAATCTGTGATATTTCTCCTTTTGTATGTGTCCACTTACAATCAAACCAAAACATTGTGCTTTTGTAAAATAAAGAAAATAAACAGGGTGTGCGTTCTGCCTCTCCGTCGCGGTGAACTTTTTTTTCTTGAGCACGTCTATAAACTGAAACAAAACTCAGCGAATACTTGTCACACATTTATGAGCCATATACCTTTATAAACATTTAAGTGTGTACTTTTAAATGATCGGATTCAAAACGAAAACAAATATTCTCTGTTTAAGTAATTTGTATAAAACCAACAAGATGTCCAGCTTCTCAAACGCTTCCTAATTATTTTTAATTCGGCCACGCCCACTCGCGCAAAAGAGATTCACATGCAAATCTCCACATGGAACGCGGACTCGCTCATTACCTCAACAACAAAACACTTCACTTTTCGTCGAGTTTGAAAGACGTGCGAGCTTACATTGGATTTAGGCTACCTCAGAAGAAGAAGAACGCGATATGAAGACAAGAAAGATAAGGTAAGAAATTCTTAGTTTGTTATTGTTGCATAAATGTCACGTTGCAGTTGAACTGTTGCTAGATATATGGGGAATCTTATAATATTTAGACCCGTGTTTACTGTTACTGTGTTTGTGGATATCTGCTCAAACGTAGATATGTATATGGTAACCATAATGTTTTATATTTGAGCGCGATCGCGTTTGAATATATCATATTTTTAATAGCGATCGTGTTTGAATGTATCATATTTTTGATAGCGATCGCGTTTGAATGTATCATATTTTTGATAACGATCGCGTTTGAATGTACTGTATCATATTTTGGATGAAAGCAAAACGCACCAAACGGCTTCATGTTTTTATTATTATCTCATTTCATATCATAACGGATGGAAACATTTGAAGTAACATAATAATCAATATATTTTTCTCTAGCTTAGTTGTTACTGAAATCTTTTGAAAGATTTATACTGCTATAGGTTATTTATTGTTATTATTATTTTATCCGGCACTGCGCATATACCTTATGCCTACAAGGCACAACAAACCTGGTGTTCATTATATTATGTTGGAAACATTTGTGTGTGTGTGTTTGTGTGTATTCTGTGAATTTTAAAAAGGAATTTTAAAAAGCAATTTTAACCAGAAAAATCTAATATTTATTTCCAAAATCGTGCAGGCCTTTCTCTTGATATCAGTATATTCACTTTTTTTTTTCAGGGCCCAGATGCCACTGATGACTTCAACATTCACATGAGTCTCTGTACGTGAACACGGTAAAGTGAAAATCTTGGAAATTAAAGGTATGTACAATGTTTTTAGGAATGGCACAAAGGTCTGTCTTTGAAGTGCTTTTTTGGCATTTGTTGTGTATCTTTGGGTTATGTTGTGTTGTAAATAAATCCAAACAATTTAAAAGCCATTCTTTTTTTAAATCTCCTCATTTACAGTATTGTGCAAGGTTGCTCAGAATGGCAGGGCCTGATAGCTCCTAATAGGGCCGTTAGGGGAGGTTCTTTGTCTTTCTCAGGTGAGAAAAGCTTACATATTAATGAGCTCCCGCATAAAGCTTTCTAACACAAAACACGTCGTAAAATTTTTAAATCAATATATTGTCTTATCTGAATGAGCAGTCAGGGTGATTTTCACATAGTTTTGGAGCAAATATTCTAGGCTACGTCATACAATTTTCAAAAGTCTTGTGAAGAAATAATCAGTATGGGTTTCATGGCCTTATTTCAGTGAGAATTTTTTTTTGTATTTTCACAAACCACGCATAAATGTCATTATCTCAAAACTACAAACTTTTACATACATGCTGCTGATATATTATTGTAGCAGAGTTTGTGCTGAATACAGTGTAATTAGACTTTAGCCATGAAAATGTCACAAGTAACAGAAATAACCAGAAATGTCAGAGCATGTCAGAACACCTCCAGGGCCCAGAAAACAGCTCAGACCTCAGAGGGTTAACTTCAGCAAATCAGCACAGTGCTCATACAACAAAGTTTGGATTACTACAAAAACGCAGAATTCTTTTACCCGACCAGCTTACATTCCGGGGAAAGGAAAACACAACTGCCTACATTCATAAGGATAAGAGAGAAAATGCCTCTTCTGGTTCAAGAATCTACTTGCTGCACTAACTGCCACAGACTTTTACAAAGGATTGCAGTTCTTGAAACAAAGTTACTTACGGGACCACCAAACCAGACTGAGCACACAACAGAGCTTCGTCATGGACACCCTCAGCATACCGGTGAGTCCCATGAAACTAGTGCTCCTCGACAGGTAGAGAAACAAGCCGATCGACTTACTAATCGATGGCACAAACAGGGAGCGAGACCCAAAGGCACTCGAGACATCAGATTGTCACGAGCATCACATATTGCCGCAGTAGCATCCTCTACCCCAGATACAGCTCTGACAAGGATTGCAAACACTGGTCTCCTACCACTGCCTATACATCTTGAGAACAGATTTGAAGTACTAATGAATGTAAATGAGGAATCCCCAAATGTGATGAATGTGATCGAACACATACTGAATGGGCCAGTAGCTAACACTGATGCTAACTGGCGCTCAAGGTCGAGCAGACAGCGGCACTCAGCTCAGAGCGCAGCCGAGCCCAGGACTCTGATAGTGGGGGACTCCATAATCAGAAACATTAGCGGCAGGGATACAACTACGTGCTGCCTTCCACAAGCAACAACTTCTGATGTAAACAGGGAACTTCAGAGCATTCTGATGAAACATAAGACTGCAAACTGACTCATCATTCATGTGGGGAAGAATGATATTCATAAGGAGCAGTCAGAAGTCCTTAAGAAGGATTTCAATGAACTTTTTGAAACACTTAAAAGACTGAAAGTTCAAACATTCATCAGTGGATCACTCCCAGCAAGAGGAACAAACAGGTTTTCACGGTTGCTTGGGCTAAATACATGGCTGCAAAAAATCTGCAATATAAAAGGAGTAAACTTCATTGACAATTTCAATCTTTTCTGGAGTCAGAGACAACTTTTTCATCGGGATGGCCATCACCCAAACAAACTTGGTTCAAGAGTGTTAAAGGACAATATCTACTTCTCCCTCAATCATCCTTCTGCAGTGTGTGCCAATCCACTCAATCTGAACGGCACACACACACCTGGACACAGAGTGAATGACCACGGGACTTCACTTCAGCAGCAAAATGGACATGCGGTTGACATATCACACAAGGACAATGATAACACCACTCCGCCACAACAACCTCTGCTCACGGACTCAATCTCAGCTGAACCCTGCCCACAGAGCTCACCACAGACAGACATATTAGAACTGCTCCAAGATTCAGCACCCAAGGACGACTTCATGGAAAACAGCCAGGGAAGCCAGGACAGTCTCCGATAACACCAGAGCAACAGCCCCTTTCACCAGACACTTTTTCCCTCTCTCCAGCATCGCCACTTCTGTGCTTCTCACAGAAAATGGAAGAACTGGTGTTTGCTGGAACCAAACTATCCCACTCTTTTGCTGCAAGCCCCCAGATACCAACCAAAAAACGACAGGCACCGCAACCACCCGCACCAAAGCCTGCGGGCCCAGCTCGCCCTCCCCCTCCGGTGAGAGCTCCTCGGCCTCTGCCACAACGCCAGGGCCCACACCCTCCTCCATCTGCTCGAGGTGAACCAAAAACAACTGATACCAGCTCTCAGTGATGTGTGTTGGGTCCCCGCTACGATAACAGTAACTTTCTCAAATGTTTACAGAACAAGCGGGAACCCAGTGTGCCTGTATCTTTCTCTATTGCTGTTCTATTACAAGATAGAAAGTCTAAGGCCTTCAATAGCCGTACAGCAAACCCAACTAATCTGGTGCCTATTACACGTCAAACTAAGATTGATGTGGGGACAAAAAGTAAGAATGTTAACCCCCTGAGGTCGGCGGTATCGCCGGCGATACCAGCTCGCTTTTTTTTTTATCAGTGTAAAAGAAACTCATAAATACTCTGTTGACTTTGATTTTCCATAGGAGTTTCATACATCAATCGATTCTGTTAAATGTGTATTATTTTTGTGTATACTCACAATAAAAACAAAGTGTTGTGCTTTTCGCCAAATTAAGAAAAATAAACGTGATGCGAGTTCTGCCTTCTCTCTGTCAGTGTAGTCCATTCTGAAACGCGTCCGAAAATGAATCATAACTCAGCGAATACTTCTCACATACCCCTTTTCCACCAAGGCAGAGCTGGTGCTGGTTCGGAGCCAGAGCCTAGTTTCAAATCGGTTCTTTGTTTTTCCACCGCCAAAGCACCAGCTCCGAACCAGTAAAACTGGTTCTTAAGTAGCACCAGATCATTGCAGGGTCTAGAACGGAGCCAAGAAAGAACCGCTTGCGTCAGGGGCTGGGGGCGGGGTTACCGTGACCAACAAGACGAATAGAAACTATGTGACCGCCATTTTTAAATAGCAGCTAGTCGAGCTAATAGCAGCTCGATTATATTATCCGTCTATGTAAGTTACGGCGAGCTGCACGAACGCGTTGGATTCCGATGTATTTTTGCAAACCCATGAGCATCCATAGTATTGCAATGTCCGTTATTGTTAATGGCTTGTTCGAGATGCATCGGATCGGCGAGGACCGATCGGAGCTGCGGGAGTGTTTGGAGAGCATACGACTCCTTGTGCTTTTAGATCGCTATCGCAGTGCTTTGATGTCATGCGGCGATCGATCTGCGAGAAGCCGATGCATCTCGAACAAGCCTGGCGTGTTTGTGTTTGGCGCTACCGCACTAGCGGTTGATGGGCAACATGAGACGTATACAGTGACGTAAGATCTGGCTCTGTTGTGGCTCTCTAGCCGGTGGAAAGGCAAACCGGTTCTTAGTAAGCTCGTCAGTCGAACCAACTCTGAACCAGCTCTGGCTCTGGCTCTGAACCAGCACCCGGTTCTTGTTGGTGGAAAAGGGGTAACACAGACACGTGATATATGTCTTTATGAAGCTTGAAATCTATTCTTTTAAATGAAGTAATTAATATAAAAAACAAATGTTTTCAACTCATGTAATCCGTTTGAAAGCAAGGAGAGGTACCGTTTTTCCTTCTCCCTTCATTATCTCTAAATGAGCTGCGGCCGCCACGCCCCCGGCGCTATTCACATGGTAAATAGTTTAGGTAATCTATGCTTCGCACCCGCCCCCCGATCAATGCCTTGAAAACACGAAGTTTCATCAGATCAGATTCACTGATAGTTCATCGCGTTTAGAGAGGATGGCTCGTTTCTCCGGTAAAGACGCCCTTCAGATGATTCTGGACAGGAAGAACTCACCTTTTCCTCAGAGGAAGATTGTAACTCACGAACTGCAGTATTTTCAAGAGCGAATTGATCACGCCGAGTAAACACCGAGTTTTCACATGAGTAAATATGTGTACTCAAGTGGTCTAGTGGTAGAACATTTGCCTAGCGTGTCAGAGGTTCTGAGTTCAAATCCGCACTCATGTAGTTTTTTTTATTTTTTTTATTATCAAATCAGATTATGTTTATCAGTGGTTGTATATCAGGCAGAGACATGTTTGTGTGTATTTTGTTTTGTAATTTCACTGGAACGAAAAGAGAGTCTCCACAACGGATTGAAGCGCGCGTCCGAGTGAAGACTGCGCGAGCCTAAAACAAACACAGTATCCGCGTCTGACTCGCGGGAATCCACGGCGCAAACCTGTGAGGGGCTGTAAAAATCAAAAAGGAAAAAGGAACTCCAAGGCACTCTCAATTGCAAAAGTTAAAAAGCCTTTATTATTATGGCTTGGTCACATTAACCCACTAAAAAACTCCAACGCGTTTCGGCTACATGCCTTCTTCTGGGAGTTAAACAGATCTCAAACAAACAAAGTTTCTTATGAACTAACAGTCCACCAATCAGAAGTCTCCATCTGTCAACTGTGGCGCTAAGGTTACAATTGTTAGTACACACAAGAGACAGCAGATGTCATCATTTCCACTTCTTACCAAATCAATTAAGTACACACAAAAACTGACTTCATGAAAGGAACATACCAGTACCCAATACGGTGACCCATACAAGTTAAAATACAAGCATAGTATACAAATTTCAAACCACCATAGGACAACAGAACATCAAAGATATACACTAAGGTCAAGTTCCTCATTCAAGCCTGGATATTTAGTAGCCTGCAGACGATATATCCAGACAGCTTCCCGTTGATTCAGCTGCCTTTGCCTATTGCCTTTTCTTACGGACAAAGGGATGTGGTCAATCCCACAGACCTGTAAGGTGGATTGGTCACTATTGTGATGTTCTGTGAGGGGCTGTGTTTTCTCGAGCCCCATATCAGCTCGAGAAAACACAAGTTTATTCAGATCATTACTTGTTTACACCGTCTCGCAGCGCTGTGAGGAATAATAATAATAATGGAAAATGTCCCTCAAAAGGTAGATGTAAACAAACTATTAAAAGGTAAATATAATTTTTTTCTTTAAATCATTTTTATTGTGTTTTATTAGTAACAAATTTGGGGAGAGGATAAATATTCCAAAACTGAAAATACAGTATGAGAATTAACTGCACAATTACTAGACATGTTTACCTTGGATATTATACAATTTGCAAGCACAATTTGTGGAAAAAAAATGTATATAAAAAATATAAATAAAATGTATTTTTGTGTATAAATATATACACATATATATGTGTGTGTGTATGCACATATATATATTTGTATAAGCAACGTATTAAACTGCAAATTAACATTTATATTTCTTATAATAAAAATGAAAGACCTATGTTACAGACATATGAAAGACAACATTTCGTTGATTAGTTTTGGATAGATTATACATTTTTACTGTAAAATATCTGCCACCTCAAATAAGCTTTTATTTGCCAATTTTTTGTCAAAAATAATCAAATAATCAATCAAATCCTTAACTTTGAAATATGTATGATAAAATGTATACTTTAGTTTTTACAAAGAAAAATTACACTTGAATTGTTGTTTATTGAAATATTTACAAGGTAGATGTAAACAAACTATTAAAAGGTAAATATAAGCCTTTTCTTTAAATAATTTTTATTGTGTTTTATTAGTGACAAATTTGGGGAGAGGATAAATATTCCAAAACTGAAAATACAGTATGAGAATTAACTGCACAATTACTAGACATGTTTTCCTTGGATATTATAGGCCAATTTGCAAGCACAATATGTGGAAAAATAAAAAAGAATTGAGATGCTTCCAACTGTTGCTCTTGCATTCTTGTGGCTCAGTGACTCACCTGAATGAATGGCTCATTAAGTATGCGGTCCAAACAGGCAAACAGACCCACGGGCATAAAGCTTGAGATCGCATCTGTTAAATGAAGTAACTTATATAAAAAACAAATATTCTCATCTTCTGTAATCTGTATAAAAAGAGAGCGACTCCAGTCGAGCTCATTACGAGCTAATTCACAGTAATGTGACCACTCCCCGGAGAGCGCGTGCTATTCAAACGCAAATTCTGAGAACTATTGAAGATCTGTGAAACGCCCACATCAGCTGTAAACAAAGCGCGTCGCGATCGAGTGAGGCATAATATAGCCTACCTTATGGAGAAAAGACTCCTCAGAACAGTGCTGATATGAGGAACAATATATCCTGATATGAGGAGCAGATCCCGCTGAGGAGTGAGGTAGGCTGTTTTCTTTTCTCAAGTGTGGAATAACGTTATGGAATAACGTTAGTGTAGGCCTATGCAAACCGCAAAAAGATGAATCGCATTTCTATAATATGACTCGCCTTTCTGTGAGATGAATGAAGGGTACATATTTGTAAAGACTGTTTAGCCTAAATATAAATCGCGCGTCTGTGTGTGAAAGAATAAACTGCTTTGCTATAGCCTACTGAGATGAGTAAAAATCGACTGGAATATGTTGAAATAAAATGTATTTGTATAAGCAACGTATTAAACTGCAAATTAGCATTTATATGCCCTAATATTTCATAAAAACAACGCTACAGTCAGTCACTTGTTGACTAGATTTGGGTACAGTTTTTAGGCTACTGTAAAATATACTGCCACATAAAATAAGCTTTTGTTTAGCAATTTCTGCTCATATCTAACGTTTTATATATATATATATATATATATATATATATATATATATATATATATATATATATATATATATATATATATATTTGTCAAAAATAAAGTCATAGACTAAGATGTTAGATGTTCCAATGCGGCTATATTCAAACTAATGAATACATATGATAAAATGTAGGCCTATAATCTTTTTTCTTTTTCTTTTTTACAAAGAAAGAGTACACTTGAAATATTGTTGAAATTGTAATTATTGTTGTAATTGTAACATTTTTAATAAAATAGCAAAACATATTTACAAGAGAGATGTAAGCAAAATCTTAAATGGTCAATACAAGTCTTCTTCTAAATACATCCTTTGTCCTTGCATTGTGGCTCAGTCAGTGTCACACCTGAAAGGATGGCTCATTAGGCAGAGTCATTATGCAGAGTGGGTGTGAACTACTCCTCCCCCTCGCATATTGGCTTTCCAAGCAAAACCTGTTTTACACCATTTAAATCAATGTATTTTTTTTTTGTGAACGATAAAGCAAGACTATTTTCATATAATTTTGAAGCTAGAACTCAAAGGGACCACATCCATTGGTCAAAAGTCTTGTGGACACATATTTAATATGTGTTTTGTGGTCTTAATTCAGCAACTTTCATTTTTATTTTTTCCAATAACCACGCATAAACATTATTCTCTTAAAAATACAAACATCTACATACAAGTTGCTCGCATATTATGGTAGCCCTGTTTGTGCTATATATAGTGAATTTACACCTTTGTCATTAACATGTTTATAAATAACTGAAAAAAGCACAAATGTCAAGGCATGTCAGAACATCTCAAGGGCCCCAAAAACACCTTGGTCCCCAAAGGGTTAAGTTAGCACTTTTAAAGGGGGGGTGAAATGCTCATTTTCACTCAATTTCCTGTTAATCTTGAGTACCTATAGAGTAGTATTGCATCCTTCATATCTCCAAAAAGTATTTTGTTTTATTAAATTTTTAACATAAAGATAGGCTGTACCGAGTCTTTCCGGAAAAAAACGAGCGGCTGGGGGCGGGCCGTGTGGGCGAAGCTTAGCTGTGCTAACGCGCCAAGCTAGTGACAACACACAGAGACATTTGTTCAACAAACAGTTTTACTCACCGTCCGGTTCCAACGCACGACCGCGAACCTTTATCATTGTGACTGCTCGATCCTTAAGCATTAGACGATCTGCAAATCCGTAGATCTGGGCTTTGTTTATAAAACAATCATCGTCGAAATGCAGGGAACAAAAGTCTTACACAACTCCGTTTATGCTCAGGAAAACAAACTCCATCCACGGGTTCCTTAACGCTGGGTTCTTTGGGAATCTGTGCAGGGTTGTCTTGCCCTGGCAACCAAAAACACACTTCTTTGGTGACATTGACTTCCCAAAAGCCGGGCAGGGCGCTTTGATGGCGAACTGCTTTCACTCTCTTGCTCTGGTCTGCGAGTGCGCGCGCGGCCGCGATCTTACCGGAGAAGTGCCCTTAGGACCCATATAAGGAAATTCCGCCCTATCTTACGTAAGACAGAGCCATACTCGAAAAAAACTTTCCGAAACTTGTGACAAACCGGAAGGAGTATTTTTGGAACAAAAATACTCCTTCAAACGTACAACTTAGTTTTTGAAACTTTGTCCATGTTTAGCATGGGAATCCAACTCTTTACCAGTGTAAAAAACTCAGTATGCATGAAATAGCATTTCACCCCCCCTTTAAACTTTACTTTTATGAGTGTCTGCAGAGCTGTTAAGAGAGGTGGGGGTCTAGCTGATCTTTTTAAAGATATCTATCAATGTAAGCAAATATCATTTGGGAATTACTCTTCTTTCGAATATCTGGGTATTGTGTTAAAAGGTGCTCCACGCATTTTACTTATCATTATTTACAGGCCTCCAAAATACTCTCCAGCCTTTGCTGAGGACTTTACAGACCTGTTATCAACAATTACCTCAGAGTTTGACTGTTTTGCCATTGCTGGAGATTTTAACATCCACATAGATAGTGCAGAAAAAAATATGGCAAAAGAAATCAAAACTGTTTTAACCTGTTAAGCTGCAACGCCACTTTTGAAAAATCCCCAGAAATGACATACCCAAACTTAAACAGATACAGTTCATGAACCCTTTGTACTAAAAGCACAAGTATGATCTCATTTGAAAGCTGACACCTGGCAGTTTATTGTAAATGTAGAATTAATTATTGTCATAATGAAAAAAATTGTTATAAATAGCTTCAAAGTTTTGTAAAGTTATTAGAAATTAATTTTTATGAAACATCCTCATGAAAATAAAACCGAAGTTGGCACTGGAGCAATCTAGAAATGCACTACAGCTAAGGCCACATGTCTAAACATTTTATATTTAAAATCTGAAGATAATAAGTCCAAAACTCTGTATTTAGTTAAATGTTTTTCAAGACCATGTCAATGACTTTATTTTGATTTGCTACTTTAAAATGCTACTGATGTTTATTGCCATCTTCTAAACATCAATTCAGTATATTGTCTCTATTGTTTTGTGGTGCAAACGAGCCCCATTCAGTCTCAGTCTCCCCCTGCACACATTCACACCTCTCCAGCCTGGTTATGGCTCGAAATATGCATTTCTTTTGTCTGCATTATAGTTACTAACGACTGGCTATTCACAAGCTATTCATAGGGTTTCAATCCCTAATTTCTTTTATCAAAGTTCTCACTTAACATTTAAAAACTGGATCAAATGCCCTGCTTGAATTTCAGTAAGCATATTTAGAAAAAAAACATAAAAGGATAACTGCTATATGTGGCAGGTGCACCTAGGGCTAGCTAGCATGTTAGCTTAGCACACCATCAATACACGACAATTTATGAGATTAAAACCATGTTTGTGCTCCAAACTTAATTTATAACGCAAGTCGAGTGTTTTAAATAATCTTCTGTGATATAATTTCGCTTCAGATAAAAAAATCAGACAGAAAATATATATATATATTTTATTCTGCACAATGATAAAGTCTATATCGATTAGCATTACATTATAAATATAATCTATTATTATGGAAATACCTGACATTACTCGAAGAACACAGGTAAACCAAATATCATTTCAATCATGTTTATTGTCTTCAAAACATGTTACAGCGATCTCTGATAGCTTTGAATGTGTTCGAGACTTCCTGGAATGTCACATGATCATGCCTCTTCTTCATGTTCTATATATGGACTATTATTGTGCATGTAGCGCCCTCAGGCTGTTGGTAAGGATTGAAAACAAAATACATCACATTCACAGTATCCAGCGCTCATAATGATTACATCGACGCATTTGGGCATAAATTCAATAAATATTATTCCTGTCTATAGAAATCTGATGAAAACCTATGAAAATATATCAATATTTCTCCAAATCTGCACATTTTTGAGCTAAAGCCCTGAGGGACGTTGTTTTGTGTATCGCTGTCATGACGACAGCACGGGAGTTTTTTATGAATGAAAGCGGTTGACGCGCATAATTCATATTAAAGGTATCGACTCATTTTTTCATTTCATAACTCCTGACACAAATTAAGACATAACTGTCACTATAAGTTTTTCAGAATACAATAGTGGTCAAATACTGAAACTTGAGTCTTATATCTTTTTAATGATGTATAGTTTGTCAATGTATAACATTAAATCTGATAGTAATTTTTAACTAAATAAAAAAAAAAACGCTTCAGTGCGCCGACGCACTGGTGAAGCTTAACAGGTTAAAAACTTTTGATCTGACTCAGCATGTACATGAACCCACACACAATCGTGGACACACTCTAGATTTACTTATCAGTAAGGGTCTAAACATTTCACTGATTGTTATTAAGGATGTAGCATTGTCTGATCATTTCTGTATTTTCTTTGATATATTGATCTCTCCTGCCACTGAAGCTAGATCTGTGTCTGTCAAGAAGAGATGCTTAAATGAGAACACTAGTGTACTATTTATGAAGGCTATATCCTTAACACCAAGCATATCTGCGGACTCTGTTGATTTTCTCCTTGATTCTTTTAACTCAAAAGTTAAAAGTGTAATTGATGATATTGCTCCTGTGAAAGTCAGGAAGAAGAGTGGCAGACAAAAAGCACCTTGGAGAAACTCAACAACAGTGCAAAATATGAAAAGACAATGCAGAAAAGCAGAGCGCATGTGGCGGAAGACTAAACTTGTAGTCCATTATAACATCTACAAAGACAGCCTTCATGCTTTCAATGTGGAACTAGGCAAAGCTAGACAGACTTTCTTCTCAAATATTATAAACAGCAATTTAAACAACACACGCACTCTTTTTGCTACTGTAGAGAGACTGACAAACCCCCCCCCCCCCCCCCCCAAGCCAGATTCCCAGTGAAATGCTCTCAGACAACAAGTGCAGTGAGTTTGCTTCTTTCTTCTCTGAGAAAATCAATAATATCAGAAAGGTGATCAGCACATCCTTGAGTTGCGCTGGGGTCAGACAGATCAGGCCACCTGAGAAAGTAGTTACTATGTCTGATTTCAAAGAAATTGATGGCAAAATTTTGGAAGAAACCGTACAGCACCTTAAAACATCAACCTGAGCCCTTGACACACTTCCCACATCTTTTTTCAAAAGTGTGTTAAACAGTTTAGAAGCAGATCTTCTAGAAGTGGTAAATGCCTCACTTCTCTCTGGGAGTTTTCCAAACTCCCTGAAAACTGCAGTTGTCAAGCCCCTCCTGAAAAAGAGCAATCTGGATAAGACCATATTAACCCTCTGGAGTCTGAGCGGTTTTCTGGGCCCTGGGGGTGCTCTGACATGCTCTGACATTTGTGCTTTTTTCAGTTGCTTATAAACATATTAATGGCAAAGGTGTAAATTCACTCTATATAGCACAAACAGGACTACAATAATATGTGAGCCACATGTATGTACATGTTTTCATTTTTGAGAGAATAATGTTTATGCGTGGTTATCGAAAAAACTAAAAATTAAAGTTTTTGAAATAAGGCCACAAAACACATACTAAATATGTGGCAATAAGACTTTTGACTAATGGATGTCGTTGCCTATATTTTTTTCTTCAAAATTATGTGAAAATAGTCTTGCTTTATCGTTCACATAAAACCATACATTGATTTAAATTTATGTAAAACAGGTTTTGCTTGGAAAGCCAATATGCGAGGGGGGCGTGAAAGAGGAGTGGTTTACACCTTAGAATACAATGTCCCACCCACTCTGCATAATGACTCTGCATAATGAGCCATTCATTCAGGTGTGAAACTGACTGAGCCACAATGCAAGGACTAAAGATATATTTAGAAGAAGACTTATATTGACCATTTAAGATTTTGCTTACATCTATCTTGTAAATATGTTTTGCTATTTTATTAAAAAGGTTACAATTACAACAATAATTACAATTTCAACAATATTTCAAGTGTACTCTTTCTTTGTAAAAAAATGATTATAGGCCTACATTTTATCTATGTATTCATTAGTTTGAATATAGCCAACATTGGAACAGCTAACATCTTAGTTGATGACTTTATTTTTGACAAAAAAAGTATTTTATAGAAATTGCTAAACAAAAGCTTATTTGACGAGGCAGTATATTCTACAGTAAAAACTGTATATTTCTTAAACTTTATAAACTTTCATATTTCGCCTGACTGTAACGTTGTTTTCATGAAATATTAGGGCATATTGTTAATTTGCAGTTTAATACGTTGCTTATACAAATAGCCTACATTTTATTTCAACATATTTCAGTCGATTTTTACTCATCTCAGTATAGCAATACAGTTTGCTAAAACATCATCATTCATTCACACACGCGGTTTAAATTTAAACTGTCTTTGCCAGCTGTGGTAAACAGCGCGCATCTCTGCCATTCATTCATTCATAAACAGAAACCCGATTCACTTGAGAAGGAAAAAAACTTACAGTATTCCTCAGCTCGCTCATCGATATACCCGCACTTCTGAGGGACATTTTCCATTATTATTATTCCTCACAGCGCTGCAAGACGGTGTAAACAAGTAATGATCTGAATAAACTTGTGTGTTTTCTCGAGATGATGGGGGCGTTCACAGGATTGCGCGGATTGCCTCAGACATTTGCGTTTGAATAGCGCACGCTCTCCGTGGGCGGAGTCACATTACATCTGAATCAGCTGTAATTAGGTCGACTGGAATCGCTCTCTTTTAATACAGATTTCACAAGATGAGAATATTTGTTTTTTATATAAATTACTTCATTTAAAAGAAGAGAATTCAAGCTTCATGCCTGTGTGTCTGTATGCCTGTTTGACTGAGTATTCGCTGAGCTACAGTTCATTTTCGGACGCGTTTCAGAATGGACTTTACTGGCAGAGAGAAGGCAGAACTCGCTTCGTGTTTATTTTTCTTTATTTGGCAAAAAGCACAACACTTTGTTTTTATTGTGAGTATACACAAAAATAATACACATTTAACAGAATCGATTGATGTATGAAACTCCTATGGAAAATCAAAGTCAACAGAGTATTTATGAGTTTCTTTTACACTGATAAAAAAAAGCGAGCTGGTATCGCCAGCGATACCATCGACCTCAGGGGGTTAAGCAACTATAGACCGATCTCAAATCTTCCTTTCATAGGCAAGATCATTGAAAAAGTTGTCTTCAATCAGCTGAACAAATTCTTATGCTCGAATGGATCTTTTGACAATTTTCAATCTGGTTTCCGACCGCACCACAGCACAGAGACAGCGCTCATAAAGATAATAAACGATATTCGCTTAAATACTGATTCAGGCAAATTATAAGTGCTGGTACTACTCGACCTCAGTGCTGCATTTGACACTGTCGATCATAACATACTTCTTGACAGGCTGAAAAACTGGGTGGGGCTTTCTGGGATAGTCCTAAAATGGTTCAGGTCATACTTAGATGGGAGAGGTTATTATGTGAGTATAGAAGACCATAAGTCTTAGTGGACATCCATGCCATGCGGAGTCCCTCAAGGCTCAATTCTTGCGCCACTCCTGTTCAACCTGTATATGCTCCCAATGAGCCAAATAATGAGAATGAACCAAATTGTTTACCACAGCTATGCAGACGACACACAGCTCTACTTAGCCCTATCGCCTAACGATTACAGCCCCATTGACTCCCTGTGCCAATGCATTGACGAAGTCAACAGTTGGATATGTCAAAACTTTCTTCAGTTAAACAAAGACAAAACTGAAGTCATTGTGTTTGGAAACAAAGATGACATTCTCAAGGTGAACGCATACCTTCACTCTAGGGGTCAAACAACTAAAAATCAAGTCAGGAATCTTGGTGTGACACTAGAGTCAGACCTTAGTTTCAGTAGTCATGTCAAAGCAATAACTAAATCAGCATACTATCATCTGAAAAATATTGCAAGAATAAGATGCTTTGTTTCCAGACAAGACTTAGAGAAACTTGTGCATGCTTTCATCACCAGCAGGGTGGATTATTGTAATGGACTCCTCACTGGCCTTCCCAAAAAGACCATAAGACAGTTGCAGCTCATACAGAACGCTGCCGCCAGGATTCTGAGCAGAACCAGAAAATATGAACATATCACACCAGTCCTCAGGTCTTTACACTGGCTCCCAGTTAAATTTAGGATTGATTTTAAAGTATTATTACTGGTATATAAATCATTCAATGGCCTAGGACCTCAATATATTGCAGATATGCTCACTGAATATAAACCCAACAGATCACTCAGATCATTAGGATCATATCAGCTAGAAATACCAAGGGTTCACTCTAAGCATTGCGAGTCCGCTTTTAGCTATTATGCCAGCCGCAGCTGGAACCAGCTTCCAGAGGAGATCAGATGTGCTCCTACTGTAGTCACATTCAAATCCAGACTCAAAACACTTCTGTTTAGCTATGCATTTACTGAATGAGCACTGTGCCGCTGTTCGTCCAACTGTTTGTACTGTACTGTATTTTATTTTATTTTTCTAAACTGTTTTAATTATTCTTTCTAAAAAATTTTTTAAAAAATTTCTTCTATGTAAAGCACTTTGAATTGCCATTGTGTATGAAATGTGCTATATAAATAAACTTGCCTTGCCTTGCCTTGCCTTACTTTGGTTCTCCCAGGTGTGTCACCCAAATCTTCGTTTTCTGGCTTAAAGGGGCATCTGCGGGCATGTCTCCAAAGCTCCTTACGTATGTACATCCCTTGACAATACATACAGTGGATAAACTTTACTGCCAGTGCTTTAGCTTTTGGCTTTCTCTTCACTTTCAGTGATCCTGTTCCATCTTGCAAAACTGCAATGTTATGTTTAAAATTTCCCTTATTCCTAATTTTTTCTAATAATATCTTGCACTCTTTTGAGTCCTCAGGAAGGGAAAATGCTTGGACAATTTCAGTATGTGTCTTGTGTGTTTTCAAGTGGCGGGAAATTTTGCTTTGTGGCTTACCACAAACATAACAGTATTTTTTTTACTCATAATCAGATGTGGTAATTCTTGTTCATGAGTCACAGCTTCATCCTCAAGCTTTTCCTTTGATGAGTCTTTGATAGAATTAGCTGAATTAGATGTGTCAGCAGCATTGGGAATCATATTATTTTTAAGGGGTGGCCAACATTTTGATATACTGGGCACAACTGGGGTGCCTGTGTCTGACCCAAAAGATGTTCCAACATCAGGTACTACTGGTTTTACTTGAATATGTGCAGCTCTTGCCTGACTTGACATTAAGGGTATGCTGGCATCTGAATCATATTCATCTTCATATTCTGACTCCGAATCAGGTATTTATTCCTTGTCAGACATGTCCTCAGCATCATCAGATGATATTTGGTCCAATTCTGGATGTGGAATTTTGTCCTGATCTGACAGCAGTTCATCCTCAGAAGCCTCAGGAGACTGCTGCGCCTGAATTGGTGAGAAAGCAAATTATTTTACATGGTGATTGAATCTTATAGACAGTTCAAGTTCAACACTCACTTTGTAGATACTCACCTGTGCTGTGCTGTTAAAGTCATCTCTTTTAATTTGCTTGAGGCAGGATTTATGCCAGACCCCTGAACAAACGGGAACACATTTGAGTAAAATAATGTTAACACTGCAGGTCTATTTAAGTAGTTAGAGCACAACACATATACACTCTATACTAATTCACAAAATATCTAACCTGTGCATCGATAGCCAAGCCACTTGAAGGAAGATATGGGTCCCACACAAAGAACACACTTGTCCAAGGAGGATACTGTTGCGCACACAAGGCGTTGTTTTTAACACTGTTGGCGAATAATTTAATTGTAGTATTTATGCCACATAGTTTGGACAGAAAGATATTTCATATTTACATGTCGATATCCAATCACTTTAAATCCAATACCAATGTGACATTTAATTTACCTCATACATATGATTACCCTTTTATTGCATTGTATTTTGTTATTTATAGCGTATCTTATTTATATGCAGCTTATTTAAAGCATATCCTATATGAAGATATACCTTCTTCATATTTTTAAATTGTAGATGGGGAATTTGTGGTTAGCCTCAGTGCCAGGAGCTGACTTCTTGTAGCCCAGTATAACTAATAGGGTGCCTATCCATTACATGTAACCAAACAACTTAGCATTCACATTAAACCAACATACAGATCCAATGCAGGCAGTCCAAGTGTTCTTAAAAACCAAAGTGATGCCTCTGGGGACAGGACCCTCTAAACTGTATAGACCTCCCAAGTCATATTTGGGTGGGGTTCACTGTTTAATACACATACACTCAGATATTATACTGACTGAAGCTTGAAAAAGCACGTTTAGACAACGTCCTTCCATTTATTTGTCCACATAAAGCGTGTTCTACTCAGGCGACTGCACACGCACACACACACACACACACACACACATATTGAAATAGGTTGGTAGATTTAACATTTTGCCACAAATAACTTCACTAAGTTGTACATTAGATTTAATTTACCTCTCCAACCTTGGTGAGTGGGCCGAGCTCTGGACTAGTCTGATTCGGGTGGCTGACGGCTGTATGGATGCACTTGCTCTCAGTGGTCAGCTGTAGAAGATGAAACAGAGACAAAGGACAATAAAGAGAAAGTCCTGGGAGCGTGATACTAGAGAGGACATTTGATATCTGAATAAAAAAATAAACCATTCTACTGTTGACAGAAAAACAAAAAATATTGTAGACCGTGGACTATGAAAAATACACTCTGATGAACACAGCATTTGATGACTTCATTGTTTTTGTTCTACCAGTCTGTAATGGTCAGTATCATCTTTGCTAATTGCTATGGTGTGCTGGTTAGGTGGTGCTAACAAACTGCTAACAAAAGCTATAAAAATCATGTTCTACCTGAAGCTAGATGGAAAATGTACAGTATTTTGGTATGTGAAATGTTCTATGGTTAAAGCATTTCTTATATGAGAACTATCAATTTCACAAAGTCAAATTTTGACCACCTTGCATCTCCATGGCCAGTCTGAGTCACCATAATTATAGGTGATCTCCTCTCCTGGACTTATATCTCGAACTGCAAACAAACAGAGATGGGGCTTCCCTTGCACAGTGAGGTACTTCATCTTGGCATTAGGGTTTATATGGTCATCATTCACAAGTCTGCCAAGTGACTCATTCTCTGTTGCTGCATCAACACTACAAAAACACAAGTAACATTTTCAAAACAATCAGTTTTTATACTAATGCAATGTAAATTAACCTGACGTGAGAAAAGAGAAAAAGAGTCATAATTCTGATTAGATTAACCAGTGACATACGTACCACCACAGTTTTCCATTAAAATGGAACTCGAACATAAACACTTTAAGGAGGTCATGGTAAATTCTCTGTCTCCTCTCACATTCTTGCTTGCTTATTAGATCACCTCTGTATTCCAATAGAAAGTCTCCTTTTTCAAATGATGCCGCGACCTAATTCATCAAAGACAAAACAAATAAGTGGCAAAAAATTATATGTATTAAAGTCGAATCATGATTAAACAATCAGAAGATTCAACTTACCCTTTACAGCATTGATGTACTTGATGTCAAGTCCCACTTTGTCATTTTCAGCAGTAACATAAAATCTTGCATCATCCTTTGGATTAATGCGTCTACGCCACTTCATGTTTACTGTTTACAGGTGTCACAGCCTAAATTACGAAAAGTTATTGTCAGGATTACAATGTTCACTGGGACAAGCATGATCAGAAAACAAAAGTCTGGGTAAATTAGTAATGTACATAGTTATGTATCTGGCCAGAAGACAAATTATGTGCTCAAAACTGGACCATGCATATTTTATTGATTCTTTTAAGAATACATTGAAAAGTGTAACAGCATATTTCGCACAAAGTAACAGGCTGGTGGGAGTCTGTACTACATAACAGTAGGATGACAGTTGCTTTAATCTCCAGCTGTGCTGGACCACATTCAGACTAAATTTCATCCTTCCTCCAACTGATTTTGTTTTCTGAGTGTAGAAAGTCACTGACCTCATAAGATTGTTGTGAGGTGAGAAAAAGACCCAGTAGCGAATGACAGTCAAATAGTCTTTTAATAGAATGTAAATGAGGTAGCCACCAGCAGGGCGAATCAACAGAAATCTTCTTGTAGAATAATCACAACAGAAACAGCCAAAACATAGTAATCACCAGTAATCATCAACGGAGAAATCTTCTAGAATATGAGTCTAGACAGTGGTCAGCGTAGATGCTTGGGCACAGCTGGCGGCTAGCCTCAGGTCACAGAGAAGGGTGCACAGTAGACACACAGCGGGGAACTGCAGCAGCACAACAGAGGTGTCAAAAGTATTCACATTCATTACTCAAGTAGAAGTATAGATACTAGGGTTTAAAAAGACTTCTGTAGAAGTTGAAGTATCAACTCAAGCTTTTTACTCAAGTAAAAGTATAAAAGTACTGGTTTCAAAACTACTTAAAGTATAAAAGTAAAAGTAATGTAAGGAAAAAAATGCCATTAAGGACAAAAGCTTAGGCCGTGCCACAGGGGCCTATATAGTGCACTACCCCAGCTCCTCAAAAAAACACATTTTTCTAAAGGCCATATTTGACTATAATTATATTAAAATGTTGATGTTGAAAAATTTGGGATGATGCACTAGGCTACCTGTTTCAGCCGTATATATGCCCATAGAAAATTAATTTTCTAAATAAATAAGCTACATAAGCGGAGGAATCAGGAAATTAATAGGATAATGTATTAAGGTTTTTAGTCTATATTGACCTTAATAATACGTAAATTAATTAATTCTGTAATGTTACAAATAACTAATAAAGACATGGTGGCAGTTTAACAGAGACTTAACTTTACTCCGCTCATAGTGCAATGCAATAGTGCAATACTGTCTTGTTCCTTGCTTTTTGAAGAAGCCAAACACATGTCTGCATCTTTCATTAAAGGGATATAGTTCACCCAAAACTGAAAATCATTTACTCACCCTCAAACTGTTTCAATCCTGTATGAATTTATTTCTTCTGATGAACACAAAAGAATATATTTTGAAGAATGTCGATAAGCAGACAGTGGATGGACCCCATTGACTTCCATAGTAGGAAAAAAAAAAATTACTATGGAAGTCAATGGCTACCATCAACTGTCTGGTTATCGACATTCTTCAAAATATCTTCTTTTGTGTTCAGCAGAAAAAAGAAACTGGTTTGAAACAACTTGAGAGTGAGTAAATGATGACAGAATTTTCATTTTTAACTAAGTGAACTAATCATTTAACAGAAATTAACTGTTGGCGTATGTTTCACATCAATACTGTCCAGTTTGTCCTGTTGGACACGACACACAGCAATACTGTCAAGTGTCACTTGTGACCATTGCTCTGAGCCATGTTTTCAGTGTCCTAAGAGCACTGAAACTTCTTTCAGTCCAGCTGATGAGACTGGGATGATTTGATCAACAGGCCTCTCATTTCAACAAGAGCAGCCTTCAACAGACCAAGCAATGTTATTTTTTCATGTTTTATGGGGACTTTCCATAGACATAATGATTTTTATACTGTACAAACAAACTGTGTATTCTACCCCCCTATAGACTAACCTTACCTATCACAGAAAACTGTCTGCATTTTTACATTTTCAAAAAACAAAAGTCTGATTTATAAGCTGTTTTCTGAAAAGAAAAGAAAAATCCCCAAAAGGACAAGGATTTCGGATATTGACATCTTTGTGGGGATATTTTGACCCTATAATGTAGAGTTGCACACACACACACACACACACACACACTCTCTCTCTCTCTCTCTCTCTCGCTCACGCACACACACACACTCTCTCTCTCTCTCTCTCTCTCTCGCTCACACTCACGCTCACACACACACACACACACACACTCTCTCTCTCTCTCTCTCTCTCTCTCTCTCTCTCTCTCTCTCTCTCTCACACACACACACACACACACACACACACACACAAGCACTAACGATTATGTTAGTGTTATGTTACGATTGTCATTATATTGTAAAAACGTCTGTCCCCAAATCAATATTTGACGCGATTTGCCCCGTATTCTTGAGCACAGAACTGTTGATTTCTCTCTCGCTTACCGCATCTAGGTTTCCTTAGGACTCGGAGGAGTTTTGCCGCTTCGCACAACCAAATGTGACTACAGCCTCTCACAAGTTAGAAAGAAAAGAAAACATAAAGCCAATCAGTTTAGCGATGTGTGTTCAGGAGGCGGGACTCAGATCTATTAACCGTTTGTGTAATTGGCCAATTTTTTTTTTTAATGAAAACAAGCCGAAATGAACTAGGAGTAACGAGGCTATTTTTAAAATGTAAGGAGTAGAAAGTACAGATAATTGCGTGAAAATGTAACGAGTAGAAGTAAAAAGTCGTCTGAAAAATAATTACTCCAGTAAAGTATAGATACCCAAAATTTCTACTTAAGTAATGTAACGAAGTATTTGTACTTCGTTACTTGACACCTCTGCAGCACAGTCAAGCGTAGCACTGGACACAGAGAGCAGGTTAGAGCATAAGCAGTATTATACTTGCAGCTAGATGAATTCCCAGATAGGACAAGACAGGACAAGGAAGAGCGGGTGTGCAACAAAATACTTCTTTCATCAGTAGTCAACGAACAATCTGACAAAGAGGCAGGAGGAAGAGAGAGAAGAAGTAGCAAACGTAATCAGAGAGAAAAGGGAACAGGTGTGGTGTACTTAGAGTAGAGCAGGAGAAGATAGGAAACAGCTGGGAAGAGGAATGTGAGTGATTGAGTGTGTGCGTAAAACGGGTGAGTGCAATAAGGCAAGTGACCAGAAGAGGGCGGAAAAGGATAGGAAGAGCCAGCTCCCAAGGGGGAAGACTGGTGAGAGCGGAGGAAATCATCGATAAGCGAACGGTCCAGGACGTCCCGAGATGGAATCCAACTTCTCTCCTCAGGACCGTACCCCTCCCAGTCCACTAAATACTGGTAACCGCGACCACGACGACGAACGTCTAGAAGCCTTCGGACTCTATAAACAGGAGCGCCCTCGACTAAGACGGGAGGGTGCGAGGAACGGGATGGGGCGCGAAAGACGGGCTTTACGCAAGAGACATGGAAGACAGGGTGGACGCGACGGAGATTTGGAGGTAGCTTCAGCTTGACTGCGACAGGACTGACAATCTTAGAAATCCGAAAAGGGCCGATAAAACGAGGGGCCAGTTTCCGCGAAATGGATTGAAGAGGAAGATTATGGGTGGATAGCCACACCTTTTGACCGCAAAGATAGCGGGGGCTCTTGACGCGACGCCTATTCGCTGCAATGCACATCGTGATCGACCATTATTTGAGCCGTCTCTTTGGCGGAGGGAAGCTTTGGAAGAGGGATGAAGTGCGCGGCCTTAGAGAAGCGATCAACGACAGTAAGGATAATGGTATGTCCAACTGACGAGGGAAGACCAGTAATAAAATCAAGAGCTATGTGTGACCACGGACGAGACGGAACGGGCAATGGTCTCAAAAGACCAGCCGGAGGGGAATGACTGGACTTGGTTTGTGCGCAAAGGGCGCATGCAGCAACGAAACGACGGATATCCCTTTCACTGGACGGCGCTTAGGGAAGCTTTGGAAGAGGGATGAAGTGCGCGGCCTTAGAGAAGCGATCAACGACAGTAAGGATAATGGTATGTCCAACTGACGAGGGAAGACCAGTAATAAAATCAAGAGCTATGTGTGACCACGGACGAGACGGAACGGGCAATGGTCTCAAAAGACCAGCCGGAGGGGAATGACTGGACTTGGTTTGTGCGCAAAGGGCGCATGCAGCAACGAAACGACGGATATCCCTTTCACTGGACGGCCACCAAAAACGCTGTCTAACTAAGGCTAGGGTACCTCTAACGCCGGGATGGGCTGCCAATTTGGAGGTATGGGCCCACTGAAGGACCGCGCGTCGAGCCGAGACCGGAACGAAAAGTAAACGCCTAGGGCAGCCTCGCGGAACGATGGAGTGAGCGAGTGCACGCTTAACAAGCTTTTCAATTCCCCAAATCGTTGCCCCAACCACCCGTGCAGGAGAAATAATCACTGAGCGATCACTGAGGAATCGAAAAGACGAGAAAGCGCGTCGGGTTTAACATTCTTAGATCCGGGACGATAAGAAATGGTAAACTCGAAACGGGCGAAGAAAAGAGCCCAACGGGCTTGACGCGCGTTCAGTCTCTTAGCGGAACGAATGTATTCGAGATAACGGTGATCGGTCCAAACAATGAATGGAACCGAAGCTCCCTCCAACCAGTGACGGCACTCCCCCAAAGCCAAACGAATGGCAAGTAGCTCGCGATCACCGACATCATAATTGCGCTCTGGAGGCGAAAGACGGTGCGAAAAATAGGTGCATGGGTGCACCTTGCCATCAAGAGATGAGCGTTGGGAAAGGATGGCCCCGACGCCCACCTCTGATGCATCGACCTCGACTATGAACTGGTTAGAAATGTTGGGAGTAATTAAAATGGGAGCGGTAGAGAAAAGGTTCTTAAGACGCTCGAACGCACTCTGAGCGGAATCGGTCCAAACAAAACAAGACTTAGATGACGTAAGAGCGGTTAACGGCGCTGCCACCTGACTAAAATTCCGAATGAACCTACGATAAAAGTTGGCAAAGCCAAGGAATCGCTGTAGAGCCATGCGAGAGTCAGGAACTGGCCAGTCAGTGACCGCTTGGACCTTAGCAGGGTCCATACTAATCCCCTCCAACGAAATAACGGACCCGAGAAAATTTACCGACTGCGTGTGAAGGGAACATTTCTCCGCCTTGACGAAGAGGCGGTTCTCTAACAGGCGCTGAAGAACGCGTCGAACGTGCTGTATATGAACCTGAAGAGAGGGTGAAAAAATCAGAATGTCGTCTAAGTAAACGAAGACAAAGATATTGAGCATATCGCGAAGGACGTTGTTAATGAGCGCTTGAAAGACGGTGGGAGCATTTACGAGTCCGAAAGGAAGGACCCGGTATTCAAAGTGCCCAAGAGGAGTATTGAACGCGGTCTTCCACTCGTCACCCTCCTTTATGTGAAAAACTTAGCTCCCTGTAAGACTTCAAAGGCGGATGACATAAGTGGCAAAGGATATCTATTCTTTACCGTTATGTCATTGAGCCCCCGATAATCTATACAGGGACGCAAGGACCCATCCTTCTTTTTCACAAAGAAGAAACCAGCGCCGGCAGGAGAGGAGGAAGGAACAATAGTACCCGCACTAAGAGCCTCAGAGAGGTAATTCTCAAGAGCCTTGCGCTCAGGAATCGACAAAGAGTACAGTCTACCGCGAGGTGGCATAGCCAGGGAAGAAGATCGATGCAGCAATCATAAGGACGATGAGGAGGGAGAGAAGTGGCCCGGGAACGGCTGAAAACCGCCTGCAGATCGTGATACATCTCCGGCACTCCAGACAAATCACCTGGCTCCCCCTGAAACACAGAAACAGAAGAAACAGGAGGAATGGCAGAGACAAGACATTTAACATGACACGACAGGTTCCACGACAGGATAGTTCCCTTAGACTAGTCCAGTGGTTCCCAATCCTGGTCCTGGGGACCCACAGCTCTGCACAGTTTGTATGTCTCCCTCATTTAACACACCTGATTCAGATCATCATCTCGTTAGGAAAGAGCTCTATGAACTGAACTGGGTGTGTCAGATAAAGGAGACATAAAATGTGCAGAGCTGTGGGTCCCCAGGACCAGGATTGAGAACCACTGGACTAGTCAATATGGGGATTATGCTGAACTAACTAGGGATGTCCTAGCACTATGGGAGAAAATGGAGAACGGAAAATTAAAAAGGAAGTGGTCTCGCGATGATTTCCAGAGACCGTGAGAGACAAAGGAACAGTCTTACGGCAGACCCTGGGAAGGGAACTACCATCTAGGGCAAAAAGGGGAGTGGCTTCTTTCAGATCAATGAGAGGAATACCTTGCTCACGGGCCCAGGTCTCGTCAATGAAATTCCCCTCGGCCCCAGAGTCTATCATGGCGTTGGTAGCGACCGAGGAGTCCTGCCAGTGCAGATGAACCGGGATGGTAGTGTTGGCTTGATGAGAAGGGACCAGAGAAGTAGCGCTCGCCAGTATCCCTCCTATTACCGGCGAGCGTTGGCTTTTACTTGACACGTTGACACAAAGTGCTTGTCGGAGTCACAGTAGAGACAGAGCCGATTCATAATTCTTCGTTCTCGTTCCTTCGAGGAGATTCGTAAGCCCCCCCAGCTGCATGGGCTCTGAAGAAACCTCCGCGACAGTAGAAGAAAGAGAACAGGATGGGGGTGGAGAGAGAGAACCGGTCTCAGTACCTCTTGCTCGTCGTCTCAGGTCGAAACGCTTCTCCACTCGGATGGCGAGATCGATGAGTGGATCGAGATGACTGGGAACCTCCCTGGCGAGGATCTCATCCTTGACCTCGGCGTTGAGACCCTCCAGGAAACGGGCCACCAGCGCCGGCTCGTTCCAGCCGCAAGTCGTGGCAAGAGTGCGAAACTCTATAGAGAAATCAGCGGCTGAACGCCTCCCCTGACGAAGAGAAGAGAGCAAGCGAGAGGCCTCGGCTCCATGTGCCAAGCGATCGAAGACACGAATCATCTCCTCCTTGAACAGGGAGAAGCGATCCAGGAAATCCGCCTCAGCATCCCAGCTGGCCGCTCCCCACTGACGAGCCCGTCCGGTGAGGAGGGAAATCACGAAGGCGACCTTGGCGCGGTCCCTGGCGTAAGTCGAGGGTTGAAGAGAGAAAATTACTTCACACTGTGTTAAAAATGAACGACACTGGGTTGGCTCACCCGAGTAACACTGTGGATTATTTATTCTAAGTTCTGGAGACGTGGGCAGCAGAGATGATGAAGAGGGTTCTTGACGGAGATGATGCAGTTGCACGGCAAGATCAGACACCTGCGCAGCCAAAGATTCCACCACGCGTCTCGTAGCGATCAGCTCCTCTTCATGCCTGCCCAGTAAGGCACCTTGACGCTCGACAGCAACTTGAAAAGGAGTCTCATTCGCTGGGTCCATCTTGGTCAGATTGTACTGTTGTGAGGTGAGAAAAAGACCCAGTAGCGAATGACAGTCAAATAGTCTTTTAATAGAATGTAAATGAGGTAGCCACCAGCAGGGCGAATCAACAGAAATCTTCTTGTAGAATAATCACAACAGAAACAGCCAAAACATACGGCCAGTAATCATCAACGGAGAAATCTTCTAGAATATGAGTCTAGACAGTGGTCAGCGTAGATGCTTGGGCACAGCTGGCGGCTAGCCTCAGGTCACAGAGAAGGGTGCACAGTAGACACACAGTGGGGAACTGCAGCAGCACAGTCAAGCGTAGCACTGGACACAGAGAGCAGGTTAGAGCATAAGCAGTATTATACTTGCAGCTAGATGAATTCCCGATAGGACAAGACAGGACAAGGAAGAGTGGGTGTGCAACAAAATACTTCTTTCATCAGTAGTCAACGAACAGTCTGACAAAGAGGCAGGAGGAAGAGAGAGAAGAAGTAGCAAACGTAATCAGAGAGAAAAGGGAACAGGTGTGGTGTACTTAGAGTAGAGCAGGAGAAAATAGGAAACAGCTGGGAAGAGGAATGTGAGTGATTGAGTGTGTGCGTAAAACGGGTGAGTGCAATAAGGCAATTAGAATTAGAATTAGAATTAGAATTTCTTTATTGTCATTGTACACAAGATACAACGAAATTGCAGAGCTTCTGCATAAGGTGCATGGTACATAAAAATAAATAAATAAAAATATACATAATGCGAAGTGATGTACAATTATAATATTTAAGCTTAAGACAAAGAATAAAGAAAAAGAACATAGAAAGAGTTACTTGTATATATATAAGAGTAGTAATAATAATAATAATAATAATAAGCCACAGTTTGCCAAAATGATTAAAGGAGAACTCTGGTCAATTTTAACATTGAGCTCATTTTTTTGTACATTTGGAGTGCTGTCAATACAGAGAACAACGACAAAAATCTCTTATTCTCTTTTTAAAATTTGCACCTGTATTTACATCCTGTTTTCGGTCGAAGTCCATAGTAGTCGATTGTCGAGTTCACGCGCATGATCATAGGTACTAAACCAATGCGCGTGAACTCGACAATCGATTACTATGGACTTCGACCGAAAACAGGATGTAAATACAGGTATTTGCGCTGGCTGAATAAACATCATTTTTATCCCTATCTTTCACATCTACTGCAGTCAGATTGACTCGCGTTCACTCTGAAGGAATCACTCACATTGGCTGTGCACTTGTAATGACACATCAAGGATGTTAAGAGGCTAAAAGCAGGTTTAAATATTGCCCCATTGAAGTCAACAGGGTGCAAATTTTAAAAAGAGGATAACACGGTGTAAGCAACACCGATTTTTGTCGTTGTTCTCTGTACTGACAGCACTCCAAATGTACAAAAAAATGAGCTCAATGTTAAAATTGACCAGAGTTCTCCTTTAATGCCCTAATATGAGGTAGACTTCTGGCTCTGAATGAGAATATAAAAAACATTGCACAAAAGGTGAAGATATTTAACAGAAATACAAGACTGTACTAGACTGAAGGTATAAAGAAATGGAGCTTGCACAGGAATATGATACATAAATACACATATTGTACTGAGTAAGATGTCAGTGCATCCAAGTGTTCAGTGCATATGTGTGTTCAGTGTAATTATAGCTCTGGGGAAAAAGCTGTCCTTGAGTCTATTTGTCCTTGACTTAAGGCATCTGTAGCGCCTACCAGAGGGCAGCAATTTAAACAGGTGGGAACCAGGGTGAGAGTGGTCTTTTCCAATGTTCTGGGCTCTGCTGAGGCAGCGGGAGTTATAAAGGTCCTTCAGGGAGGGAAGAGGGCAGCCAATGATCCTCTGCGCAGTGTTAATAATCCGCTGTATTCCCTTTCTCTCTGCCTCAGTACAGCTAAAGTACCATACTGAGATACAGTATGTCAGCAGGCTCTCCACTGCAGAGCGATAGAAGGTCTCCAGCAGCTTCTCCTTTAGGTTGGTCTTCTTTAACACTCTCAAGAAGTGAAGGCGCTGCTGTGCCTTCTTGATGATTGCTGTGGTGTTGGCTGACCATTTGAGGTCTGCTGAGATGGTTGTGCCAAGGAATTTGAATGTTTGAACCCTCTCTACACAGTCTCCATTGATGTAGAGGGGAACAGGGTCTGCCCTGTGCCTTCTAAAGTCGAGGATAATTTCCTTTGTTTTGGTGGTATTTAGTGTCAGGTTATTGGCTGAACACCACTCTGACAATCTCAGGATCTCATTTCTATAGGCAGCCTCGTCCCCCTTTGAAATTAGACCCACCACTGTAGTATCATCTGCAAATTTGATGATGTTGTTCTGGTGATGGACTGGACGGCAGTCATGCGTATAGAGAGAGTACAGAATTGGGCTCAGCACGCACCCTTGAGGGGAGCCAGTGCTGAGCGTGCGGGTGGAAGAGAAATGGGGACCGAGTTTAACAGTCTGAGGGCGGTCTGTCAGGAAGTTCCTGATCCAATTACAGGTGAGTAAAGGAAAGCCCAGATCTGTGAGTTTGCTGAAGAGGATGTCCGGTATGATAGTATTAAAGGCTGAGCTATAATCAATAAAAAGCATCCTCACATAGCTCTCCTGATGTTCCAGATCCTCAGTTGATCTGTTAGCTCTATAAGCAAACTGATGTTCATCGAAAGTGGAGGGGAGGCAGGTTTTAAGGTGGTGCAACACCAGTCTCTCAAGGCACTTTGTGATGACCGGTGTAAGGGCGATAGGGCGATAGTCATTGAGGCTATCCGTGACTGATTTCTTTGGTATGGGGATAATTATGGAGGATTTCAAGCAGGATGGAATTGAAGCTTGTGTCAGGGAGAGGTTGAAGAGGTTTGCGAAGACTCCTGAGAGCTGATTAGCACATCCCTTGAGCACCTTCCCTGGGATGCCATCAGGGCCAGAAGCTTTCCGTGTGTTCACTGTTCTAAGCACCTGCCTCACTTCATGCTCCTGGACAATGAGTGGGGGGGGGGGGTACCAGAGGCTGTTGTAGGCTGAGGTGGTGTGGTTTTTTGCAGCTGTGGTTTGTCAAAACGAGCAAAGAAGCAGTTCAGTTCCTCTGCCAGTGGAGCTGAGATGTTTCCAGCTGCACAGCTGCTGCCTCTAAAGTTTGTTAGGTGCTGGAATCCCTGCCATACCTGTCATGGTTTGCCGTCTGTGAAATGATCTTCTACCCTATTTTTGTAGTCCCTCTTTGCATCCTTAATTCCTCTCTTCAGGTTGGCTCTAGCATCACTGTAAAGAGCTCTATCACCTGACCAGTCAAGTGTGTTATCCCCTCTGGTCGGACATTTAACATGTTGGAAGAAATGTGGAAGTACTGTTTTCAAATCTGTCTGGTTAAAATCTCTAGCTATAATGTGTACTCCGTTGGAATGAATACATAGCTGTTTATTTATGGCATCTAGCAAGAGAGCGAGAGCTGTGCTAACATTGGCGTCGGGTGGTATGTAAACAGCGGTGACAATCACTACTGTTAGCTCTCGCGGTAAAAAGAACGGTCGGTATTTAACAGTCATGAATTCCAGGTCCGGAGAACAGTGGCTATCTAGGATTATACTATTGTTTGACCAGTCATTGTGCACAAATATACACACACCACCCCCTTTGCTCTTCCCAGAGTCGTTGTTTCTGTCCCAGCGTAGTAAAGTGCGACCCGCTAGCTGCACTGCAGCGTCGGGGATCCTTGGGTGAAGCCAGGTCTCAGATACTATCATAATGCAACAATCGCGGATGTAGTGGTTCCCGGCGATGTAAAGCTCCAGTTCGTCCATTTTGTGAGCCATGGATCTTGCATTGGTAAGAAACATACTTGGTAGAGGAGGCTTATGTGGTTGTTTTCTGAATCTCGCAAGAAGGCCGGCCCGACAGCCCCGCTTTTGTTTTCTTTCCCGACGCCGTCTGCGTCGTCTGCCAGGACCGACAACAATCCACGGAGATCCCGGTGGTCTGGTGATATCCTTCGGGATATTGTGTGTGCAATAAAAGTCAGGTGTGACTGTAATCTTGTGTTGAAATCCGATGTCTAATAAGTTCTGACGGCTATAATTATGCTTCACAGAAACAACAAACAAAAAACACACGAGAAAACAAACAAAAATGCACCATAAGCGAGAGCTGTTAGCCGCTGCGTCCATGCGCGCCGCCATTTTGATCACAGTGGAAAAAACAAAACAAAAAAAGTGACCAGAAGAGGGCGGAAAAGGATAGGAAGAGCCAGGATCATGACAAAGATAAATTCTCTAATCAAAAACCAAATCGAGCGAATCTCTAGTAGGCTTCATAGACCATATTGCGCAGTGTTATCGTCCAAAAATAACAGACAGGTAGCAAGAAAAATAGTTTTAACTAAGAGCAGCTGTGTTTAGTTTTCCAGGATAAAATCTTAAATTGATAGCCTACATATTCTGTCAGATTCTCTTCTCTTTATATCATACTCTCTACATTTTCTCTTTCTTCATGTGACAGTAATGGGACTCACATTGTGTTTTTAGGTTCAAAGTCCTTTTAAATTTGGTTTCTTTGGTCAATATGAATTACAGATTATTATGACATTAAAAAGAACCAGGACATGAAATGTTATCACTGTGATGCTTTTGGCATTAGATCTGTTTTAGAATTATTCAAATAATTAACATGCAACTGACTGGTCAAATGTATGTAAAACTACAAGAGAAAAGGCAGTCCCATCCCCGCTACAAGTTTACTAGATTCAACATAGTCATATCTTTGGAAAGTAGTCTAAACCCAGACATTTGCAGGAGGCTCAGTAAGCATGTGCTGGTTGCTATAGAAACTATGGTGCTTATACTACTGCCTCTGTCCCCCTGAGCTAACTAAATGAACAGTGTAAAGATCTATATTAACAGTAAACACTGTTTTTAAATTTTTTTTTTTTTTTTAAATAACACTCTACACACTGCACAAGATACCCGTCAGGTCTGTTGCCCCTCATGTTTTGTATATTGATCATTGTGGTTGGTTACTATGGTACCAATTAATTTATCTTACAGGTTTAGTACACTAACAGAACATCATAAACACATTACATTTATTTAATGGCCTGAAAGTACTCATATTAATGATATCACAGCCTTCCTGTGTCACTGCAACTTCATATTTAAACAAAATAATGTTGGGCTACTAAGAAAATATTTAATTCTATAAAACAAACACAATGTCTGTAGTAAAAGTTAAGGCTTCCAGGTCCAGACCTCAGCAATTACAAAAGCTACAAGTGTATACAGACAGGCAGTTACATAAGCTTGTTAATCAACTTATTGAGTTACTTACAGACCAGGAAAACCAAAGATGATATCAATACATCCTCTTAGTTCTTTCTTTGTTCCAATTCCAAAAAAAATAGAGCTGCCAACTAACATTAGCTGCTTTCTAGTCCTCCTCTCCTGTCCTCTCTGCAGGCATCCACTTCACATAAATGCTAAACGAGGCTTAACGAGCAGGCCGCGTAAGTTTTTAAGTTTTTAATTAGCGACGTCTCTGTCTGGGCCATGCTCTGGGCGGACTTTCCCGTCGACTTCCGTTTGTTACCGACTGTAGTATACTCGAATAACATGAGGAAACGTTTGTCAGCTTGTGAATCTTTACTGAACAAGGTAACATCGACGTACATCTAGCTCAGTCAACACCAGTGAACATACTGGCCAAAAACACATATATCCCCCGAACAGCCACGCCCTCCCCAGGCTCTTAGCCTCTTAAAGGAACCTCACTATTTCCATGGTCAGTCAATACATTACACCCCTTTTCCCCAGTCCACAAAGTCTGAAAATCTTCTTGGAGGGCGATGCTTTTTTACAGGGTACCTCCGAGAATGAGGGGAATCAGACATGCCCTCAACTCCAGCTCCAGTAAGGTCAACATCAGGGTTTCCCACATCTAACGCAGGCGGTGGTAACTCAAGCATTTCAGCCCCTGGAGACTCAGGCGGATGGACAGTATAGCCAACTGGCTCAGGCCTTGATTGGTCGGACAAGGGTGCCGTCCTGTCCAGCAGCTGATCAACATGTCGTCTGTGCATTTGCCCATCACCCGCTCTGACCTTGTATGACAGGGGACCTGTGACATCCACAATGATTCCAGGCATCCACTTAGAATCTCTGGAGTAGCTTCTCATGTACACCAAGTCCTTAGGTTTAAACTCTCTGACTGTGCCAGGGCATTTTTCAGCATTCAGCTCTGTCTGCGAAGCATATCACCATCATGATCAGGGTGCAGACGATCCAGGGCAGTGGTGAGTCGCCGATTCATGAGCAACTCAGCAGGACTTTTCCCAGTTGATGAATTGGGTGTGACGTGCTGTGACAACAAGAAACGAGCGAGTCTAGTCTGCCACTCGCCCTTGGTGATGCGAGACAGGTCCTCCTTGGTTGTCTGCACCATGCGTTCAGCTTGACCATTTGAGCTTGGGTGATAAGGTGCTGTAGTGACATGTCGAATGCCGTTTGCGCTCGGCAAATTCTTGGAATTCTGCAGAGGTGAACGAAGCACCATTGTCTGACACTATGACATCGGGCAAACCATGTGTGGCAAAAAGCAGTCTCAGTGTGTTGATGACGGCCGATGATGACATGGAACTCATCAGAGACACCTCCAGCCACTTGCTATGTGCATCAACCACTATGAGGAATATTTTGCCCTGAAAAGGGCCTGCAAAGTCACTATGCAGCCGGGACCATCTTTTTGTCGTCCACTCCCAAGGGTGAACTTTTGCCTTAGGAGGTGCATGGCGTGACATCTGACAGGTTTCACATGCTTTAACAGTCTCCTCAATGTCTCGGTCCATGCCCGGCCACCACACATAACTCCTTGCGAGTCCCTTCATGCGTACAATGCCCAGGTGCGCGTCATGCAACATAGCCAGTATTTCTCTCCTCGCCAAGCAGGGAACAACCACACGGCTTCCCCATAGCAAACAGTTCTTATGTGCAGAGAGTTCATGGCGGCGCAAAAGGAATGGTTTGAACCGGCTATCCATTACATCAGCCGGCCACCCATGCAGCACCCAGCGCATTACTCGTGCCATGACAGAGTCCTTTAGTGTAAGGTTAGCAATTCGCTCAGCATGCATGGGTGCTTCTGGCACCATTTCAAGTAGCTACACTTCCAATGGTGGTGGTGTAACAGCATCAGATGCCGGCAAGGGTAAGCGACTCAGGGCGTCAGCATTGCCCATTTGTTTGCCCGGTCGGTAGCACAGCTCATAGTCGTAAGATCCAATGATCAAACTCCAACGCAGCATCCGTGGTGAAAGGATGGCAGGCATTGGCTTGGAATGGTGCAGGAGTCCCAGCAGGGGTTTGTGGTCTGTAAAAATCACAAAATGGCGGCCTGCGAGATATTGGTGGAACTTCCTGACTGCAAAAACAACTGCCAATGCTTCCTTATCAATTTGGGCATAATTCCGCTCAGTGGTGGACATTGTTCTGGAAGCAAAGCAAATGGGTCTCTCCTGGCCGTCACATTCCATGTGGAATAATAAAGCACCAAGCCCATAGGGTGAGGCGTCGCAAACCACTGCCAAGGGTTTCTTTTCATCATAGTGCACCAGCACTTTATCCGTTTGCAGCAACTCTTTTGCCTGAGCATAGGCCATCTTGTGCTTCGCTCCCCACTGCCACGTAGCAGACTGGTCTAGAAGGTGGTGCAGGGGTTCCAGGATGGTGGCCTTATTGGGAAGAAAACAGCTGTAAAAGTTAAGCAGCCCCAAGAATGCCTGAAGTTCTGTTTTGTTCTGTGGGGGCGGAGCATTTTGGATAGCTTCCACTTTCTCACGGGTTGGCTTGATGCCATCTTTATCCACTCTAAACCCCAAGAACTCCACTTGAGTAGCAGCAAACATGCTTTTCTCTTTTTTTAGTCGCAGCCCAGCTTCAGCGAGGCACTTCAGTACGGCTTGTAGCCGTGCGTTGTGTTCTTCCATAGTTTTGCCCGAAATCAGGATGTCATCCAGGTATGGCTGGACTCCTGGAATTTCTGCGAGCAAATTGTCCATAAATCTTTGAAATATTGAAACGGCCGTTGACACCCCAAATTGCAACCGTCGAGCACGGAAAAGCCCACGGTGAGTGCTAATAGTCAGTAGGTCGGCTGCGTCATCATCCACTGGAAGCTGCTGATAAGCTTGTTTCAAATCAAGTTTAGTGAAAACTACTCCTCCAGCTAGCTTTGAGAACAGCTCAGATGCTGTGGGTATAGGGTACACGTCAGGCTTAACAGCTGTATTCAATCCTCAAACCCCCATCTTTTTTTGCTACAGCCACTATAGGTGTGGCCCACCTTGCATGGCGAACAGGTTCAAAGATTCCTTGAGCCACCAATTTGTCCAACTCCTCGTCCACCTGGGGCCGTAAAGCAAAAGGAACTGGGCGGGCCTTAAAGAAACGTGGAGTAATTGTGGAATCAATGTCAATAGAGATCGGGGGGGTCCGGCAAACCCCAATGTCCTGAAAAACCTCTGAATATTCCGTCAGTATTTTCTCTATGGACTGCAGCTGTACACTGTGTACTCCTTCCACTGATATTCCCAGGGCATCAAACCAGTCCCGTCCCAACAGACTAGTGCCCTGGCCCTGGATGACGAATAAAGGCAGTGTGTTTCGTGTTCCTTTGTACGTTATCTACACAAATATTTTTCCCTTCACTTCCAAGGTTGCCTGTGACCACTGCTTAAGTGTTCCATTGTTTGCATGTATTTCAGGGGGTTGGAAGGGCCACAGTGAGTGATAGGTATGCTCACTAATCAAGGAACAGGCCGCTCCTGAATCCACTTCCATTGTGTGTGCTTGTTTGTTCAGTATAACAGTGGCCAGATATGGCCTCTGCCCCCCTCTTTCTGCTTTAGTAGTGGTGCTGTAAACAGAGTATTCATTATTTTCCTTGCGTGTTATAATGTTGGTGTAACGTTCTTCTGAGGCTGGTTGCATCCTTGTCAGTACCATGTTTAGTCTTTGTTAAACATACACGAGATATGTGTCCTCTTTTTTTACAGTAATGGCACACAGCAGTGGAAAACCTACAGCTTTGCGGGGTGTGCTGACCACCACATCTTAAGCATGGCTTGTCACGTGTAGGATTTCCATTTGAAACTGCTGTCTTATGTACTGATGCATGTGCATGGGCTGCATAATGAACATCGTCCTCCAGCCGTGATTCGTTTTGATGCTGACGAAGTAGGCGAGCATTTAACAATGCTGTTTCAGCAGCTAGTGCCTTGTCTTCTGCCTCTTTAAATGTTAGTGTAGGTTCAGCCAGCAGGCGTCGCTGTAGTGCTTCATCCATAACCCCGCACACGATTCTATCACGCAGCATTGCTTCTAACTGATCCCCAAAAGCACAGTGCACAGACAAACGTCGTAGCTCAGCAATGTAGTTTGAAATGCTTTGATTAGGTTTCTGTTTACAATTGTGAAAGTGAAAACGTTGAACAATCTCTGATGGCGCCGGGCTGTAATGGCATTTTAAGGCAGCGACAATGTTTGCATAAGACACAGTAGAGGGTTGCGTTGGGGCAAGCACTGAATGTAACGTGGAATACGTTTTTGCACCACACACACTGAGCAGCACGGAGCGTTTTTTTGCATCATCCTCAATATCATTTGCATGAAAAAAACATTCCAGTCGTTCTGTGTATTCTTCAAAAGAGTTACTCGAGCATTCGTCAAACTCTTCAATACGGCCGAGTGTAGTCATGTTCGCTTCCAGATGGCAAATTATTTCACTCACTTGAAAAGTCGCACCATATGAACTTATCTGCACACAGTCGGTCCGAATCCGCTCGTCGCCAGTGTAGTATACTCGAATAACATGAGGAAACGTTTGTCAGCTTGTGAATCTTTACTGAACAAGGTAACATCTACGTACATCTAGCTCAGTCAACACCAGTGAACATACTGGCCAAAAACACATATATCCCCCGAACAGCCACGCCCTCCCCAGGCTCTTAGCCTCTTAAAGGAACCTCACTATTTCCATGGTCAGTCAATACATTACACCGACCACGTGCGCAAACCAGTCAATCACAAGACGGCCCGCCAAAATGCACCGTGTGTATCAGAAATGTGTATGAAACTGCAATATATAACCCAGTGGTGGGGTCGCTGTTCTGATACACTGGGATACACTCAAAATCAGGTCAAGTGGTAAATAAGGACTTTCAAAGAAAAATAATTTATGTTGTTCAGACATTAACAAATGCAGTTACACTCTTTGATTTATGAGGACCTTGGCATAGTCCCCGTATTACCCTTAGGTCCGGGGAGCCAACCTGGTCTCACAGGATTCCGTGAAATGTCCACGGTCCCTTAACTCAAAATCCGTGCAGCCATCACGGAATCGCCCCAAATTCCGTGATGCGGCCACGGATATAACTCCAACGCAAGTCAATGACACTGACCTTCCGTGGTCCACACACGGATCCCCGTTTCAATGACGGGAGTACAGAACTCACTCAACGGACGTGCTTTCTCATTTGGAAACGCAACATTTGAAGTATTTGTTTCTTTTCCAACATCAAATGCCATAATAACGTTAACCTGACTGTTATTGTAGCTATTGCATTGTCCTGTCATCATAAAATTTCAGTTTGATTAAGTCCCGTGATGGCACCACGGACCTCAACAACCTGACCTCACTCATGGACGTTGTAATGTTGCTGGCTTGTTTAGGAACTTATAAGCTTTAATTCGACTGTGTTGCAATGGCATGTAATTAACTTGACATTTTGTCTCGTCCTGTCATCATAAAATCCAGTTTGATGGCGTTTTACACCTATTGCTCGCTTGGCTATAGTCAGAACTAAAATCTGTGATAGCAGCACGGAGTGAGTCTGTGGTGAGACCACGGATAACTCCAACGCAAGTCAATGACACTCATCTTCGGTGGTCCACACACGGATATCCGTTTCAATGACAGAGAACAGATCTCACTCAATGGACGTGCTTTCTCATTTGGAAACACAACATTTTAAGTATTTATTTCTTTTCCAACACCAAATATAAAGACGTTAACCTCTCTGTTATTGTAGCTATTGCATTGTCCTGCCATCATAAAAATTCAGTTTGATTCTGTTAGTCTAGCTAAAGTCCCGTGATGGCACCACGGACCTCAACAACCTGACCTCACTCACTGGATGTTGTAATGTTGTTTAGACACTTAAAAGCTTTATGTCGACTGTGTTGCAATGGCATGTAATTAAGTTGACATTTTGTCTTGTCCTGTCATCATTGTCCTGTCATCAAAAAAAAAAAAATCATTTAGATCTGATCTGTAGTCAGATCTAAAATCTGTGATAGGAGCACGGAATGAGTCTGTGGTGAGACCACGGATAACTCCAACGCAAGTCGTCTCACGTCAGTTCGTGATATGGTCACGTAATTTAATCTATTGATTGATTCGTGTCACGGACACGTTTCGTTATTTTCGTAATACCAGGACGTTTTTAAACTAATGTATTTTCAATGGGAAGCGTCTTTCGTGATCACAGCACGATTCTTTCTGCCTGTCGGCTGCAGCAGAGAAGCTGTTTAATCAATATTTATTCACAAGATCTTATCTTATCATGGTTTAGGTTTAGGTATTTTTTAATGTTATTATTTCAGTCTTTTTGCCAGGAAAGCTGGATTGCTTTGCTGTTTATTGATATTTTTTAAATTATATTTTATCAGTAGGAAATCGCGCTGAAGAAGTCTCGTTCCGAACACATCGCGATATTTTGCATCAGTTCACGTGTGTCAGATGTTGGTAAGTAGTAAATACCTAAATACGCTGTCCTAATAATGTGTGATATAATGTATTTTCTGTTTGTCGATATTAATCTGCCATTATATCTGCCATCTCCATGGAGACTTTGCGTTTCATTGCTTTCTAATTCAAAATAGGGTGATTAAACACTGCCTGTCACGTGACGTGCTATAGACCAATTTCGAGCCGACGTCACAGTTACGTCATGGCGCTAGCTGGTGGCAAAAGGAAGGGAAAACTGAAGGCGGCCAACACAAACCAGCACAGATTCGGCTACATAATAAGGAGCTTAAATTATTATTATTGTTATTAAATGTCATCTTGTTGTGTTGTTGGGTGCAAGAATCAACGGAGTACAGGCTCCAATTTGAAATTTTATCGCATAATGTTTTCTAAATAATTGTGATTATTTGTGAATCGTCTATGATTTTATACATAGTTTTGATTGATTGTGACTATACTTTTTGAAGAACCTGGTAAAAAAGGGTAATCAAATACATAGTTAAAAAATGAATATGCTGTATCTGGAATTTTTATTTAATCACATCGTTAAAATTTCACCGTAATGTCACTTACATTGTCGTCTTTGTGTCTGGCCATGGCGCTGGCTAGGCAGAACTGCGGATCGTAGGCTACCACACAAGGCTTAAATTGTACGTGACCATTACAGTTATAGGCATCTAAAGATTCATATGCCCTCAGTTTCTCTTTACACTCAGTTTCTCTATCGGGTAGGTGTAGAAGTCAGGCCACTCAACCGGTTGACATTAATCCTGTCAGATCGTCCATTCATTGACTGAGTGCGTACAGGTCAGCCAATCTGGGATGTACGTTAAAATAAAATTTTCCAAATAACAATCGCGGTCCTGGACAGTGAGTGACCTTGCACATTAAGATAAAATCGGATTTTCTCCAGTCATTATTAAAAAAAACAAGCTTACAAAACTTGCAAACCAACGTTAGTAAAGCGGCCAGAGGGATCGTTCTGCCACCACCCAAGCTCCGCCCACACAAAAACGTCACCATGTTTACCAACTGAAAATTGGTCTGAGGGCCGCTGTCCGGCAGAGTTTAGCTCCAACCCCAATTAAACACACCTGAACCAGCTAATCAAGGTCTCATTAGGCATACTAGAAACTTTCAAACAGGTGTGTTGGAGCTGGTTGGAGCTAAACTCTGCAGGACAGCGGCCCTCCAGGACCGAGATTGGTGAACCCTGGCCTAGATATTCATATCAGATTAAAAATAGTACAATTAGTTCCAAAGTTGTATTTGTAGTAGAAGCACAGTAAAAACAACACTTACCATGCTTTTACCACACTAACATTAGTTTTACTGTGATAAGTGTAGTAAAAAGACAGTAATCACAAAACTTAACATGCTTTTACCACACTATTGGTAGTTTTAATGTGATACTTATTGTAAATGCACAGTAACCACAACACTTACCATGCTTTTAGCACAGTAACCCTAGTTGTAATGTGATAGGTGTGGTAAAAGGACAGTAACCACAAAACTTACCATGCTTTAAACCTCAGTAACCTTAGTTTTACTGTGATTGGTGTAGCAAAGGGCAGTAATCTCAAAACTGACCATGCTTTTACCTCAGTATTGATAGTTTTAAAGTGATATTTGTTGTAAATGCATATTAACCACAACACTTGCCATGTTTTTAATGCTTTATAATGTAACATCCAATATTTGTAAGGTAAATCAGTACTTTTTCCTTTAAATAATCCTATATATTATACATAATGATATTTTATTTTCTCTTTTTTCAGCTGAAAAGACCAAAGGGGCCTTTCGGACTCAGTCAGCCCATTATTGTTTGAGGAGAAGTAAACGGAGGAGACGGAAAGCTGCAAAGGCAAATATTCACAATGGTATGTATGTGTTGGTTTTAACCCTAAAATACTAAAATAGAGATACTCGATTATTTTGTCATAATCAGATCAGTTACACTGCTGATAACTGTCCCGTTTGCATGTAAATCATTTTCATATGATTGTTGCTTGCTATTAAAGACATACTTTTATTCATAGAAATGCCCACATATCAGTGAACTTATAACATAAAAATGCTTTTAACATTTAATTATGCAACACTCTTTACAGAAAACATCCTACAGTTATAAACTGACTATTTGCAAGTAATGTATTAAAATTGCCTTCCTTTCTGTTTTGCAGGATTACTTAGTCCTTTTTTTAAAAGCTCTACCAATATCAAACTCAACAGCTCTTTTAAGAGCCAACCATTACAAGAGCTACTAGTGAGTCGCAGCGAATCTTGCCGTGATCAGCCCTTCCCAGGTGAAGTTTCTAGAATATTGCAATCAGTATTTACTCATCAAATGTTCTCTCCTGAATCATATGGTAAAACCTTATTTATAACTGTCTTAATTTATGTTTCAAGAACAATAGTAATTGCACATAGAGTAAGTCGAGACTTTCTAGTTTTACAGCAGAGAAGGAAGACCAGTCCTTATATCAACGCAAGCTAATCGAATAAGTCCTTTGTTTCGGGTGAGGAAGGAACATCTGGTGCCCAAAGAAGACAGAAAAGTGTGCGAGTCCATTGGTATGTATTGTATTGTAACAATGCTGTAAAATGTAGTACATAATTTGATGTTGACAATTTTACATTGTACAGGTTATCACTTGGTTTTTGACCAAGTGAAGCTCTTGAAACAATTGACAGAAGATTATGGGTAAAACTGTTTTTGTTCAGTACTTAGCTTATATTATGTGCTGCAATATATATATATATATATATATATATAATACTTCAATGTGTATATTATATAATGTACTGACTGCTGCTTTGTAAATTTATGTAAGGAACAGGCAACTCTGGCCCTTTGCATTCTACTTTTTGAGGTTAATTAAGAGTTAACCTCCAACCCTAATCGAGCACATCTGAAAATTTTAACCAAAGTCTTCAGGTTTATTTCTAGACAATAGGCAGGAGGGTTTGAGGTCGGAGCTAAATCTGCAGGACAGTGGACACTGAGGGCCAGAGTAAACCATCACTGCTTTAAATAACGCAGAACATAAGCTGACCTGACTGTCCATTAAACAACTTCATTTGAGAATGGTTTGTGTTTTTTGTTTTACTTTCAGACCTGGGGCCTCATTTATAAAACTGTGCGTAGGATCCTTACTAAAAATCTACGTACGCACAAAAGCCAAAAATAGCGTACGCAAAAAAATATTCAGATTTATAAAACCATGCGTACGCACACCTGCACGCAATTTTCACTTTATAAATCACAGCCTACCTGATAATTTGCGCACGCAAAAATCAACCGCCCTTTATCCGCCCACATTCAACCATATATAGACAATGCAAATTACCTCATTGGCCATGCATATTAAAAGGAGCAAGGAAATTTGTGTTTTTTAAAAACAAAATCATGGCAGCAATGGAGAGCAAGGGCAAGAAGCGAAATTTCTCTGAGGCAGAAATAGAGGTTCTTGTGAGTGAGGTGGATGAAAGGAAGGCTATTTTGTTTGGTGGCCACAGCAGTGGAATTACTAATAAAAAAAAAATATTTAGAGTGGCAACACATCACTGCTGCGGTAAACGCAGTTGCTTCGGCAAACAGGACGGTTCCAGACGTAAAAAAGAAGTTGTCCGATCTTAAGGTGGGAGCAAAGAAACGGCTTGCCTCTCACCGACAGAGTGTGTGTGCGACTGGTGGGGGCAAAGGCGCCCCCGATTTGTCCCCAATGGAGACCCGAATGGCCTCGATTCTCGGCCAAACCAGTGTGTGTGGCATTGTGTCTGAGAGGGAGGGAGACACAGATGTGCTGGATACAGGTAAAGAACTTTATTGCTTGTGTGCTCAATTAAACAAAATAAATTACACAATTGGTTTAGTCCTTGTTCTTGCAGAGTCTGCGGGAGCCCAGTGTGACGAAACTCCCAGCGCAGAGTCTGCAGGGGCTATGGAGTTTCCCGAGGTCCCCAGCACAAGCGCGTCCCGACCGTATGGCACGGCTGGAAGTGGCCGGGTGCTGACTGAGGCTGTTCTGCAGACACAGAGAGACACCATTAATGCAATTACTGTAATCGCAGATGAGCTTAAGCAAATAAGGGTTGTGCTGGGTGACATTGCATCTACATTAAAAGATCTTGTTAAAAAATGAACCTTTGCACTGTTGTTCTTCACAAATGGCGCATTACTTCCTGACGGAGCCTTGCTCCCTGATGATGTCCTTCTTGTTGGGGAGGGGGGTGTGGGTCAGGCTCTTCATGCTGGTGTTGTGGTAGGTCGGGAGGAACAGGGATACCATTCATCAGTGCAATGTTGTGTAAAATAGCGCACACCATGATGATCTGGCATACTTTTTTTGGTTGATATAAAAGTCTACCACCCGAAGCATCAAGGCAACGCCATCTACACTTGAGGAGGCCAATGGCTCTCTCAACTACTGAGCGCGCACGAGCGTGGGTATCATTAAAGCGCACTTCTTCTGCGCTCTGAGGGTTTGAGAATGGGGTGAGTAGCCAGCGCCTGAGCGGGTAACCGCTGTCACCTGTAAAGTATAACAGATTATTTGTACAATAGGCTTTAACTGTTATGTAAAAACAATTATATGCATTTACTTACCCAGAAGCCAGCCATCGCGAACGGCACCTGCATGTTTGCGATTCACATAAATGAATTCATCTACATATGGAGCCCTTATAGCAATATGAGTGCAGTCGATTGCGCCGATTACATTTGGGAAACCGGACATTGCTGCAAATTGCCTTTTGATATTGGCCTGTTCTCCAACAGTGTAAGGAAACTTTATGTATCGATTGGTCATTTGAATAATCCCTTTCAAAACTGCAGGCATTAATGAGCTTAGGGATGGCTGTGAAATCCCAGACCTATGACAAATTAATAGGAATGTTAAAATCAATAAGGTTTTGCTTAAAAAAAAAAGTACACTTAGTTACCTGTCGCCTATTTCCCACTGATATGTCCCGGTTGCCAGAAATCCTAAAACTGAAAGTACTTGGGTTGGTACCGTGATGGCGCGGTTCCGTGTTGTTGGTCTTTGTAATGCTGGGCCAAGTTCAGCACACAGATCCAAGAGCATGGCTCTAGGAAATCTAAAGTGGCTTATTAGCCACTCATCATCATGGGCTAGGAAATCCTCACGGTCCTTGAATACTCTTTCCCTCCGAAGTCTGCCATTGGCATAGTCTTCCAGCAGTGCCAGCGCATCCATCATACAATATGCACTTAAGTGTTGCTGCAGTAGGCTATTTATGTTTTCAGCGATCAGATTTAATCATTTACACCTTATCACATTAATCACATAATGAGTGATAGGCCTACATCCATTTAAGAATGGAAGTGAAAGAAATTCAATTTACGTACTTTCAGCATATAGTTCCTTTTATGTCTTTAAACTAAACATGCATGTATGTATCTTTAGGACCCATAATGGTGATTTAATGTTATTTGTATTTTTTGTTGTAACCGGGACCTATGAGCAACTTGTAAATATTGTAAATATTTAAATATGTCAAAGTAAATTTTGTCATTTTGCAAAGGGTTAATTCCCTTTATCCGCAGTCAGTTCCTCAACTCACCATCGGTGTTGCCAAACTGCTTTGTCTTCAAAATGTGCGTACGCATGGGTCAGAGTTTGCGTGTAGGTGCGCATATTTTCACGTCAAGTTTTTCTTTATAAATCCCACCTTTTGCGCAGGAACTGGCGTACGCATGTTTTCAGCCCCGTTTTGTGCGTACGCAAGCTTTATAAATGAGGCCCCAGGACTGGAGAACGCCTGACAATGGGATGTTGAGACTTCTTCCTCTGGTTGAGAAAAAGCTACACCACATCAGTGATCACATCTTCTGTTCTTCTGTTCTTCAACTGAACAAACTGTTTAGACAAGGAAGAAGAACACGAACACGAACACGATAGAGACGTACAGGGAAGAGCAAGAAACCAGTTTAGCTGTGATAATGAATCATTATTTTCCAACACAATATCAAATCTGTTTTCTGTATCATAGGTGACTGAATATGATTATCTGGCACTCGTTTTGTGGCTTCAGCAGCTGTGAATGGATTCATATGATGTTAACGTATTTTTGAAGACACATTTTTCTTTATCTTGAATCTCATTTTTCTTTATGCTACTTTATCAACTTTATGCTTTGTCCTCCAATAAAGTGTTGTTTAATAAAGTATGGTGACTATTGTGTATTGAAAGTGGTGTTTGGTACAGTAAATAGAAATTTTTATTTGAGAAATTTTAATTTCTTATTTCTTTAGTTTAATTAATTTAAAAATAACTACATATAATTAATAACTTATAAATAACTACATATAATTAATGACCATGATTCTTTTACTTGGGACATAAAAAATGTAGATCTGGTTAATGATATTTGGGACAACAATGCAACAAAAGTTGCAAGTACAGGTGCTGATCATAAAATTAGAATATCATCAAAAAGTTGATTTATTTCAAGAATTCAACTTAACAGGTGAAACTAATATATTATATAGACTCATTACATGCAAAGTGAGATATTTCAAGCCTTTATTTGTTATAATTTTGATGATTATGGCTTACAGCTTACGAAACCCACGAAATCAAAATCCCAGAAAATTAGAATATTACATGAAATCACACAGTAATTACACAGTGATACCATGGTCATTGAACCAGGTTTTGGTTCTTTTGGCAGTGTGGGCCGGTGCAAATCCTGCTGGAGAATGAAGTCAGCATCTCCATAAAGCTTGTCTGCTGAAGGAAGCATGAAGTGCTCTGGACATGTCCTGGTAGACGGCTGCGTTGAGTGGACAGCACAGTGGACCAACACCAGCCGATGACACGGCTCCCCAAACCAACACAGACTGTGGAAACTTCACACTGGATTTCAAGCATCTTGGATTGTGTGCCTCTCCATTCTTCCTCCAGACTCTGGGACCTTGGTTTCCAAATGAGATGCAAAATTTGCTCTCATCAGAAAAGAGGACTTTGGTCCACTGTGCTTTATTAAATCCAGAGTCAACGCAGCCGTCTACCAGGACATTTCCAGAGCACTTCATGCTTCCTTCATTCTCCAGCAGGATTTGCACCGGCTCACACTGCCAAAATAACCAAAACCTGGTTCAATGACCATGGTATCACTGTGTAATTACTGTGTGATTTCATGTAATATTCTAATTTTCTGAGATTTTGATTTCGTGGGTTTCATAAGCTGTAAGCCATAATCATCAAAATTATGACAAATAAAGGCTTGAAATATCTCACTTTGCATGTAATGAGTCTATATAATATATTAGTTTCACCTGTTAAGTTGAATTCTTGAAATAAATCAACTTTTTGATGATATTCTAATTTTATGACCAGCACCTGTACTTGCATGTATGCTAGTTTGCAGTGAAATAAAAGGAAGCTATGTGAATAGCAAGAGGCTGCAGTGGGCTATCTTGCTATAAATACTTAACGCTTAATTGAGGATGATCCATGTTGATCATTCTAGTACATCTACAACTGCTTTTTGAATGAAAGCATATATCACTGATGTCAGGCATATAAGCAGCAATCAGGGAGTGAAAAGGAAATGTTGGCACTGTTTTTTTTTTTTTTTTTTACTGAATGGTGCATTATCCTTGTGTAATATTAATAGTGTGTGTAGATCTGTGTAGATTATACTGCCCTTCCACCCCCAGGGGCCAAGCAATGGCCCCCAGAAGAGCAAACAAATGCACATTTCAAATGGCTGTAACTCAAAGTCCGGTTAGTGTATCAAAGAGAAAATCGGCAGGACACCTGCTTATGCTATGTTTAATAAATAATGTTGGCCACAGTTTTCAGACATATATGGAAAGCTGGCATAAAGGTTATTTTTAAAGTGCTCACAGTAAAATATCAAATTTCAGCCTGTCCCTCATATATGTCATAAAGGTTTGCACAATGAACAAATTTAGATATCCAGTTGTCCATTAAATATATTATTTATTTACAGAGGTGTCAAGTAACGAAGTACAAATACTTCGTTACCTTACTTAAGTAGAAATTTGGGGTATCTATACTTTACTGGAGTAATTATTTTTCAGACAACTTTTTACTTCTACTCCTTACATTTTGACGCAATTATCTGTACTTTCTACTCCTTACATTTTAAAAATAGCCTCGTTACTCCTATTTAATTTCGGCTTGTTTTCATTCCGGCTTGTCGTCGTGAAAAAAAAAAAAAAAAAAATGTGGCCAATTACACAAACGGTTTAGATCTGACTCCCGCCTCCTGAATACACATCGCTAAACTGATTGGCGTTGTGGTGTCTTTCTAACTTGTGACATTTGGTTGTGCGCAGTGGCAAAAGTCCTCCGAAGGAAACCTAGATGCGGCAAGCAAGGGAGAAATCGGGGCAAATCGCGTAAAATATTGATTCAGAGAGAGAGAGAGAGAGAGAGAGAGAGAATTTTTTTCCTTACATTACTTTTACTTTTATACTTTAAGTAGTTTTGAAACAAGTAGTTTTATACTTTTACTTGAGTAAAAAGCTTGAGTTGATACTTCAACTTCTACAGAAGTCTTTTTAAACCTTAGTATCTATACTTCTACCTGAGTAATGAATGTGAATACTTTTGACACCTCTGTTTATTTAAAGAGGCTATAAAATTTAAATTTAAATTTAAATTTAAACTCGCGACTGACACCTGTGGCCAAAAAACGGAACTGCTCTTCCTTTCTGCTCGCTCTCGTACGTGCACACTTCACAAGTCATCCGCTGCAAAGAAGTCAACATTATGTTTACAGAGGTAAGAACAGTCAAATACATATATTGTTTGAGAAACTAAGTTTGTTTGCTGACTAGCGGTGGTGGCAGAGTGATCTGAAACGTTTAACATGAACGCGCTTGACGTCACATCCACAGACAGCGCGGGAAAAATCCGACCCGACAGAAAATAGGAAAAATAGGATACAGGCTTATAGGTGCACCCACTGTGAGCGGACAAGGTGTCAGTATGCTCATCAGGAGATGTTTGAGTCATAAATGGTAAAATAAAAAGGCTATTGTTACGTTTATTTTGGGGATAAAGTTGCATATAGCCCCTTTAACATTTATTGTTTTATTACTAAACGTTTTAAACTACATTACCCACATATCTCTGTCATTCTATCAATGGAACTGGAAACATTGTGCTGTAGTTCATTGAAATGTGCAGACATGCTTAGGGTTAGGGTTAGGATCTCGGTAAAGGAGTAATTTCTCACAACATAGAGACACTTTATTGTTAGCTTAATGTATAACTAACGTAATAATAACACCAAACCATACTTTGTAACATGAAGCGCCGTTTTATATGGGTTAAACGATTGTCCAATCAAAGCGAGTTCTGCGATAAAGTCACAGCCAATAACAACCCAGCTGAACAGATGCGTCACACTTACATGCCCATACATGCCCAGATCTCTTCTGGTTCCGGCAGCAGGGATAGATACCTTAAATATTTTATATTTAGGCTGTTAAACATGTATTCCTTCTAATTAAATTATAAAACTCATATTTAAAAACAAAAGACTCCGTTGTGTGGTTACCATCCAAAAACGAGTTCACATGATCAATGACACAAATTTGCTTATTTGATTAGATTGATGCATAAATACATTTGAAAGAGAAACTTTTTTCTAAGCAATGGCCTACAGCAGGAGTAGTTTTGCAGTATTTTAATTAAAGATAATTGCATGTAGGCCTACTAAAGTGCTTCTAACATTTACAGTGTATGTATAGTCAAAGGTATATCAATTATATTCAAATAAATGTAACAAAAGCACAATGAATGGACACAATTTTGAAAGCTTATTCCAATATTTAATGTCAAACTGTTTAAAGACAAATGTAGCGCCAAAACTACTGCACAACAGTATAAAAATCAGTTAATTAAAAATATCCAGATACAGGGGCAATCTATTATAGTGACACATACATTAACGTTAAAAAAATTGCTATGATGAAGTTATATATTTACAAACCAAGAGATGAGATTCAACTTTGTTATGTGAAAATACATTTGTTTATTCGCTTTAAAGAACAAATAGGCAAAAACATAAGCACAACATTTTACATTCTCAACTTTCATTCTATATCCCTGTGATTATTGGTCACTTTTGTTGTAACTATGCAATGATTATGTCCTTTAGCAAAACACCTGATGAGCACTGACCCTTTTTTATAAAGGCATTAGGCTGAAATCAAGTACAGCTTATGAAGCTGAAAGAGAAAACAAAATGCTTTAACAATATGGAAAAAGATAAATCACTATTTTCAATATTGGTTCTGCATATATCAAAGAGATCCTGAGGAGGAGTGGGACTCCACATGAAGACTTTCAGAAACTGAGACAGAGCAAAGGGTGCACCTCGCTGGACACATCCTACACATTCCCAAACAACAACACCCAAACACAGTGATGAAGTGGACACCACCAGGAGGATGCAGGAGACAGGGAAGACCAAGGAAGACACGGAGACAGATGTTTCACGAAGATCTGAAGAATGTCAGTGTCCCATGGGAAGATGTGGAGAACTTGGCCACGGATCGAATACGTTGGAGGACACTTGTTGCCCAATGTGCCCAGCACAGCACTTGATGATGACGTTGTGAGTTTATCCATAACTGTGGGATATGTTTTCTGTAAAGAGTGTTGCATAATTAAATGTTAAAAGCATTTTTATGTTATAAGTTCACTGATATGTGGGCATTTCTATGAATAAAAGTATGTCTTTAATAGCAAGCAATAATCATATGAAAATGATTTACATGCAAACGGGACAGTTATCAGCAGTGTAACTGATCTGATTATGACAAAATAATCGAGTATCTGATGTCATGTGACAAGTCAGATAAGCTTTTACACTCTTGCAAACAGAGGTAGGTTATGAGGTGTGGAGAGACATCATGTATCACTGGAACATTAACAGACGGGGACCAATTTGCAATTAATATCAACTTTCTGACAGTGTGTGGGACATCCGACAACTTTCCAAGAAGTGGCGCAACTGAAATATCATGATAAATATGTACAGGAATTGAGGCAGTAGCCAATGACAGCACTAGGAGTAAAAGCTGCAGGATTGTGTATGAGTATACAAATATGTACGAGTATCATACGAATTTGACAACTTGTTAAATCTTGTGAATTATTAAGACTTTCAGACTATGTTCGTACTGATTGGGCTATGGGTTTTGTAAGAAACAACAAATGCTTGATAAAAAGTTTGATTTAGGGTTAAAACCAACACATACACACCATTGTGAATATTTGCCTTTGCAGCTTTCCGTCTCCTCCGTTTACTTCTCCTCAAACAATAATGGGCTGACTGAGTCTGAAAGGCCCCTTTGGTCTTTTCAGCTGAAAAAAGAGAAAATAAAATATCATTATGTATAATATATAGGATTATTTAAAGGAAAAAGTACTGATTTACCTTACAAATATTGGATGTTACATTATAAAGCATTAAAAGCATGGCAAGTGTTGTGGTTAATATGCATTTACAACAAATATCACTTTAAAACTATCAATACTGAGGTAAAAGCATGGTCAGTTTTGTGATTACTGTCTTTTTACTACACTTATCACAGTAAAACTAATGTTACTGTGGTAAAAGCATGGTAAGTGTTGTTTTTACTGTGCTTCTACTACAAATACAACTTTGGAACTAATTGTACTATTTTTAATCTGATATGAATATCTAGGCCTATAGCACGTCACGTGACAGGCAGTGTTTAATCACCCTATTTTGAATTAGAAAGCAATGAAACGCAAAGTCTCCGTGATAGATTCTCGTCTTGAACATCTGATACCCTACCAAAGAGATGATGTGGTGCGTGTAATACGAAAATACCCCTCTCTCTTTTCTGATGTTCCTGGGAGAACTACAGTGTTGTGCCATGATATCGACGTGGGTACTTCTTTGCCCATTAAACAACACCCGTATCGACTGAATCCACTGAAACGAGCAGCGATGAGAAATGAGACTGAATATTTGTTGAAAAATGGGTTGGCTGTCCATAGTCAAAGCCCATGGAGTTCTCCATGTCTGTTGGTTCAGAAACCAGACTCTTCTTTCCGTTTGTTTACGGATTATCGTAAGGTTAATAGTGTGACTAAGGCAGATTCTTTTCCTTTACCCCGAATTGAAGACTGTGTCGATCGAATTGGTTCTGCTAGGTATGTCACCAAACTAGATCTGCTCAAGGGCTATTGGCAAGTCCCTTTGACTGCCCGAGCTAGTGAAATATCTGCGTTTGTCACTCCTGACAGCTTTCTGCAATATAATGTGATGGCTTTCGGTATGTGGAATGGCCCAGCGACTTTCCAGCGGCTGATGCAGAAAGTTTTGTCAGGAGTGCCAAATTGCGAAGCATATCTAGATGATCTAGTAATTTATTCGAACAGCTGGGAGGAACATGTGAACCAATTGGACCTAGTGTTCAACCGTCTGGCGGAAGCTTCTTTAACTTTGAATCTTTCAAAGTGTGAATTTGCAAAGGCAGTGATCACATACCTGGGTAAAATGGTAGGTCAGGGGCACGTGAAGCCTGTGGTGGCCAAAGTGAGTGCAATACGTGATTTTCCTACTCCTGTAACTAAAAGGGAACTTAGGAGGTTTTTGGGAATGGCAGGATACTACCGTGGATTTTGTTATAATTTCGCAACGGTGGTGTCCTCTCTGACCGATCTTCTTAGCACTTCGAGGAAGTTTGAATGGAGTGAAAGGTGTGATCATGCTTTCAGTGCAGTAAAGAATTTATTGTGTAACGCGCCAGTTCTTTCCGCTCCTGATTTCACACGACCTTTTCAGCTGAATGTGGACGCAAGTGCTGTTGGAGCTGGTGGAGTGTTGATACAAGAGGATGACTCCGGAATTGAGCATCCTGTGTGTTATTTTTCTAAGAAATTTTCCAAGTGTCAGTACAATTACAGCACTATTGAGAAGGAGGCGTTGGCCTTGGTGCTGGCATTGCGACACTTTGAAGTGTATTTGGGAGGTCACTGCAGCCCGATTAAAGTGTACACCGATCATAATCCATTAGTGTTTTTGTCACAAATGTCTAACAGCAACCAGCGTTTGATGCGTTGGTCACTTGTTTTGCAGGAGTACAATCTTGAGATTAAACATCGGAAGGGTTCGGACAATGTAGTGGCCGATGCGCTGTCCCGAGTGCAGGGAGCTGATGATTGACTTGAGAGGTGAAATCGTTTTTGCATTCTTACTGATGCAAAAATTTAGTGATGGGGGTGTTACGTCTGAGGATGTATACGGTGTGTCATATGGGGTGAATGTGTATCTGGGTTTTGTTCTTTGCTTTCCTTGCTCTGTCTCTCTGTCTTTTCATTATTACGACAGGTATTCGAACCAGCTGAACTCAATCTCTGGATGCCTGACGTGATTGGAGGGTGAAGGGGAGGAGCAAGGATATAACCAGGAGTGGATCTGTTGAGAGACGAGAGAGACTTTTGATGCCAGGATTAATTCCTCCTCCTGTCGGCCCAGATCGCATTGTTGATTTATGTGCTTATACATTTGTTGATTTGTTCGTGAGTAAGTGAGCGCAGGACGTGTTGTAAGTGTTCTTAAATTGAAAAGAGAACTGAATCTGTATTATGTTTGATTTCCTTCTTATTTCATGTTAAGTATGTTATCTTCAATTATCCTGATTTGGGGAAGGTAGGGGGAGGGTGCCATTTTGTTTGTATTCTTCATTTTCTCCTGTTTATGGATAGACAGGGAGGGAGGGAAGATTGATGTTATTTATTTTCTTCGGATTATTTTGTTCTAGGTAATTTACTAAGATTTCTGGGTTAGTTAGTTTAAGTTTTGTTTGTTATTTTGGCATAGCTCTCCCCTGAAGAGATTATTTCTTTTCATCGTTCTTACTAATCTTTGTATTTGAAAAATATAAGGAATAACAAATCACAAGAAAGATAACAAAAACAAAGTTATTATTTCAATTTGTGGTTGTGTGATTTCTGGGACAGGAGGTTGGAATATCCTGGTACTCTCTCCAAGAGTTAATTTTCTTTATTTAATTTAAGTTAATTTTATTTTATTATTTTGTTACTGACTCCCCAACCCCTAGACGGGTAGTTATGTAACACTAACAATTATTTATTACAGATAATGCTGAATAATCCCTAATCTGTTTTGTCTTCTTCACAGGAATCCTCTCATCTCTCTTTCAAATGTGCACATACACAAGCCATCTCCTCCTCCTCATAAAACTGCTGACCTGCTCCCAGAAGGTGCCCTGAATCTTGATGACTAGCTGATATACTGTCTTAATAGTTTTATATTAATAATGTTGTATGTCTTGTATGTTCTTCTGTTTGTTTCCCTTTGTTTTACAAATATTACCTAATATATGTTGCGTTAATTAAAATAAATGTTTAAATAGCATTTCTGTTAATTTCTCATTTCTTGTATTTTGTTATATTTTTATGCTATAAGTGGTGTTAAAAATTATTCTGCACATTAATGAGCCAATGCGTTATGATGTGGTGGGCTGCTGTGGGCCAGAAAGTCCAGGGACACTTTTTGGTCCCAGTCCGTCCCTGCAGTCGAGAATCAAGGTAAAAAAAAAAAAATATATATATAAATATATATAAAAATCAATACATGCATAAATAAAACACACAAATAGCCTATAACTGCCATTTAAAAATAGCCATTCCACAACATATGCATTCACGCACTTCGATGGGACATGAGCAGCTCAAATAGTCAGTCGACATGTAACAGCAGGTGCTTTTATCCTGTTAGTCTGTATGTAGTTGGGGCTTGTTTTATATATATATATGTATATAAAACAAGCCCCAACTACATAACTACACGACAACAACAAAAAAAAGTTACAGATCTTGATTGTCTGCACGGCAATATCTATATATATATATGGATATTGCCGTGCAGACAATCAAGATCTGTAACTTTTTTTTGTTGTTGTCGTGTGTCTCTTGAGCTCAACCGCAGTTATAGGCCTATTACATTGTAACACCGCTGCAAAAACAGGCACGCACAAATGAAAACATTTGTATATAGACACGACTGAATCGAATTATTATGCTTTTTCATCTGTGACGACAGGCACACAAAGAGGTTGTGTAGATATTTTTATTGATTTTCGAAGAACAATAACGCATTAGTTATTCTGTAGTTTTCGTACCGCTAGCTGCAAACACGTTAGCCTAACCGTAATCACACACTAACCCTCAAAGCAAAAACTTGACGCACTTTGTACACTTTTTTTAAGAGCGTTTTTGCATCTAATCATCTAATCATATTGCATATTATGAAGCTCACTTTGAAGGGCACACACGTAAAGATTCTACAAGATACTGTAAATTATTATGTTTTGTTCTGTGCTTTTCCTATCAGGACAATAGAAAGATGAGCAGCTCTGAGGTTGAATCGGACTCACTTACTGAAATGTCAATGGCTGATAAAATTAGGGTGACCATATTTTAGTTTTCAGAAAACAGGATGGGGCGTGGTTGGTGGGCGGGGCGTGGTTTGGGGAGGCGTGGTTAAGGGGTGGGGGCGTGGTTGGGGGGTTAATGCATCAAAAAATACTTGACAAATGCATTCACAACCTTGCAACTATGTTATTGTACTTTAATACATAAAGTAATGCATCCTTTCCATTCAATGTTTGGCCCGCAACAATAGAATACTATTTTTTTTAAAAAGTTTAGCTTTTAACACCTTTTACATGACACTATTTATTTTCATGGCCATAACATAGGTTAAAAATCTACTACTAAAATAAAAAATCTACTACACTATTTAAGTAAAAAACAATTTCAATCCTCCTGATGTTCTCTTGTAGCCTATACATTCTTTATGTGGGCTTCTAGGTCGCTAGCACCTTTATTTGACACATACGTGCCAGCTTTACAGTTCATGCATTCTGCTTTACACGGATCCCGACTGAAACAAAAAAACAGGAATTTTCTCTGTAAATCATCTTTGAATTTACATTTGTGCTTTTTTTTTACGCTGTTAGCTACTTACATCTTATCTCGCACTTGACCGTAAACTGAAGCGTCGAGTCACGCTGCTAAAATTCTGTGAACGTAAAGTCCGCCTACTTTGATTTGATTGGTCATTTCAAATATTCTGACATTGACGAGCAATGACAGACCAATGAGGCTGAGATGAACACACACACACACACACACACACACACAGGCCTCTGTATTCTAACGTGCTCTCTGCTTGCGCTGCGGATTGAGTAACGCGCTGATTATAACAAGACGGGGCGAAGCCGAAGCCGGTTTCATATGTTTAGTGTGCAAAGGCAAGCGTGTATTTAAAGTACACGCTTAATGCCCCAATGAAAAATAATGAAAACCCGGACATTTTCATCACTTTATGAAAAAACAGCCAGGACAGGACATGTCCTGGGAAAACAGGACGTTTGGTCACCCTAGATAAAATTGATAATCTGGAAACATTTGCAGTCAAATGTAACAGATGTTATATCAATTTATTAATTTCACACAAAATCTCTCCCTTTATCAATTTACATAATTATTTTGTATTCTGGCAATTCTTTTAATATTAATTTCTGTTCTTCGAGCTGTTTTCTATGTTTATATGCGCATTTCTTCAGTGTTTGTAGTAATTGTTAAATATGATACGTGTCCCCTTTAAGAAATAAGTTCTGGTTGCTTTCCTTCAGTTCGCGGTAAGCGCGGCTGGGGAAAGGTTTGCTCGAGCTCTCTCTAAAAAGCTTAAGATGAGTTAGTTTCTTGTCATTTAATATCTATTTTTGTGTTAAAAATGAAGTTAATCTTATTGAAGGGTTAAGGAACATTAAGTATGTATTTGTTTTGAGTGTTTAAAGGGATAGTTCACTTTGAAATTAAATTTTGGTATGTTTTAGCTTACCTCAAGGGCATCCAAGATGTAGGTGTCTTTTTCCCCGCAGTAGTTTCAATTTTGATATTTTTAGGTCAAACCGTTCTTGTCTGTCAGTCATATCATGCAGGTCTGTGGTCACTGTCTCAAAGAGCTTGCACAAAGTCCAAATTAAAACAATTCCCCATCGTCTAAATTAAACAATTCCCCATCGTAAGTACACATTGATGGCCTAAGACACGAAACGAGCGGTTTGTGTGAGAAAACGAACAGTATTTATATCGTTTTTAGCTCTTATACACAGCCACGTCCAAGTGATCTGAGGGCGCGCGCGCATCCTGGTGTGTGACGTGTGCGCAGACTGGAAGAAAAGGCAAGCAGAGCACCATCCCACTCTGAAGTCCAGAGGAAGAGACCAGCTTCTTCACCGGATTGGACTCCAGAGCAGAAGAAGAGCCGATCTGAAGACCTGGACAAGATCCTCGAGCCTTTCTGGCCTGACCAATCATACGCCTGCGAGAGGCTGAGTGAAAGACCGCAGGCCGCCTTCAGCTACATGATGGACCAGCTGAAAGTAAAGGATGAGAACGAGTCTCTTGACTGTTTGACACGAAAACATTCCCTCAATAGAAGTCATGTCATGATACTAACAACAACCTCCTGATTTTTCTGTCAGATCGGAGAGACGTTGAGCTGAACGCAGCGACGGTGATCAGTGAAGGAGTTTCCCGGGGAGTCTGGGAGGAGAACTGGGCTCCTGAAGGCTTCAAAACCAGCTTCAAGAAATACCTGGAAAAAAAATGAAACAGCCATATTACAGAAATTATGAAGAGTCGTTTCCAACAAAGAGACATATAGCGGCTCAGAAAAATGGCTGCGTAGTGAGAGCTGGGCCTGTTCAGTTTCCCTCATTTGTACTGTTTTGTTTATATATATTTTTTATTATGTTGAATTTTAATGTTTTAAAATATAGTATAGCTTGTCTTTTACACACACACACACACACACACACACACACACATAGCTTGCCATTGACATTTTTTTCTTATGTTTCTTCCACTTTGTTTTTGTTGTCATTTTTTTTAACATTAAACAGTTTGTGTAGCAATCTGTCAAAAAAAAAAAAAAAATCCCCCCAATTCCATTATTATTCAATAATTTCTGAAAAATATACATGAATTGAAACAAATTAAAATTAGAAAAGCTGGTTTTGCCTTAACGTTGGTGTCTCAAAGTTGTCCAGCAGGGGGCAGCAGATTCCTTTTTAAATGTGAAGTCCCGCCCCCTATTCTGTTCTCAGTTAAGTTTATTCTAGATGCAGAATATTAATGATGGGGCACCGTGTCTGTCTGACCATCTTTACGAATAGACAGTGTTCCAATCGACAACACTGTCCTTCGGTCTAAAATGAGATGACTTGTGCTTTGCTATGAGGGGGAAAACATCAGTGGCTCTGAAGAAGTGTCCACGAGTGTAAGTTATAGGTATTATAGGGCCTCCGCTACTCTACTAATTCCCATCCCCGTCTGTGACCTGTGACATCTTACTGTCAATCAAACCTGTCGTTTTCCACCGTTTGATCGGTCTTCTGCTGACCAAGGTGACGGTCGTTCAGTTTTTACCAATTTGCATGATATTTTAAGTTATGCCTTTATTTATGCAATCAAATTTTAAATTCTTTAAGAAAGTTTACTTTAATTATTAATGCGATTAGCTCATTCGTGGTAGGCTACTCACTGCCTTTTGCACATCATACAATGTAAGATTTTTTTTTAAGTATTATTTATGTAATCTTTGTAAGGGGTAACATTTGAAAAACGATTTTGATATAGCTCGGGTTAATAAATCGACCAATTTATCAATCTTACTGTTTAACACTGTACAGCTGCTTTGACACGGTCTTTAACGTATAGCTCTATATTATTAAAGGTGACATGACTTGTCTAGAATTTATGATTGACAATTTATTTGTTGACGACCTCAACAATCCATTTTGAGTAAGCGCATTGAAAAGAAGCAAATTGTTGCCATCAAAAAAAATTTTTTTTTAATGTTTCGATGAAAAACACTAATGTACTCGATTGTAGATGTTCTTAAATATTTATGTTAATAATACTGAAAACAAAAAACTTCTACTCTGGACGAAATGGCGATACGATAAAAATGTTTTTACGTGTACAGCTAAACGTGTCTCCGTGTGGACGTGTCCTGAATATGAAAAACCAAAACAGTGCAAACAGTACATTGAATAAAAGTGGTGTAAGCACATTACAAAATGTAATTTGAAAATTAAAATTGAGGCTTTTTTAGGTTGTGAGATGTCATTGTTTTGTTATTGTAAGTCTATACTATATCAAGATATTTTGATGAAATTCATTTAAGTACCACAAACATTTTAGTTCTAATATTGACAGAACTAAAACATTCTGCAAGTGTTTATTCACTCTTCCTAAGTATATCATATTAAGGGTAATAATAATAATTAAAGCTGCGAGCAGCATTTGATCGGGGTTCAAGCAGTTAAGGCCTTTAGGCACATATGCATTAAAAGTTATAAAGTTTTATTTAGCAAGCATGTAACCACTGACATGGAAAAGACCATTTACAGCCAATACAGGCAATTTACCATAGGAAATATATGGTTTTAAAGCTTTTGAACAGTTAAAGTCCCACCTATGTTCTGATCTCAATAAAATGTTGCATGCTTGTTCAGAATGTTAAGTCACATACAGTATGCTCACCAGTTTTTGTGAAGTTCTGAGTTTTCATTTAGGATTTATAGGCTTTTGAGTGTATTTTGCCACGGCCATTTTCTAAATGACCCTGTTATAGCCACCCAAATCCAAATAGAGTGTAATTACACCTTTGCCATTAATATGTTTATAAGCAACTGAAAAAAGGGTTAGGTCACTTGTGTGCTGCTGTCACTTAATGGTGTCCACATTGTGTGCTGTGTGTGCCTCATAGGTTGGTTAGATTCTCACCTGTGCGTGTGGGTGTGTGTGTGTGTGTGTGTGTGTGTGTGTATAGTTAAGTGTGGTGTAGCAATTGAGGGCTACAGCAGTCCATCTCCCTCCTTTAAATTTTCTTTTGTATTTTTTATTTTTTTTTGGTACATTTGCAGTTGTTTTTGTTTTTTCTTTGTTCCTTTTTTGTGACTTGTGAATATTGACCTGTCTCTCTACTCGCCCGCATATTGGTAACGAACTTGTGTGCCCCCCTGTATAGGACTGATATATCCCGGTGGCGTAGTTGAGTGTTAAGTATAGTTCTGGGGTCTCTATTTTCCCTATTACCTAACGGTCCTGCCACATATGCAATGTTTAATATCGCAGGATTGTACTGATTAATGTCACTAGATGGCACCACAGATGTAAAACATATATCATAATCCACAAGTTTAAAAAAAAAATGCACCACACATTAAGCAGAGCCTTTCACATCATTTTTTATTTTCTCTGAAAGGCAACATCCATGATTCACTTTGATTTATTTTTGCTTTGGTCTTTATTTTTATTTACAAAGCTATTAATAGAAAGACAAATGTATTAAGGACTACTGTATCCTTTCAAATGGCTACACTGTTGTCCACATTTTTGGGGCTCAGATAGGTGTAGGGAAGCTCCAACTTCTTGTTCCGCTTCTCGATGAGATCGGACAACTCCTCCAGATCCTTTTGAAATTCTTCAATGAGCTTGCAAGGGACCTCTTCATCATACAGATTTTCAGGGAATTTTCCCAGAGGGTACTACAGACAGAGTATCAAGATTGTAATCGTAAATAACACGTTGATAAGAAACATGTTTAACACACTACGCATGACAGCACTAATACTCTGTAAGAGCCCACTGCAACTCTATGCTTACAGTTTGCTAAACCTCTTTTGTAATGTAACAGTCAGGTAATGCAAACTAGAGGAATGAAAGCAGTGTAAGTGAGCCATTGTCATCCAGAGTAATATGACACCATTTTGCAGTCTTTTAACATGTACCCTGATGGTGTGAAAACTCACATGGTCTGCAGAGTCGTTGCTCAGGAGTTTCAGGACAGCCATCCCATTCACCGTGGTGCCCACATCAGGCAGGGTCTCCAGGATCGTGCGCTCATCGGTCTGGCCTTTCTTCTTGGGAGGGGGCTTTCTGAGGGCAGTGGGGTAGTTAGGCATCCAGCCGCCAAAGTCATACTGGGGGGAAAGAATTTGTGAGAAATAGGGCTGTCACTTTACGTTCGAAAATCGATTGCACAATCGATCGGACCAACCAACGCAAGTTTCGAAAACGAAAATAGGGAATCGATTTTAACGGTCTTTTCTCGGAGCGCGTCCAGCTCGTCATGTTATGCCCGCAGCGAACACGCGTCACACAGCAACTGCAGGCTCTGACAAACACGCATAACAGCAAATGATCCTTCTGCATAATGTGTCTCTTTTTACTACAAAACTGTGAATTTTCCCGGTATTCAGACAGTTTCATGCATTCAGATACAGATTCGGGCTACGGTCTACAAACGCCTACGTAGGCGAAATTTGTTTGACATTTCTAATCGTAAACACAGCCATGTTGAAGCCTGCAGTAATGTTTTTCATATATGCTGCTATGGCAGTCCACTCTGCTTATTGCTTTTCGAGAATGTTGCACTAGTCATTGTGCGCGAAACTTCACGCCAATAAATCATCAGAAATATTGCTGACTTGAGCGCGTCAGGCGCGGCACGCCCTCTTTACGTTCGTCTTAATGCCTGTTAGTTGTCCGTGGATTTGCCCATATTTGGCTTTTTTTTTTTCAATTTTCGATTTTACAATCGATTCAATGAACACTTATGTCTCAAAAATCGAACAGGATTTTTTAACAAAAGTGACAGCCCTAGTGAGAAATGTGATATACAAGTCAAATATTCATAAAGAATAACAAGAGCGCATAATTCACATTACTTAGGCCATGGAAAGTGGATATTGACAGGTTTTTCTCGTCGTCCTGGGCTACTTGCTCTAGGGCAGTGGTTCTCAAACTTTTTAGTCATGCCCCCCTTAAACACAATCTGGTGACAAGTCAACAGTCTTAAGAAGAATGATTCAGTGGAATTGGTGCTGCTTTATCAAGGCAGAGCGCAAACCACTATTCACGCACTTGAAAGCCGTTGTAACGTCTGTGTTCTGTTTTTCTGCTGATCTCCTGTGCACTTAAGAGAACCGCTGCCCTAGGAGGTTAAAGCTTCTTGAGGTAATGTTACAGTAATAACAGAAACAGTTTAAAGTAGAGTCTGCAAATATGGGTTCGTGAAAGGTTGTTGACATTTGAGCTCAATATCAAGAAAGTGAAAACCCTCCCCTTAATGCTGCTGAAGCTTGATTAGCTGGGATTGTATATAACTCGGTCTATATGTTTGTTTCCCAATCAGAGCCAGAACAACAGAGGGTTTTTGAGCTCGAACACTGAATGTCACTGTAGCTTGCAGTAGAGATGAAACAAGATCTAAGTGCGGCAGTCTTAAACTTTAATTACAAAAACAAACTCAAATCTTTACAAAACAGAATGTCATGATCAGGAATAGAACAACCAACTAAACAAGACGTTAGAACTGACAACTGGATACGACTAAACAGGGCTTAAGTACACCACAAACAGAGGAACTAATGAGACTATTTAACAAGACACACCTGAACTAAGGACTCTAATCAAATCTGTAACGGAGGAAATCATGGAACGGAGGAAGACTGAACTAATTAAAGCCAGGTCAGTAGTATCAAATGCAGCACTAAGATCGAGTAACACTAAGGCTATGTTTACATGTAAACGATCTGAAGAGAAAACGCAAAAGTGCCGTTGCGTTATCACTTTTTATTCTGCTTTTAGACGAGCGTTATGGGGGGGAAATCTGCGTGCATATGGTGACGCAAAAGTGTGTGAAATTCGATGTAGTATGCACTCCAAGCGGCTAGATGGCAATGTGAAGCACTGCCACACAACAACACCAAGTCCGCGCGTCTAGCACACTTTTGCGTTTTTACCCTTTAGACGGGAACGCGACGGTGGAGCGTTTTTAAGATTTCCACTCTGGAGGGTGGTTTCACTTTTTTGCGTTTTTAAGCCCCAAAACGCCGTCACCGTCTAAACGAAAGGCACATCTGATAAAATATTTTTACATTTTCACCCGCGAGCGTTCTCGGATGATCGGATGACAAGAGCAAATCATTTGTGACTCTAACGAGAGCTGACTCAGTACTATGGTACGGTCTAAATCCGGACTGAAAATCCTCACAGATATCATTTCTTTCTAAAAAGGAACATAGTTGTGAGGATACCACCTTTTCTAGTATCTTTTACAGAAAAGGTATGTATTAAACCTAGTATGTATTAATAATGGGGATGGTACAAGAATAAATGTTATAAATGTGAAGGAGACAACAGTTGATATTACAGTAGTATCTGAATCAATAGCAGGGGTATGTTGGTGGGAAGTTAAAAAACACGATTGGGAGTACAATAAGGCTACCGAACAAGCCACTGAACTGCCCCTCCAAACCCCCCACAGGCTATCTGAGTTTGAGACTGACTTAAAACAAAGAGAAGTCGCAATTCACACTTAAATCGCTATTCTAGACATTAGCATTAGGCTATTAAAGTGTTTATAATGAAGGAATTAAATTATTTAAGCTACATGTAAGTAATATTTCTATCATATATATATGTATATAATTGACCCACACTCCTAACTAGCAGGTGGCGGTAATGCACCTAAAAGTTGTATGCCAACCGCCATAAACAAGCAAGAAGTTGCTTGTCAGACAAACATGATCCTCGCTGTAAGCCATGTCACACTGCAAGATCTCAGTTGTCATAAATATCAGACTGTACGACAGTCAAGACGTGTTAAAAACGTACGAATGCAAGAAAACTCGTCAGGAGTTTTACATCATCAATCAATGACGCTGACAGTGAGCTGCGTTACACGTTACAGGATTGAAATGGGGGCTACAAAGAAATCTCTAACGTTAATTTTGGTCATGGCTTGTCTTGAAAAACAAAGACTATTTGACGGTCGTCATAGGAGAAGTCACACTGCAGGACTGAGATTCAAATCTTCTGACACTGCCAGAATTCTGTCGGTGGTAAAATGTGATCGCAGCGGTCAGAAGTCAAACTAACGATCAAAGACTTCAGATTTTAGCCAAAGATCAGAGGAATCTTTTAGGATTTGCTGAATTTCTCTCAGACGGCCAAATCGTGGCCAAAATCGCACAGTGTGCACTCGGCTTAACACACAGGCCGCAAAATATGGGAACAGAACTATACACATGAATCAAAATACATGAACACGTGACACTCAGCGTACAGCTAGAGGAATGTGTGGAGCAATTCGCTGGATTTGAGGGAAAGTGTATGAGATTAGGATCACGGACTGCAGCTTTAATGGCTCTGTGTGATTGGAAGTGAATTGACTTGTACTAACTGACCTGTCCACTGTTTACAGCAGCATGTTGGGCTGATGCAGTGAAGATCACCATGGTGACAAACTTGATAAGCTCTTTCAATGTCTGAAAAGGTGATGGTATTCCTGTAAAGAAGAATGAAAGGCTGTTTCTGTGAGGAACTCAGTTTAGGATATTTATACATGCACTCACTCACTCGCACTCACACACACACACACACACACACACACACACACACACACACACACACACACACACACACACACACACACACACACACACACACACACACACAGAGAAATGGAAAGTGGAGCCATAAACCAAACTTTGACCTGGTTAAATTGTGAATTACAGTGGGGTTTACAAAAGAGGTTGTGCCTCAAAGCAAATATCAAAACTTATTGATAGAATAGATAGATAGAATAGATGGAAAATCTATGATTCTATATACCTTATGCTGTGCAAATACTAATCTGAACACACACACACAAAAGAAAGGAAACCTTTGTTGGATTAAATGTCCTAATATGGCAACAATTCCGTTGGAAATGCATACTCATTGGTTCCTACTACTTAATTCTGAAAAAACAGAGATTCTAATTATTGGACAAAAAACTTCCTCACGTAATAATCTAGAATACTGTCTAACACTTGATGGCTGCTCTGTTAAGTCTTCGTCGTCGGTTAGGAACCTGGGGGTGCTCTTTGATACCAATCTTTCATTTGAAAGTCACGTGTCTAGTATCTGTAAAACTGCATTTTTCCATCTTAAAAATATATCTAAATTACGTCATATGCTCTCATTGACAAATGCGGAACAATTAGTTCATGCTTTCATGACATCAAGGCTAGATTATTGTAATGCTCTACTGGGTGGTTGCCCTGCACGCTTAATGAACAAATTACAGCTAGTCCAAAACGAGCGAGCTCTTAACGCATTATAGTCTTTCACGTCTACTGTGATCTCAAAATTCCGGCCAGTTAATAATACCTAGAATGTCAAAATTGACTGAAGAATGGCGTCTACGCTAATTTTAGTGTCTTTGTTTATCCCAAGGTTTTCCCGCAGCCTGCCGGATCCAGGCCGTATCCAGATCTGATGAAGGATCTGCGCCTGGACCCGATGTCATAGCGGGGTGCTGAAGTGCCAACTAGTCTCTCCTTAAGGAGGATCCCTTTACCACTCTACAGATAAAGCGTTGTGGGGAAAATGCGGTTTGCGTATCTACCCCGAAGTGACAAAATTCTGTATCAAAAATGTTAAGGCCAGACAAGCAGTTTTTTAAGGCTTGGTTTGTAGGGAATTACAAACCTGCGCACATATATTCAAACGCGCATACCAATAGACTGAACTCGTAATACGCATGTGCGCCATCAGCGTTTCTCACAGGTTTCACGTTTAAAGTCTGTGTAGAGTTTCCTGTTAGAATGGTGTCGTGTTGGCGGCCCCTAATTTAATAACTAATGATCGTTGCGACCGAAGTGAATCAATCAAATTAACTTTAGCTGGAAAATAACTTTATTCAAGAACTGCTATAAAGCCAAAACAATCTCTGTTACTTTAAACTATCCTTGTATCTCTGTAAAGCCGCTTTGGAACAATCTACATTGTTAAAAGCGTTATATAAATGAAGATAACTTGACTTGTCTAGACACATTTTTATCCCACCAGAAATCACACTTGCAGCATCTTCAACTGCAACAGCCCTGATAACGGACTGATAACAGACCTGAGGAATGTCTTTCCAGGAAGCCATTGGTGAATATCTCACTGATCCAACGCTGCAGCTCTGTGTCCTTCTGCACGTCTTCATCATGTTGATAGTAGTGTGACAAGAAAGCTGCAACAAACCTGTAAGCAACCTCACAGTCAGATGTTTTCCAGGTTTACATATTTACAGCTTTACTTTTTTTTGAAGATTTGCTTTGCATTTATTTCTTAAGCAGGAATTTATTCAAAGCGACTTACAACACAGTACATGTGCAGCATGTGCTTACTGACTACACCCATGAACCTGTATAATTGACGATGTATTTGTTGAAATATGAATCAGAAATTGCACCAGGATGTATTAGTTCAGCCCTAAAAACTGGATGTATTATGTAACACACACACAGAGAGAGAGAGAGAGAGAGAGAGAGAGAGAGAGAGAGAGAGAGAGAGAGAGAGAGAGAGAGAGAGAGGCATAATGCCTATCAATAAAACACTAGACTAAACTCCACTGGTAGTCATACTTGTTGATGATATTCCACAGTATCATCCCATCATCTCTGTAGTAGTAGCAGGGCACAGTCTCCAGGCCTCTCTCAGAGATGTTATCGGGAAGACAGAGGGCGCTGTAGGTCAGGGAGGCAGTAGCACGCTTCAGCAACTCTTCCAATGACTCTCCACCTACTCCTGCATACTAAGAGTGGTATCATTAATGGAGAGAAGACATGACAAAGTTAGGTCAAAGGCTACTGTATAACAAAGTTCTGTCACCACAAATCCCATAATAATTTCCACATTTTTAAATAAAAAATTATAAATTTAGTAAAGGCAATCTAGCAATCTTTTACTAGCAATTTAGCAATCTACTGTTCAAGATGTCAGTCATCACAGAAAACATTAAAGAGCCATTAATGTATTTTTTGTACCAATCTTACAAGATATGTTTGCAGGTACATAGGATAGTGAACTGAATTCAACAATGTATTGGATTATAATTGAAGACTGAACCTTTAGTGCTCTTTAACCATGACATATGCATACCATTGTAATGACCCCATCCGTGGATATCAGTCGACTCCGGGCCATGATGTTGATCTGGAGCGTGTATCGCATATGGGGAAAGAGGAGCTACAGAAGGAAAAGTAAGTTAGAGATTAGCATTCACTGCCTTCACATTCTTTGAAGATAAAAATATATGAATAAAGAATGAATTTTAATTTCTTGTCTGTGAGTGCGTGCGTTATTGCACCTGCGTGTGTACCTGTACCTGCAAGCCTGCTTTTGTATGTGACTTCCAGTTATTCTTACATGAATTACAGAATAATTACATTTGAGAGAATGGTAAGATCCCAGCGGGCACCTTGACATCAATTTGACATTAACAAATAGTCAAGATTTTGACCACCATGTATGACATGTATGAATATGCATATTTTCATTATATTTTGTAATTATTTCCTTGTGGTTGAAACGATGCCCAACAAAGGTATCAATCTGACATGTTTTTTCTGGTCCCTACATCTCAGGTCAATATCATTGACATTAAATCGATGTTGATTTGATGTCAGGAAATAAGACATCAAATTGATGTGAAATTTATGTCAAAACAATGTCTGAAAAAGTATATTTATTACTCATTGTAAATCAATGTGACTCATTTTCAACATCTAAAAGACCTAGCCTAAATGATCTTGAAAGTTGTAGGCGGATTGGATTTTGGTTGAAAATGAAAGTGGTGTTGACGTCTAAATCCAATGTTTGTTTGACGTCAAGCTCCAGCGTTGGGCAGTCGTTGAATTTTGGTTGGAATAAACCAAACAAAAAGGTGAAATGCATGGCCACTTATTACCAGCTTCACTTAAAACTAACCAGATTTACTTTATTTAATTTCCGGATTAAAGAAATCATATTTTGTATTTTAAAGTCACCATGATGGTGGTTAGCGTTTGCTTTAGTTGTGCTCTTGACCCTTGACTGTTTATTATAAACTTTTCTCTGACTGCTATAATTGTGTGTTTATAAAGCACAATTGTTAAGCACAATTGTGTGTTTATAAAGCACAATTTTCTCATGTAAAGCCATGAGAAAATGAGATCAGGTGATGTTGGCTGTTTATTGATGATGAATATGATGACGATATCATCATGTAATTGCATGAATCCCTGATCTTATTCAGTGTCTAATGCTTTGATTATCTAGGACTTGTGGTTTTAATATTGTTTTATTCATAATAGAAGTCATTTGATTCTACAGCATATCTAGCAGTGTTGTTTATCAAATAATATACTTGGTTTTTAAAAACTATTTAGTACACAAAAACCTTTCTTCTATGGCATTACTTAGACGCACACAGACATCAAGAAACAGCATATGAATCTCAACAATGGTGACAATCAAACTAAATATTCAGATAATCAGATCAACTCCAGCTGCATAATTTATTAAAGCCGCAATGCATGCTGGGAGATAAGGGTGAGCTTTGATTGGTGGTACCCAGCATGCACTGCATGAAGCATTTCATTGATTGTCACCATTGTTGAGAGTCATACACTGATTCTTGATGGCTAAGTAATAATGTAGAGGAAAAAGTTTAATGCACTAAATGTTTTTAAAATCCTTTATATTATTTGATAAACAACATTGCTCTCATGCTGTAAAATTAAATGGCTTCTATTATAAAACATTAAAAACACAAGTCATATATAATCAAAACATTAGACACTAAATAAGATCAGGGATTCAAGCAATTACATGTTGATATCATTGTCATCATCAATAAAGAGCCAACATCATCTGATCTAATTTTCTCATGGCTTTTTTAGCTACAACAAATGTGCTTTATAAACACACAATTATAGCAGCCAGAGAATTTTTTATACTAAAAAGTCAAGGGTCAAGAGCACAACTAAAGCAAACGCTAACCACCATCATGGTGACTTTAAAATACAACTATTGATTTCATTAAAACAGAAATTAAATAAGTAAATCTGGTTAGTAATAAGAGAAGCTGGTAATGCTGTTTGTGGAGTTGTTTACTCCTCCCCTGCTGAGATCGTCACAGATTTAACCCTCTGGGGTCTAAGGTGTTTTTGGGGTCCTTGAGATGTTCTGACATGCCCTGACATTTTTGCTTTTTTCAGTTGCTTATAAACATATTAATGGCAAAGGTGTAAATTCACTCTATCTAGCACAAACAGGACTACCATCATATGTGAGCACCATGCATGTACATGTTTGTATTTTTGAGAGAATAATGTTTATGCATGGTTATTGAAAAAACTAAAAACTAAAGTTTCTGAAATAAGGCCATAAAACACATTCTAAATATGTGTCAATAAGACTTTTGACTAATGGATGTCATCGCCTAGAGTTTTTTCTTCATTTTTTCTTGATCCTGCCTAATCATTCACATAACACAATGCATTGATTTAAATTTTGCAAAACACTTTCTGTCTGGAAAGGCAATATGCGGAGTGGGCATCAACGATCATGCATATTTAGTGGTTCGCACCTGGAGACAATGGGGCCCGCATACTTAATGAGCCATTCATTCAGGTGTGTCACAAGAAAGAATGCAAGAGCAACAGTTGGAAGCATCTCGTGTTTTTTTTATTTTTCCACAAATTGTGCTTGCAAATTGGCCTATAATATCAAAAGGAAAACATGTCTAGTAATTGTGCAGTTAATTCTCATACTGTATTTTCAGTTTTGGAATATTTATCCTCTCCCCAAATTTGTCACTAATAAAACACAATAAAATTTTTTAAAGAAAAGGCTTATATTTACCTTTTATTAGTTTGTTTACATCTACCTTGTATTTTTATTTATTTTTTTATTAAAAAGGTTACAATTACAACAACAATTCAAGTGTAATCTTTCTTTGTGAAAACTAAAGTATACATTTTATCATACATATTTCAAAGTTAAGGATTCATTACTTGAATATAGGTGTAAACACTATAACATATTATTTGATTATTTTTGACAAAACATACTATATTTAACATATGAGCAAAAATTGGCAAACAAAAGCTTATTTGAGGTGGCAGATATTTTACAGTAAAAATGTATAATCTATCCAAAACTAATCAATGAAATGTTGTCTTTCATATGTCTGTAACATAGTAACTTTCGTTTTTATTATAAGAAATATAAATGTTAATTTGCAGTTTAATACGTTGCTTATACAAATACATTTTATTTCAACATATTTCACTCGATTTTTACTCAGTAGCCTATAGCAATACAGTTTGCTAAAAGCGAAACATTCACAGACAGAAACGATTCAAATTTAAACCGTCTTTTGCCAGTTGTGGTAAACAGCGGCATCTCTGCCGTTCATTCATTCATTCATGCACAGATACGCGCCGCACTTGAGAATGAAAAAAAAAACTTACTACATTATTCCATAGCCTCGGATCTGTTGCTCCTCGTACTTCTGAGGTAAATTTTCCATTATAGTATTATTCCTCACAGCGCTGCGAGACTGTGTAAACAAGTACAATGATCTGATGTGTTTTCTCGAGCTGATGTGGGCGTTCACAGTTTGCGTGGATTGCCTCAGACATTTGCGTTTGAATAGCGTGCGCTCTCCGGGGCGGGGTCACATTACATCTGAATGAGCTCTAATTAGCTCGACTGGAATCGCTCTCTTTTAATACAGATTTCACAAGATGAGAATATTTGTTTTTTATATAAATTACTTCATTTAAAAGAAGAGAATTCAAGCTTCATGCCTGTGTGTCTGTATGTCTGTTTGACTGAGTATTCGCTGAGTTATGGTTCATTTTCGGACGCGTTTCAGAATGGACTACACGGACAGAGAGAAGGCAGAACTCGCTTCGTGTTTATTTTTCTTTATTTGGCGAAAAGCACAACACTTTGTTTTTATTGTGAGTATACACAAAAATAATACACACTTAACAGGATTGATTGATGTATAACACAAGCATATAAGATAAAAAGTGATATTTTATTTTATTTATTTGTTTTCACTGATAAGGAAAAAAACGAGCCTATCGCGCCGGCGCGATAGCCGACCTCAGGGGGTTAATGTGCTGCCATGCATGTCACATTTTTTTGCGATGGTTATTCCAACCAAAATTCAACATCTATCTGACATTGGAGCTTGACGCCAAACAAACGTTGGGTTTAGACGTCAACTTGACTTTCATTTTCAACCAAAATATGATGTCTGACTGACGTCACATTGACGTACTGTGTTTTCTGGGTGTATAATTGACATTAAATGCTAACAAAGCTTGACATTGTAATGACAGCAACATCATGACATCTTGACGTCAAATAACTGTTGAATTGACATCAAATGCCAACAAAGCATGACATCAAAATAACATCAAAATGACATCAGCAGAGGTCAAAATCTTGACATCAAATTGACATCGACACTTTGACATCAATATGACTTTCATTTTTGACCTATTTCGTGACGTAATTTTGACATCAGTGTTGACGTCATATTGATGTTAAATTGACATCAAATGCCCACTGGGATGGAGATGAATGGGTTTTAGTAAGACATTACTTGTACCTAATGTTCTGTGTAGTCTGTGACCAGTGTTGGGAACGTTACTTTAAAGGGCACCTATTATGCCTCTTTTCACAAGATGTAAAATAAGTCTCTGATGTCCCCAGAGTATGTATGTGAAGTTTTAGCTCAAAATACCCAACAGATATTTTTTTACAGCATGTTTAAATTGTCATTTTTTGTCTGTTTTAGTGTGTATCCCTTTAAATGCAAATTAACTGCTCCTGCCGGCCCAGGGGGTGGAGCCTCACGAGCTTGTGCTCAGCTATTCGCGTCCGGTGTGAACGCACAGTCAGAGACAGGACAATCTTATAATATCAGAACAGAAACTCTCAGAAGCAGTGTTCATTTCGACTCGGAGTCGGACAATAATGCCCACAGAGCCAGAGGATATATGCTGTATGGAGATAGAACAGGTATAGTTTAGTTTAATTATGGTTATAATTTACTTGTCATCTGCTTTTATCCACTATTAATACAAGCCTGCTGTAGCAAACCCCGTCCGAATGATGACCAAAATATACTGATGAGTTCAGTGAAGTTTATTGTACATCACACAAAAGATCGCACTTTCATTTCTTCCGTGTCCAGTCACGTTAGGCCTGTTGCTCCGGAGAGTGTAAGCTTGATCACAAACAGTACAGATCCGTCCTCGAGTAACAACAGGAGTAAATGAAGACTGCTATGTTCACTCTTACATCCATCAACAACACACCTCAATCGCTTAGGAGACATTCTGGTCTACAGCTGCTCAAGCGTCGAACAATGGCGGACTCTGTGTCCAGCTCACTCAGTGCGGGGCTATGCCCAAACTGAAGTGTCAATCAACAGTCGTGGGAGGGGCTTGTGCAATTCTACGTCACATTGCGCCAAATCTGAGAACAGCTCATTCTGAGACAGTGCTTATGATTTATGGGGATTATAAAAAAAACACTGGGTGGATTTTTATCATTCTAGGGTGGTTTTGCTCACACACTGCCAACACACATTTATGTTCAAACACCATGTAAAAGTGAATTTTGCATAATAGGTGCCCTTTTTAAAAAAGTAATTAGCTATAGTTACTCACTACTTGTTCCAAAAAGTAACTGAGTTAGTAACTGAATTACTCTATAATAAAAGTAACTCGTTACCAGGGAAAGTAACTATTTGCGTTACTGTAAAAAAAAAAAAAAAAGTTGCTATTATGTCAAAGAATTTGGAAACACTTTGCAGTTTGAATGTCCTGTATAAACAAAATTACGGAATGTTTTTGTTTCCACTGTTCGATCGCGTCCGCGCCTCACACACACACACACACACACACACACGCACGCACACAAATGTAAACACTTTGCGCCTTTTCGATCGCGTCCGCGCCTCTCTTTCTCTCTCTCTCTCACACACACACACACAACACATTCCAGCATTCCAATCTTTACATCGCAGCCTGCTCCAGAGCCATGTTCAGAGCTAAGGCGGGGCTACAGATTAGGTGTCCCTAAAGAACCCGCGTATAACAGTAGTTCCGCATTACATTAATTAATTTGCACGCGAGTTTTATTTATTTTTATACCGTGTATTCTCCGTGTAAATGTATGCACCAAACCATGACGCCCGTACGGGTACATGTACCGTTCCACCCCTAGTTCTTGCCTTTGACCTCAATGAATTTGAAGTAGTGCTTATATCTCCACCTTGAAAATGCCAACTTTTTATCGGATTGCTCCTGACTCGCCATCTCTGCTGCTTCATTGAATCTCTGTTTAGCGTGTGTGTGTGTGTGTGTGTGTGTGTGTGTGTGTGTGTGTGTGTGTGTGTGTGTGTGTGTGTGTGGGGCGCGTGTGCTGGCATGTGTGTAAAAAACACTGGCTCTGATTGGCTACCATGAAACTCATGACTCTGCCTTAGCCAATCATAATCGCTTACCTCGTTATTAACCCACCTCCTCACTAGCTGTGCGAGCCAGGGGTGCGTTCGGATTACACAGTTTATTCAATCAATGCATAGTAACGCACCGCATTTAACGTCCAGTAATGTTAACGGCGTTGTAACGACGGGAAAAGTAATTAGTTAGATTACCCCGTTACTGAAAAAATAACGTTGTTACCTATTCCAAACACTGTCTGTGCCCACAGGCTTTAGATATCTCAGTCTCGCTCTCCAAAAGGCAAATAATGAAGGGCAGGCTTTTTCACAAAGCCACATCTCTGAGGTAAAATAAACAGCTGTGACCACAGACTACAGCTGGAAAACTCCCCTGCCTTCAAATAGTATAGAAGTAACCTACATTATTTAAAGCTACACTGTATAATATTTTAAGTTGATTTTTAACAAAAAACACTTTGTTCTTTCAAAATTATACATTCTCATTAATGTGTAATAACTTCAACTAATTAATTATTCTTGTAAGTGTATAATCTGCTTTTTAGAATACATACGAGCGAGTCGCTCGAATGGCGGAAGCCATGTTGCACATCCATCTTGAAAATACATTAGACAAAGAGGGACATACCTGGAAATTCAAGCTTCGCCTTTCGCGTTTTTACACTCAGTGGCGCCGTGACGAATGTGAGGGGGAGATTACTCGCGACTGCCGGCAGATTTGAAATAATACGGCCACCATAGTAGTTAAAACGCCCTCGAAATGGGAGGGGCTAGAAAGTAATATTCAGCTGGTAGTCATATTCAATTTCACCGCTAGATGGGAGAAAATCCTACACAGTGTAGCTTTAACTCTCTATCATGCTTTCTCTCTCTGTTTTTCTCTGTGGATATGGCATGTCTGGAACACGGCCCGGTTGTTCTATGAGCCCTCGCCGTTCACACGTCAAACCAACTCATGCGCGACAGATTCAATACCTTGTGGAGAGGATGTGAAGAGGGAAGATTGCGCAACGTGGCCACGGTGAACACCTCCGCCAGCAGGTGAGTCCTCAGCAGGTGAAAGTCCACCTCGTGAACGCCAAACTCTGCGTTTCGGACGAAGATCTTGGCCAGTTTCCAGTCGGCCTCTGAATCCGTTGGGAGGAAGATGGGGTTGTCTTTGCTGGGCTTTTGCCTTAACTGTGCACATTACATTTGAACATCCGTGAAAATGGTACAAACGGTTTCTGAGGGAATCTGGGTAATTATTTTTAAAGACATTGACATCTAAAAAAAAGGTTTATTTAATTTTTAATCATTCAGACATGTTTGCCTACTCATCAGTTGTACATTATATATCACCTTTTCTTTGTTTCTTTGTAATAATTTGGTTATTTACCTCATCTTTCAAGATTTATTCATCTGTATTTAATTTAATAAAGACTGACCACGTAGTTCTGTTTGGGTCAAAGCAATTCGATGTCACCCTGGGATATCGCTTCTTGAGCATTTCCCAGCTGAAGCCAATTCTATTCCCTCTACATGCTCAAGGAGCGATATCCCATACAGCGTGATGTCTTGTGTTCTCCCTCAAAGAGCCGAGGTTTTATTCATAACCTGTGGATTTCTGCACTCCGGATGCAAGATACGCACCTGAATGGCGATGGGCTTCATCATGCCTTCAGGGTTGCAGTACAGCAGGACCAGGGGAGCCGTGAGATACTGCTTCCTGCCACTGACAACATTCCCCACCAGCCCGTCCAACATCTTATAGTCAGACAGGAAGATGTTCCCTTTCTGGGTATGGGGGTAGATCACACCAAAGAATGAAGAAACCCAGGAAATGAGACAAAACCAAAGCAAACCAGACCCAGTCATTCCAAATCATTGCCATTAGCAAGTAGCGTACCTCCATCTCCTGCTCCAAGCTGCTCCCTCTTAGGGTGTCTTTGACCATGTCATCTGTGACGGGGAAGTTCTCAGGCAGAGTTGAGCAGCGCTGGATCATCATGGGATTGAGGCCATTCAGAAACTGGTAGCCAAAGAAGTCATCCTTATCCCAGTGCTCCTGACAGTATTCTGCAAAGCATGCTGTGTCAGAACATATCCCTTACGGAACGAAAATATATTTCCAATATATGAATGATCAATATAATAAATGGTTTAACAGTATATTTGAAAATACACAGAATAATATAGTGTGTTAATATATTACAATGTATTGAATAATACATAAGGAATTGCCGCTTTTCATATATTGAAAAATATCGGACAACATATGTACTAATATATCATAATGTATGTAACTTTATATTCAGTAATACACTTCATAATATATAGATATATATGTGATTAGATATGGTACTGCATGTGTAATATATTGCAGATATATTAATAATTACTCATACAACTTAAACACACATATATAGAGAGAGAGATAAATATAGAATGTAATATATTTCTTATATATTTTTTAATTAATTTACATTATAAGTGTTTCATATTTTCAAGCTAATTAACAAAAGCACAAGCACACCTGCATGTACTTAAGTATTTATCCAAGAGACTATCACTGTGCTGAGGAGTGCACAGCCATTACTTTGTTAAATATAATAATTATAGTTTAAATGATCTATGGCCAATCATCAACCGAACCACAGGCTCTACTCTTCAGCACAATGGTAACTCCAAAAACTCAGATATACCAGAAAACCTTTCTAATTAAAAAATAATAGAACAATAAACACCAACAGATCTCAGCCCTATATTAATATTGAGCAGAACACATTAAATAACACTTAATTTGAACATTTGCTCTCCTTTAACAGTAACAGTTAGGGAAAGATTTTTTTTTTTTTTTTTTTTTGCAAATCTGAGCCCAGACGGCCTGGGTAAAAATAATGATTTTTTTTTTTTTTTAAATCAATATTACCTTTTGAGAGGTCTAACTAGGGGTTTTTAGGGGTGCTGAATCTATCCCAGCCATTAGGTTTGAGTAAAAATGACTCCAAGTCCATACAGAAATTGTTTTATTGAACAATTACAAAACAAAACTTCCTAAATCAGTTTAAAAATGAACAAACCTCATCCAACTCCCCTGCATCTTCCTCACTCCTGTTATCATCTGGCTGGTTGATGTTCTGGCAAGAGTTACCATGACAGTTCCCACAAACAGAAATACGCTTGACGCCTGAGAGTGTCACATTCCCCTGCACAGTTGCAGCTGACAAACTTCAGAAGGTAGTCCAGTGCAATGGGATCTGTTGTAGGGACTGGTGCATAACCTTGTTCTCCTTGTTTCCATCCATACTCACGGACATCCAGTGATGGACTTTGTCTGAGAAACTGCCTCCGACTACAGGAGCTGCAGCACAGCACTCTCTGCGGGCATATCTCCAGACCAGAGATCGGCTACTGCTTCAAAGTCCATCACTGGATGTCCTTGAGTATGGATGAAAACAAGGAGAACAAGGTTATGTGCCAGTCCCTACAACAGATGCTATTGCGCTGGACTACCTTGTTTGTCAGCTGCAACTGTGCAGGGGAATGTGACACTCTCAGGTGCTGCTGTAAAAAGCAAGGGGTCAAGCGTATTTCTGTTTGTGGGAACTGTCATGGTAACTCTTGCCAGAACATCAACCAGCCAGATGATAACATGAGTGAGAGAGATATAGGGGAGTTGGATGAGGTTTGTTAAATTTTAAACTGATTTAGGAAGTTTTGTTTTATAATTGTTCAATAAAACCACTTTTTATGGATTTCTGTATGGACTTGGAGTCATTTTTACTCAAAACTAATGGCCTCTCCAGGCGTTTCCCCGAGGATTTGGCCGTGGATAAATTGGGAGGTGTTACTAGACACCTATAGGAACACATGCTAAAAAAAAAAGCTATTGGTAGGAATTTTTTTGCAGATTGCCAAAAAAAAAATGCCTACCTTTCCCTAACTATAAGAAGCAAAGCATGATGGGAACTAGAAATCTGTTGTAACTCATTCCATGAATGTGTGTGTGTGTGTGTGTGTGTGTGTGTGTGTGTGTGTGTGTGTGTGTGTGTGTGTGCGTGCATGCGTGCATATATATATATGTGTGTGAACATACATTCACATTTATATGGGAACATGTATGTGCAATATACGTACACAATAAAGGATAAAACTTTGTGAATATTACATGTAATGCTATTTTTGTCTTCATTTATAAATATTTTATATTCATTAATATATAGCCATACATGGTCAATGCATATATTGCAGTATATTAAAAAATATATAAGCACTAGTTTCCCATATACGGGAATTAATTATGTAATATATCGCATTATATTTTGCTGTATATTCCCATATAAATTTGTTACGTAAGGGTTGCTACATGTTATTTGCAATACAGTCATTTTGAACAGTTCATTCATTTAAGATGAGTACCAATGGTTTTCGATCTGTTTTCACAAATGATTGCTTCCAGCTGGCAAATGCTTTCCCACGATTTTCTGCTGTCAGCTAATCCAGCTAGCTTCAGAGCAGCTAACCTGCACACACAGAATACACAGGTACACAGTGCAAACATTAATAGTGTAACTAGCCTTGATATACTACCTATGGTCCATCCTAGCTTTAGTTGTGAGCATCTTTGTAGTTAATATTAGATATTATATCATTACTGTCTTGGAGACAAAGCTATTTTGCGAATGCCATCCACTTCCATGCAAAATACACTGACTATACATGGATCATGTTTTTAAATCAACACAGTTCATTTTTAACTAAAGTATACTTAAAGTTAAATCTAGCTTAAATATTCAGCATTTCCACCAGTGCAATCTATAACTAAAAAAACACCATATTTAGGCTAATCTACAAACAGAAAACATTGATACAGTCCATTGTCCTAACAATAATGGTGAAATGGTTAAGCTTGCTGTCATGGGCTTACTAACGAACTCTCTAAATGCATCTCTAGAGTTACCATTACATTATAGCCTGGATGCCAGCTGAACTTAGCCCCCCCCACAATATTTGAGGTCGGGAAGTTCGGTCTGGACTTGATCCGTTGCGGAGCAACTATGCTCGAACCAGAGCTGTTCGGACCAATCAAATTGTCAGGGCGGGCTTTATACGATGATGGACAGATGATCAACAGTAACGTAATCATCCACGTCACCAAAGAGCGCTTGGGTTGAATTCGTGACTGGTCAAGACTGTTTTCCAAAGATGGCTCCTGCCTGTATTCGCGAAGTGTACTGTCTTTATAAAGTATCTTCTTATTAAACTGTCTGTACAAAGTTCTCAATGCTTCGGTTTGCATGTAGGGACCCTCATTATGCTACCGTGTTAGGGTGGGGCTATTTTGAGCCTTGTTAGTGGTATTAACTAGCGCTTTCTTTTTACTTACCCTATGCCCTATATACTAGCGTTATAAGCTAATCTGTGGTTCGAGATAAAACTGGGTATATTCGATTAGCATGAAAACACATCCCAGAGAACGGTCAACTTGGTACCCATGTGTTATTAACCCCTAGGTTCATTTTGCGCCGGAATTGTCCTTTAAGCACGAGAATATGTCTTCTCCCTAATTTTTATGCAGAGTGAAACTACACCTGCTGCCGCTACCAATAATTGTGATCTGGAAGAGGAAGCCTATATGGCAAAGATTGACCATGAATAGGCCTACTGTCCATATTGCATGTAATTGAAATTAAAATAGAGTCGACACCTGTTCAGTTGTTTCCCTAAATTCTTAAATTCTTATGGTTGTGTTGTTCTAAAAACAAAATATTGGGGCCAGCAGACCCGTGAACACTGAACAGTGTGCAACAAAGACATGAACACTACAGGAGGGTTAAAATGACTTGGTCACTTACTGAGTTCCTGCGGTGAAGTAAAACTCTGTTTTCTTTGTGAAAGAGAATCGGACTTCAGGTGGCAGACAGAGGGGAGTGTCGCAATTGATAACTTGAGGCGTGTCCTCAGCATAGACACGCCAACTGGGGGTAGAATATTCAGCTGTACTTCAACGGAAGGAATTTAATTTCTCTGAATTTATTTTAATATAACACAGACACTTTGCTGTCACACCCGACTTGTTGCCCACCAACCTGAATAGCTTTTGTTGCTCCTCTAGATGCCTCATCCTTTGTTTTTGGGCTATTTGGTTGGTCTCCTGGAACACCAGTGAAGCTGAAATGCAAATGCCAACATTAATTCACAATCTAAATTTATGTTTGCAACCGAAAACATTTTTGAAAGAAAAAATGTAGGTTATATTTTGTGTATATATATATATATATATATATATATATATATATATATGTATATATGTATATATATATTGTTTCTTGACCACAGGACGATGATTTGTCATCCATGTAAAACATTTTTCATACACAGCAAAAACTCCAGTGTTAAATTAACTCTCCTGGGAGTTTATTTGACGCCACACTCAAGAGTGTTAAATTAACTCTCCTGGGAGTTTATTTGACTCCACACTCAAGAGTGTTAAATTAACTCTGAAGCAGTGTTAAAGTTAATGAGATAATTACGTGATTAATTGAGTGATGATTGAGCATTATTGAAGACACCTGATGATAACAACATTTTTCATAGACACTTTAATTTGATTACAAATGTGCTTTATTTGAAAAAGGTGAATAGTAGCATTAGCCTATAGCTAATACAGCACAGTCTTCTGAAATACATTAAAAAATATGTTTTTTTTAAAATATGCCATCACCCAATGAACATCACAACAATAGGCGAGTTTCCATTACATTTTTGAGAAATGATGGCGTTTCCATTAGGCTAACCGATGTTATGCGACTAAAACTTAATTTTTTCCTCTTGCGATAAGTAAAATCATTCCAAAAACCATTGCAACAGACGTTGGTGGGTTTATGTACTATATCCCAGCCACTGCACTGGCCATTATTATTAATGGAAGGAGATGTATGTGTGTTTTCAAAGCATTAATGGTGAGGAACGACCCTTATTATACTTGAGAGCGGCACATATGAGGAGTTTCTGGGTGTTTCTCCCTCAGATCTGCTTCGAGGTCTTGATTGTGGCATTTATTTGAGGTTTAGAATCCATTATTCCTGTAATTCTTTTGTCTTATATGAATTTAATAAAGAGCTCCGTCTCATATTCTGTCCAAACACACCGCGTCATCTACGTCAGGTGACTATAAATGCGCAAAAACTGTTTCCATTGCTAGCCTGGCTAACGTCAGACCTCGTCTCATTGAGACGTGGTCTGGGAACCACATGTTCATTTTCTCGTATTTGAGGCGTGGTTTACGAATGCCCAGAGTCGTTTATTGGGCGCTACGAATGTCTATCAAATGCGCCTGTACGTAGCTCATAGCCAATCGTTTCAATTATACCAGATGACGTATGTAGAGCGACAGAAATTCGACGAGGAAGAAGACGATGGCTGAAGAAGACTAAACTACTTAGAACACTATCTAAGGCTGCATCGAAAGGTAACTTCGCGTCTGATGCCATGTTGGACCCATAGATATAAACAAACTGCTTCGGTGTGTCGCATAGACGTCGTCATCATCTTGCTGCTCCCTCCCCGTTCTGTGATTGGTCCCCTCGCTGAGGCGAAAATCTGGTCCATGGTGTCCAGGCTGCCTAGCAGCGTGAATAAAATCGCACTGCGCGCAAGACATCATGGGGAAACCCAGGCTATTCCATTGCAATTTTGCAAAATATTTATTTTTCGAATTGCCTGAAAAACCACCTCATGTGAGCGTAAAAACTTTTTTGCAATAAATGTGAGTTTTTGCGAAATTGACATGTTTCCATTGGGCGTATAGTCAATTCGCAATTTCAATTTGTGCCATTTGAAGGGTAATGGAAATGCGGCCAATGACAGCCATGTAATCTCTAGTCCTGACCCTGTGCAGGAGTTATACTTTATTTGAGTTACAAATGATTAGAGTCCTCATTAGAGTTACAAATGATTTGCTCTTATCATCCGATCGTGGTTGTATCTTGCTATTAGTGTTACTCGATCTTAGTGCTGCATTTGACACTATTGACCACAACATTCTTTTAAATAGACTCGAAAATTATGTTGGCATTAGTGGAATTGCATTAGCATGGTTTAAATCAGGGTTCACCAATCTCGGTCCTGGAGGGCTGATGTCCTGCAGAGTTTAGCTCCAACCAGCTCCAACACACCTGTTTGAAAGTTTCTAGTATGCCTAGTGAGACCTTGATTAGCTGGTTCAGGTGTGTTTAATTGGGGTTGGAGCTAAACTCTGCAGGACATCAGCCCTCCAGGACCGAGATTGGTGAACCCTGGTTTAAATCACACTTATCTGACCGTTAACCGATCATACTAACCCTAACCCTAAACTGAGATTCTGATTATTGGACAAAAATCTAGAATACTGTCTAACACTTGATGGCTGCTGTGTCAAGTCTTCGTCGTCGGTTAGGAACCTGGGTGTGCTCTTTGATACCAATCTTTCATTTGAAAGTCACGTGTCTAGTATCTGTAAAACCGCATTTTTTCATCTTAAAAATATATCTAAATTACGTCATATGCTCTCATTGACAAATGCGGAACAATTAGTTCATGCGTTCATGACCTCAAGGCTAGATTATTGTAATGCTCTACTGGGTGGTTGCCCTGCACGCTTAATAAACAAACTACAGCTGGTTCAAAACGCAGCAGCTCGAGTTCTTACCAGAACCAGGAAGTATGACCATATTAGCCCAGTTCTGTCAAAACTGCATTGGCTCCCCATTAAACATCGCATACATTTTAAAATATTGCTGATTACAGTAGGTAGCCAACCAGAATGCCTATTACCGTCGAGCCAGCTGCCGCGGTGGTTTTGAAACTAAATGCAAATGTTGAAACTAAATGTTGTGGCAAAAATAAACCATAAACCATTTCAAAGTCATTCGCGAAATGACCGCCAGGTGGCGCAAAGGGATATTGTGCAAAACAGCAGCAATTGCCGCATTTTTCCAATTGCCGTAATGTAAGTGGGGTTAATGTCAATTAACAGTAAGGATGAAATACTACAACTATGGTAAACAGAATAGAATTTTTTCTACGGACAGAAAAATCGAATAAAAAGTTAAAAATAGAGACGAGAACAATATAGCCTATATTTCATATTGTAGGCCTAGACGTCGGTGGGCGACAAGCCTATTCCCCGGGGAGCAGCGCGATTAAAAAAAAAATGTAAATAAATTAATAACAAAAATAACAAACAGAAATAGATTATGTGCAATGAAGCTGATTATTTTTACTATTCTATTGAGGAATGAGACAAATGAAGAGCGCTTCTCGCTTGTGTGAGCGAACACACAGTGGAGTAACCAACGTTTGGGCATTTCACAACGAGTAAATTCATGGCCGAGTGGTAGAACGTATGTTTCGATCATTTAGATGACACGGGTTCAAATCTCGAACCAACTTTTTTTGTTGAATTAGCCTATTAATGCATTTTATAGCCTATTATTGATGCAGAGAGATTTTTCTAGTTCTAAAACTCAGTTACACCACAGTTTTTTGCTTGTATTTATAAAATAAAATTACCATGCATTTCCATTTTACACTAAGAAACAAAAATTATACAACAGAATGACTTTACATCTGTAGCCTATAATAATTCCAATCGTAATTTCAAAAGCAGTTATGTTAAAAAAAACATTTAACATATGGTTCCACAGTAATCAATGCTACTTCACCAATAGACCATATAAAATATATAAAATAAAGATATGCAACAGGCACGTTTAAACGACAAACAATAAAATCAGAACCAGTATTCTGTTACGTTCATGGTTCCAGTGGCCGTAATGCATGCTCGGCTTTTCAGAATGTCACAAAGCGGTTTGAGGATGTTTTGAATGAAATATTGAAGTTTATAATTAAGTGTTTTCACACACCACGACGAGCGGCGCTATGCATTGTTCTAAAGTCGGGTTTTATTCTGGCATGTTGAATTAGTGTTCGACAAACGCGGCGGCACGTTCATTTGGATTTATTTAACTCGAGTAAAATAAGTTAAGATCTTAACAGCTAAAATAACTTAATAGGCTACTCTGCAATTTTTCGGTCATACAGATAAGAGTAGAGTAGCCTACATCGTTCAAAACTGTAAACTTTTATTCATATTAGGCTAACGACAAAAGTTTGTCTGTCGTCTCTGTCTCCAGGAACTGCGCGTCACACAAATGAACCGAACGCCACTTGCCTCAGCTCAGTCACGATACGAAATTAATCGGCTATGTCTAAAGGCCCGTTCACACCAAGCACGATAACTATAAAGATAACGATAAAGATAACTATATATGCGTCCACACCAACGACCGATAACGGTCTTTTTATTCTAAGCACACGCGCGTCCGGATGATCCAGATCCATTTTAAATGCGCGAGACCTTTAAATTAGAGTGGATTCTGATTGGCTGTCAGTGTTTTATCGTTCGACAGCTGGAAAAAAATCGTTCTGAAAGTGATCCCAACGATATCGTTCCTCATATCTTTATCGTTATAGTTGTGGTGTGAACTCTGTTATTCTTTAATATGGAGAACGATTTTTAGAATTATATCTTTATCGTTATCTTTATAGTTATCGTCCTTGGTGTGAACGGGCCTTAAAGCCTGATTATGTAATCCATATGAAACCGAGAGGTACAGAGGATCTACTCAAACATGTTTAGCTATCATGTGAGCGCTTCCCAATGAGGAAAGGATGAGGAAAGGGGGAAAATCTCGCTCTAATTAAATGTAGGCTAAATCGCCCTGAATTAAATTGTAAAAATGTATTTATTCAATAAATAAAATTTATTTTTCAATGTTGCGATATTGTTAAAAAACATCTATAACAGAAATATTACTACATGTAGCCTAAATTATTTAATTCCTTCATTATCAACACTTTAATAGCCTAATGTCTAGAATAGCGATTTAAGCAGTGGCTTTATCGTGGGGGTGCAGGACAATAGGTGTTAATGTTCCGTCTTTCATATGGAGAGTGTCGGATAGCCAGCCTGATGAGCAGGCAAAGGCAACATTCTTTTAAGGATAAATCTCAAAATCTCCAAAAGTCCATATGTAGCCCCTATATCTTATTAAATTATAAATATTGTAGTTTTATTGATTGCATTTAAAGGTTGTCCACACACAATTTCAATTGAAGTGTTCAATCCAGTTGTTTCAATTGGTTTTGTTGAGTTTTAGAGTGTGTGAGCAGTGTGTGTGATTGTTAACAATCTGGCATTATCCAAACATGAACTGTTGATGAAACGCGTTCATGCCATGAAAGAATGGGAGTGAGCAGCAGATACAGAGCTCTTTAATTCGCGATCAACCTCGTTTTATTGTAAGGTGAATTCAGCAAGGCTTTGAAGCAACAAAGGTATTTTTCTTACAGTTTTTTCTTTTGTGATTTGTGTGGATGACACGCAGCGACATATACAGTATTATCAGCTGTATGATGAGTTTTTACCCTGAAATGTTTAATTTCGAGAGAGACCCGGCGCGCGCAGTGAGGGAGACAAAATAAACTTACTAAAAAGAGATCCAGCGCGAGAGAGAGGCAAAGAAAAACGCCTGTTCTTAATTTATGTTGCTCTGAACTATTTTCGTTTTGTACCGTTTTAATTTTTTAACTTAGCTGCAATTTCGTTGGCAATACACATGTAAAATGTCACAAGAATAAGATTCTGTGTTTCTTATTTTGCATCGCAAAGGGAATAAACTCTAAACTCGATGCAACCCTGTTTTAAATAAATAAACTGTCCCGACACTTTATTTAAACCTTGAAATGTGCGATGGGTTTTCAAACTTAATTAATTTAGTGTTCTTTTACATTTTTTTTTTTCTTTTTGTGTGTGTGTGTGTGAAAGCAATAGCCTACTGTAGGCTATTGAAAGTCTTTTTCTGATTTGTTCGATCTGTTTTGAAAAATGTCTTCCGTTGCTATGGCCGGGTATCACTGTCAGTCATCTCAATTTCGTGAATGATTCACAAAACAATAATTTAGCAGATTTAAAGACGAGCTTCATCATCTTCATTTTCTGGTGCAATCGGTTGACAGTCTTCCTTCATCAGATGTGTCGTCTGTGCAGAGGCTCAACTGGAATGTAGCAAATTTATGTTGTAATGTACAATTGATAATTAAACAAGATGCTTGACTTTAATAAACACTAAACAGTTACATATTTAAGCATCAAGAACGGAAAAACATAAACGCTGTCGCCCGTCGGCAACACTGAGATTCGATCTCAGATCGCTTGAAGCTCCGCGAGGCTCATGTTGATGCGTTGACCACAGAGCAATAGTCCGAATGCAGTCAAGTTAACGTCTATATGCTCTTGCAAAGCCTCGTTGATGTAGCCTGATATTTTTCATTATTAAATTTATTCAATTTAATTTCAGTAATTTCAGTATTGTGATTATGAATTTGTTCAATGTTTCATTTGAATTGATCTGCTACCAGCTTTCAATCGCTCTCAATGAGCCGCGGCGCAGCGGCAGATAGAGAGAATAAACTGACACTTTGCAAAGTCTGTGATTGTAGCGCCTCTTAGCGGTAAGAGGCTGCAAATACACACCCGCAATTTACCGCCGCGGGAACGGAGACAAGTAGTATGTTGAGGGTTGATTTGTGGGGAAGGACTACACGCCTGCACACATATATTCAAACTTTAGCTGGACAATAACTTTATTCTAGAGCTGCTATAGAGCATCACAGTCCCGCCCACAGCCGGTTCCGGAAGTAAAAATTCAATACAATTTCTCCATTGACAGTTGGGATATAAGCCATAAAAACGTAACCATACATGGTAGACTTAAAACCAGCTACGGCTGTACTAAGCGATTATATATGCTCATATAACCGCCAAAAGTTCATGGGGCACTAACCTTGTTTTGAGATAAATGCCTTTTATTCTGCAATATACAAAAGTGTGTGTGTGTGTGTGTGTGTGTGTGTGTGTGTGTGTGCACATGGTGCACAAACTGGAGTGCCTACCTTTAGCAGGTCTTAAATAGAGCTTCTCGTCCCAGTCAAGCCAGCAGTAGCACGGAAACAAAACCTCGTCTCCTTCTGGCGTGTTGATCGTGATCTTATCGCAGAACCACTGGTCGTATACAAGACCCATAAACGGCTTGGAGTAGAGCTTGACAGATATGAGCTCTCCCAGGGAAGCTTCACAGTGTATCTTAAATTCTCGCTTCTAAACAGACATATGTACAATGGCGTATTAGGGCCATTGTAGGTAAACAAATATATAATAATATGCAGTTGGGTTTAAAATTCAGAGAAGAAACATTTTTGTTTTTAAATTAAAAATTATTATTTTTATCATTACTCCATAAAACTTTTATACTCACTCTTTCAATTATCTTCCATTAAATGTAGCATTGACTGATAGTTTTTAGTCCAAAACTCCATACTGTTGGTTTAATTGGGTGCACTTACCTGTCCTCGCCAAAACCACCGAATGTAATTTAGAATCTTTTTCTCACTCTCGGCCTCAGTGCCACGCAGTTTGATGTAGATATGGCTGTAGGTGCCCGCCGAAAGCCTATCTCCTGTGTGTAACGTTACTGTGTAGATCACCATGGCTGTTCTGCAAAGTAAAGGACAATGATTTTTAAGAGATAATCCAAACATGATGAGACCACCAAAGAATATCCCCATGTCCAGAGAGGGAGAGAGAGAGTGCGTAAGTGAAAGAGAGAGTCTCACCTCGTACTGTATGAGAAGTCACAATGTTACTGCTGTAAGAACTGCAACAACTGTTGTAACTAGATTGATTGTAAAGAGAGAGCAGTTTATGTCATGGAGATTACAACAAAAATGAAATACATTTTAATTGAACACTCCGTTGCAAAGATCTTCAAAGTTTTATTACCAGGTTTTTACCAAAACAAGGACCTTGTTCCTTTCAAACTGACCTGAACAAGAAGAGGCCGAGCATTTTATAAGTCCCTTGTAATGTATTCATTTTCGTCATGGTCCAATCTAATGAGTAATACCTTCTTATTACAAATAGGGAAACATCTTCAAACTTAAGTTCATGATTGCTTGGAATGTTTCATAACACTGGCATTTCCCCCTCTGGGGCCTGCGGTGTTACCTGGGCCCTGGAGGTGTTCTGACACAATCATTTGTGCTTATCTCTGTTACTGGTGACATTTTCATGACGCAAGTCTGATTACACTGCACTGCATGATAAGGGCAGAATCGGGAAATATCTGGCCATGGTAAACTGCAGTGGAATTTCAGGTTTGCCGGATGTATGTGAAAAAATCCTGAGCCAAAGTACACAGAACAGTCAATTTCCAGAAATACCCAGATACTTGGTGTACACAGACATATACAGGAATACATGAAGTTTCACGGACATACACACATACACATACACACACACTATCACAATCGTGTTTTCATTTTATCTCTCAGTACGTCTCGTCTCTTTATACCGGACAGTCTGTTATTCATAATAGCTCCGCATATGTCGTTAAATAAAGCAACTCCGATTTTTCGAGAGCTTCCTCTGTTTGTCTGACTGAAAATATATAACTGTATTGGGAGAGAGTGCTAAAGCTCCTTGAGTCGTATTTTTGGTGGCATATTTGTAGAAATTATCATTCTTTCTAAATGTGATTTAGATTTAAGCCATACTGTCCTGTGACTACAAATAAACAGAAACAGACACGACTGAATAAATAGGCTACGTGTGTCCTCTTTCTTTTGTGAAATAACAGTAAACCACTTTATTTCTCTGTGATGTGCAATCTTGACACAAATTAATTCATCACGATAATGATTTGATAAAACTTGATAAATGATGGTTTGTGTGACGTTGGTTTTGGGCTCGGTGCTACAGGTCCGAGGCTATTAGCCCAGCCCGTTTAAAGCCCTGACTCGCACTGGCCCGACAGTGGAAACGCGGCTATTATGTCAACAGAAATAATGTTTGCAACTTAAACGCTTTAACAAAATCAATACATTTACATTTTTAACTTGCCACCATGCATTAATTCAAGTTGGTAACACAACTTAATTGAATTAGCAGGTTGGAGAAAAATAAAGATTTTTAATTATTCAGATTATACAAATTAGCACATATCTTGATCATTAATGCACATATGCATTTAATCATTGATATTTTAATTGTTTTCTTTAACCATTTTCGTAATCGATTAGTAATCGATTGTCGAGTTCACGCGCGTGATCATAGGTACTAAACCAATGCGCGTGAACTCGGCAATCGACTACTATGGACTTCCACTGAAAACAGGATGTAAACACAGGTATTTGCGCTGGCTGAATTAACATCACTTTTATTCATATCTTTCACATCTACTGCAGTCAGATTCACCGTGTTCACTCTGAAGGAATCACTCACAATGGCTGGGCACTTGTAATGACACATCAAGGATGTAAAGAGGCTAAAAGCAGGTTTAAAACTTGCCCCATTTAAGTCAACAGGGTGCACATTTTAAAAAGAGGATAACACGGTGTAGGCAACACCGATTTCTGTCGTTGTTCTCTGTGTTGACAGCACTCCAAATGTACAAAAAAATTAGCTCAATGTTAAAATTGACCGGAGTTCTCCTTTAATACATTTAACAGTAGCCTACGTCTTTTTCACTTGGGTAGCTTACATTTATTTAGTATAGGCCTATTTTATTAAGTAATTTAAACCTTAAACAACAACACTAAATAATAATAATATTAATAATATGAAGAAGAAGAACCAGGAGGAGAGAAGTTTTATTCAGTCACGAAACTGCTGATCCTCTGCTGTCGTCGCTTCAGTGATGCTCGCGCGCGTCAAAGCTCAGCTGATCGACGTCATCGGGTTTGAAAGTAACGGCTCCTCTCATCAAAGCTTCCGCCGTTTGTTCAGCTCTCCATTACAAGGTTTGTAAACTCGCCAAATAAATATAAATACAGAGTCTACTAAATGTATTATACATTACTACGTTTTTACAGTGTTTACCACACGTTTATTGCACAGTATCTGGTATGAAGGTTTTAGCCGCGATGCTAACTACGTTGATCTAATGAACAAATGGAAATTATTGACTTACTGTCTTAGATTGATTTAGTCATTCAGTTCAACATATTCTGTACAACTGTGTCTTCAAATTGCTGATATAGCCTAACTAATTTATTTCGTCATTGGCGTTTGTTATGAATAACAAAAGCAGGTTAATATAGTTTGGTCTGTTTTTGTTTAGCCTAACTTTACTTACTTCAGGTGCCCTCATTCTCTCAAATACCATTTTAAAGCCATTTACTGGTCAATAAATATTATGTTGTGAATAATCAGCTTTGTTCTTTTGTTTCCCCAGAACAACCATTACATTTCTAAAAATAATCTGAACATTTCAGTGGCAACATTGAATTACAGTAAGTTACCTGCACCACATGCAGTACTTTATTACTATGAACTTTCTCAGTGTGAAATTGTATTGTTTGACTGTGTGCTCGTGTTTTTTAATCAGTTATTCTCTGAAAATCTTCCCTCATGCTCTCAAATCTCATTCATGTTACTCAGAAAAATAATATCACAGGTTTGGCGCCAATAATGCTATGCATTTTTTCTTATTCTTTATCATTTGCATTTGAATATAAGACATTTTAATAATTATAACTTCAAGTTTAGTCTTTTTCGTCAAAAGAAAAAAAGGAAAAAGCTATTAGGCTTCATAAGACTTACAGCACAACCCATAACACATGAGTTGTGAACTCACTGATTATTTTTAGGATCTTTTCTGGGACATTTTTGGAGCTTAACCATTTTTACATAAATTGTTGCATTGAATTGAACTAGACAAGTGTATATAAGAATGGTTTCATGAATGATTTACACAATTTTTTTCTGCTTGTGTTTCATGCAGTGAAAGCGGACGGTGACAGGGGTTGCATTATGCCTCTGCTTTTGGGTTCCACAGACAGAAAGTCAAACAGGTTTGGAACGTCACAAGGCTGAGGAAATTATTTAAATTTCACAACTATCACTTTAATAACATTACTAAGAGTACATTTTGTACTTTGCAGGGACCTCGGTAAGCTGAAATACAAGTTTGAACAAGAATAAAAATCCTCCTGTAGACCTGAAAATCATTGAAGTGCCTGGACCAACTATCCACCAAAAAAGAGGAAAAACAAATGGAAAACGATGCTGTACCTTTTCACTTTTCTAACTCTTTAAGTACCTCACACCAACTTGGTCCCAATAGTGACATTTTTGACCACAAACGAAATTGCTGATCGTGTGGATTCTTATTGAAATGACTGGAATTCACCAGTGAACATTCACAGAACAACAGATAATTTTACTGCACCTTAATACTGTTTCCAGGTCGAAGCCTCTACTTCCTCTATCTTGTTTCATGAGAATACTCAACAACCATTTAATAGCACTGTTGATTCAAGTCACACATTTAAGCTTTTCAAAAGCCATAGTGTACATTACAGTCTCCAGTCTCACGGCATCCCAGACTTCAACATTTTATGATTCACAATAGCTGAATAACTCACCATCTGAGATTTCGGTATAGAGATAAAGGTTAGGATCATAATTTTCAGGAATATTACAGCACAATGAGTGCATATTAGCACTGTTTGTTTGTTTTTGGCATCTGAGAGAGCTTTTGGACTTGGAAACAGTGATGTCAGACTTACCATCGGACTAAAACACGAATGTTTTAAAGTTAAGTAAAGATGGACATTTTTAATTAGTCAAAATGTATTTTTTTTACATTGATTTATTTCGTGGAACATATGTGTTTCCATGCATTTTGTTGAGATGTCTTTTCTTGTATAGCCTATTGTATAAACATGGTTGATTATTCATGTTGCTTATGTATTATACTATTTTTTTGTGTATTCATTCATATAAATCTATAGTTAGCTTTTTTTCCCATGTGCATGGAAGTGTATGTATAAAAATGAATATCAAATAGGTAATAAACAATTATTTTGTATTTGGTTCAATTTGTTTATTATAATAGAAGTCAAAGGTAACCATAGTAACAACATGAAATTAAATATTTAAAAAAAATGAAATTTGGTTCCTGGAGGCACCCAAAGTGGTTCCACACAGTGCTAATATAAGAGTTCCTCAGGAAACTTGTGTGGTTCCTCAGAGAACCGGCCCTTTTTAAAGGGTGCCTAGAGGATCTACAGACGGTTCCGCCGGTGTGGCAAAGTGAAGAACCCCAAAAGGTTCCTCCAGGCACCTTTAATTTTTACAGTGTAGCAGGGGGTTAAGGCCTTTATTTCCAAACATATGGAGTATTGCTGAACATGGGATGCTAGGAAGCAAGGGGGTGTTGATGAAAATGAAACCCATGTCCCAACAGGACATCTCATCACCTATTTGTCAGAAGCATGCTTCCTTAACAGACTTGACTTCATGTCATGTCTTGGCCAATTTATTTAGTTGAACATGCCTGAAAAGATCTTTATTTTTTTTTTATTTTTTTAACTAAAAACAGTAAAACAGTGTGCAGGATTTTTTTCTCTTAGGCTATGTTCAATCTTTCAATCCAAATCCAATTTTTTGTGAATATCCGATTGAAATCTGATCATATTTAGCAAGTGTGAATGGCAAAAAATAAATGTGACTTTTCGAAATAAGTTTTGAGCTACATCCATTTGTGGTCAATTGAAAATTCTGTGGGAGTCTGTAATTATTTTTTATAGTTTTGTCGTCAATGCGCAACACTTCATCTTGACTCCCGAAAGTCTTTCAAATTCTGTGGGAGTCTGTAATTATTTTTTATAGTTTTGTCATCAATGCGCAACACTTCATCTTGACTCCCGAAAGTCTTTCAACCTTCAAACATCATCACTGGTCTTCATCTTGTATGATTATTACATGTAATGGCATTCCTGTACAGCATCGGTTCCCAACAGGGAGGTCTCGGCCCACAAGGGGGCCCCAGCGAGCTCTGAGGGGGGTTGCGTCATATTTTGAAAAGATTTGAGCAATGAGCATTAAAGCAGTCCATAACTTTTTTATGTTCAAAATTAACAAAATTTAGATAATGAGCGAGTTCATCCTGAAACCATTTTCCAAACCGTGTTTTTGTCTTATCCTGAATCACTATGGTACACCTATAATAAGTGTTTATACTGGGACTATTTCACACTGGTTGGGATTGCCGCCGCTGTGGAGTAGCCCAGTACCTGCGTGACTCGTCTTAGACATACACAGAGAGAAGTAGGTCCGGCTACAATGCTCTTCCCGAAAGACGCATTATTCTGTTAATAAACGCATGTTTATTATTCGCTCATTACAGTGCCAAAAGTTACGGACTGCAGCTTTAAGGAGAACGATCATATTACATTAGCTAATTTTATCCACGATCCCCTGGCTGACCAAAAAATGGGTTTTCAACCATGACAGCCTTTAAAACCAAATACAGGGCCAGACTGGATGATAAAGATGTCTTGCCCTGTTAAAAGATCTCTCCAGGCATTGACCAAATTACTCACGGCCAGCAGCAATCCTCACACTGATTGATAAAGACTCACAAATAACATGCAAGTATTAAGATCGCAGAAAGCAGTCATTTTGTAATAGTCTATGTTCATTCTTTTTTTACCTACACACCAGTGTGAATACTGGGGGTGTAATTTCAACAAATCGTGAACAAGTCAGTCTTGTTCCTCAGAATTCCTGGCACCAGAAACAAAAGCACCTGTAAATTGCACTTAATTCTGAGGAACATGACTGACTTGTTCAGACATGAAAATATTCTTGTGAAAATAGTTGCGAAAGTAAGCTCTACCAGAAAGACTCATGCTAAATGGAACTTGCTAATAGAGTCAATGTAGCGTTTAGCTTCATGTATCTACTCTTCAGGACAATGGTAACCACAAAAACTTCAATCTACTGCCCAAATTCCAAAGGTATCAAGACAAATTTATTAAGTTACTACAAGTTTTGTAAAAATTCACTGAACACGGAAATTTTTGTTTAAATTACACACAATATTAAGTTAATGAAGTGATCAACATCATGAGCCGCATTTCCACTGTCGGGCCAAAAGCGAGCTGCTAGTCCGTGCCAGGGCCAGTCGCGTTTCCACTGTCACTTCCGGGGCTTGATCGGGCCTCGTCAGGGCTTCCTCTGGGCCAACAGCCAGGGTTTTTGAGCCGCCGAATACCTTGGTCCAAAGTGGGCCAGCTCGGGCTTGAGGAGTGGTTACGAACAGAGGCGGAGTTAACCATTACCATAGTAAACATGGTAAATATGACTGTTTAAAGAAATCAGATAAATTATATAGACTATCACAATCGTGTTTTCATTTTATCTCTCAGTACGTCTCGTCTCTTTATACCGGACAGTCTGTTATTCATAATAGCTCCGCATATGTCGTTAAATAAAGCAACTCCGGTTTTTTGAGAGCTTCCTCTGTTTGTCTGACTGAAAATATATAACTGTACTGGGAGAGAGTGCTAAAGCTCCTTGGGTCGTATTTTTGGTGGCATATTTGTAGAAATTATCATTCTTTCTAAATGTGATTTAGATTTAAGCCATACTGTCCTGTGACTACAAATAAACAGAAACAGACGCGACTGAATAAATAGGCTACGTGTGTCCTCTTTCTTTTGTGAAATAACAGTAAACCACTTTATTTCTCTGTGATGTGCAATCTTGACACAAATTAATTCATTACGATCAATGTATCACTTTTTATTGTAAGTGTGGTAAAACATCCATGCTTGGGTTTTAAATCTTTAACTAAACAACAAAAATGCCAGCAAACGGTCGCTTTATAATGTTTGTTTAGCAATCTCGCTTGTTTCCAGTGATTTCTTTCTGATTCGTTTTTTGATAAAACTTGATAAATGATGGTTTGTGTGACGTTGGTTTTGGGCTCGGTGCTACAGGTCCGAGGCTATTAGCCCAGCCCGTTTAAAGCCCTGACTCGCACTGGCCCGACAGTGGAAACGCGGCTATTATGTCAACAGAAATAATGTTTGCAACTTAAACGCTTTAACAAAATCAATACATTTACATTTTTAACTTGCCACCATGCATTAATTCAAGTTGGTAACACAACTTAATTGAATTAGCAGGTTGGAGAAAAATAAAGATTTTTAATTATTCAGATTATACAAATTAGCACATATCTTGATCATTAATGCACATATGCATTTAATCATTGATATTTTAATTGTTTTCTTTAACCATTTTCTAATTGTTCTCTCCTTTTCTTGTAGAGGGCATATTTAAGAGAATACTTGACACAGTGAAGTTTTGCTGGGTTTTTGTCCTCTATCTTACTGAGGATGCAATATCAGGTCTGAAGTCGCTCTGTAAAGACAGCTTGAACATCTCTAAGGTGCTTCGCCTTGAAAAAACTCTACTGAGCATTCAACAGAACAAGGTGATGTCAATATTCTGCCAGTTATATTTCTACTCCCTTGCCTGTCTCTCCACTGAAATGGAAGATTGTTTAGATGATGATTATAGCAGGGGGTTAAGGCCTTTATTTCCAAACATATGGAATATTGCTGAACATGGGATGCTAGGAAACAAGCGGGTGTTGATAAAAATGAAACCCATGTCCCAACAGGACATCTCATCACCTATTTGTCAGAAGCATGCTCCCTTTTTTTAATTTTTTTATTTTTATTAAGGATTTTCAAATAATACAAACAACGAAAACAAAGACAGACAAGCAAACAAACAAACCCCAAGCGCTGCAAGTTAAATAAAATGTACAATGTACAAATGTGTCTGTTTACAGAAAACATAAATCAAAACAAGAGAAGCCAAAACTTTCTTAAAATAAAAAATTCAAAATTTGTGTAGAAAGGATTGTAGAGGATCCCAAAGACTCCTGAATTTGTCCTGTTTGTGGCTGAGGTCATAAGTTAATTTCTCCAGAGGAAGAAAGGCTGACAGCTGAGAAATCCACATAGAAATAGTAGGGACCTGAGATGTACGCCAGTTTTAATAGTATACATTTCTTAGCCAGGAATATAAGGGTAGTAAACAGAGGTTTGAAGTCTGAGTCAAGCAGGTCTTTAGGAATGTCATTCAGCAAAAAAAAGTGAGGGGGATAAAATAAAACATTTTCCTATTATCTCCTGGATTGCAGAATGAACCCCTTTCCAAAATGGTTGGATATGAACACAGGACCAAAATACATGAAAAAATGTACCCTTACAAGTCTTGCATTTAAAACAATTTATGCAGACGAACAGGTGTAAAATAAATTCTGTGAAAGAATTAAAAATTTTGTTCATGTATGGAAATCGAGGTGCATTTTGGAAAAATACCATCACAGATCCTGGTCCAATCTTCGGAGTTAAACAGAACTCCTAGGTCCTATTCCCACAGCGGTTTCAAAGAATCGTAAACTGAGGAATCAGAGTAAGCTACTAAGGTATAAAATTTGGAAATAAGCCCTTTGAAAGAATTAACTGACAATATGGTTTCTTCCAATTCTGATAATTTGAATCGAAATTTGTTTCGCTTTATAAAAAACTCTAAAAAATGCCAAATTTGAAGATATTTGAAAAAGTCTTCTGAGGGTATGTGATGATGGGCTAGGTCAATTACATCATCACTAGAGTACCAGTCTAATGCTATTCTTAATTTACTTGTGTGTTGAGTTCAGAAATAAGTTATTGTATATTGTGTGTTGACAATGTATATGAGGAGGGACAGTACCAACATCAAGTGTGCAATGTGTTAGTGTTGAAAGATAATAGAGTCATTGTTTGCTTTAAATGATTTCTTTATTGTGTGAGTTTACATTTTATAGCACATGTTAGATCTTACCTGTTTGATCCAATGTTTTGGTGGTGGGTTTGGGTAGTGCGAAAACCGGAATGTACCATTTTACAAATGGAGGGAAACATGAGTGTTATGAGGTGTTAATGTTTAATGTAAGTTTTTGTGGGGTTATGTTATGCATGTTTGTATTGTGGTTACTATAGGTCAGAAGTGAGTTCATGAACCGTAGTTATGTTATTTGTGTTAATGTTAGCTGTGGAAGTTTGTGATGAGTGTTGGAGGCAAAGGCCCTACCCCGTGATAATGGTTTGTCCCAATAGAGTTTGGGCGGGAAAACTGACTATTTAAACAATGGATTGAGCAGGTTGGAGGGAGGTTGTTGCATCCTGTGAAAGCTATGCAAACGTTTGAACATGTTTGAGGTGAGACATGCTGTCAAGTTTGGTGGATGTACCACTAGGCATTGTTTAGTGCCAGTTTTGCTGCTCACAGCATTTTTGCTTTTGTTTGTAGCATCAGTGTATGTATGATACTATAAGTGTTTTTTTTTGGGTGTTCTTTTTGCACTTTGAGGACTGCTCCTTGTACAATGCAGCTTCAGAAATAAATCACAACTGCCATTTTGAAAATCACTCCCTTGTACTGAGCCTTCCTAACTTCTCCCAGGCCTCTTGGCAATTCTCTACATGACACATGGTGGCAGCGGTACTTCCAGGCCAATAGGAGACTAGTACATGGGGAGGCTGCATGTTGAGTTGTGCTACAAAAAATTTTTTTTCAAGTGGAGTGACGGGAGACATTTTTTTTAAACAAAGATGCCACCAAAGAAGCAAGATGCAGCAAAGACAAGGGACGAGTCTAATGTTCCAGATGAGTCCGTGTCAACTTGCACGGTTCCAGACCAAAGTGAAGTTGTAGCTGGGAGTACAGCTGACCAACTTATGGATATGGTGCAAAAGTTTTTACGTAAGCAACATCAAAGAGAAGAGCGCTTGGAAAGAGAGGCGCAGCGCCAAGAGCATAAATGGCAGGTGCTACACCATGAGTTTTCACAGCTGCAGTCTGAAGTTCATCAAGACCAACAACGACAGTCACTGGCAGGGATGGCAGTACCGGCAACTTCGTCAGCAGATACGGCGGTGCGTCGGCCTTCAACCATTCATTCAAGTCGACAACCCTTACAGGATGATGACTGTGCTTCAGGAGGTGAGAATCTAACCGAGGGACAAGGACCTGCAATGTCATGTTTACAGACTCCGAGAATGCTTCCTTGGACCCATGATGAGGACATAGAACACTATCTAACAACTTTTGAACGTATTGCTCAAGCATGCAGCTTGGCCGCGGCTTGACTGTCGGGCCGAATTGTGCTGGAGACTCACCTACATTTCTTACGGTGGCTGCTGGTGGCCAGGCCAGAGCCGGCTGTAATCTGGATGTGCTGTCCGGCTGTGTCGGGGGGGCTGGCTCGACTTGTCGCCGTGTGTTGGTCGACGGGAGACGCAATGGACTGTCGGCTGTCGAGAGGCATCGTAAGCTGCAATATTTTCAAACAATGAACCATTCTAAAGTAATTTGGGACCGCGGCGCTAAACCGAAGGGCATTTTGGGAGGACATTTAAATATTAGAAGTGTTACCAAAACATGAACAAATTGAACATTTGCTTAACGATTCAAATTTAGATTTTTTGTGTTTGTCGGAAACATGGTTAACTAAAACTTCTCCTAGTGCTGCTTTGATAATGCATGGGTATAAATGTTTCAGACACGATAGGAAAACTGGTAGAGGAGGAGGGCTCCTTATTTATGTTAAAGATCATTTTAAATGTGAACAAGTTCATCTTGAATGCTCAAAAGATTTTGAATGTATTGCCGTTTTAATCACTTTATCTTAACAAATGTCTTTTACTATAGTTGTAGTTTATAATAATAATAATAATAATAATTTGTTACATTTATATAGCGCTTTATCTGAGACCTCAAAGCGCTTTACATAGATGGGGGAATCTCCTCAACCACCACCGATGTGCAGCATCCACTTGGATGATGCGACGGCAGCCATATTGCGCCAGAACGCCTACCGTACACCAGCTTACTGGTGGAGAGGAGACAGTGATGAAGCCAATCAGTATATGGGGATGATTAGGAGGCCATGATGGACAGGGGCCAAGGGGCAAATTTGGCCAGGATGCCGGGGTTACACCCCTACTCTTTTTCGAAGGACATCCTGGGATTTTTAATGACCACAGAGAGTCAGGACCTCGGTTTAACGTCGGTTTATAGACCTCCATCTGATATCTCATTTTATAAACATTTAAAAAATCTTTTTAAAGAAATTGATTTATGTAAAGAGTGTCTTGTTATGGGGGATTTCAATCTTAATTGGTCTGATAAAATCATTAAAAAAAAATTAAGTGAAATAACAAAATTACATGATTTTACACAAATGGTTGAGGGCCCTACATGAATTACAGCCTCTTCGCAAACTTTATTAGATCTGATTTTTACTAATAAGCCAGATAGAATTATAAAGATTTTTAATTTTTTGATTGGATTGTCAGATCACAATCTAACACTTATTTCTAGGAAATTAAATAAGAATAGATTTAATTATCATACTACTACACATAATAAACAGAACTATTCCTTTAGAATGTTAAAAAAGGATATGAGTGCGTTCGAAGGAGAGCTTGAAATTGATTGGGTACCCCTTTTATCTACCGAAGATGTGGAAACTGCGCATACAATCTTTATAGAGGAAATACAAAGAATAAGGAATAAATATACTACATTTGCTGTAAATAGGCATAAAAAGAATAACTTACCATGGATTACTGAACCGGTACGGATGCTCATGAAAAAGCGTGACATTTCTTTAAAAAAAGCTATAAAATCTGGATTACGGCAGGACCGACTTCTTTTTAATAGTTTGAGAAATAATGTAGTTAAGATAATACGACAGGCTAAGGCACAATACTTTATTAATATTTTAAATGAGGCCAAAGGTAATAGTAAAAAGGTATGGCAAACCATTAATCAATTAATAAAGACAGACTTTATTTCAGGTAGTAAATGTCTAGAATTAAATTTTAAAGGGAGAATAATTGATAAGCCTGATGAAATTACTGATATATTTAATAATTATTTTGTTGACTCAGTTCAGAGTTTGACTGATAAATATGGAATTAGATATAAAGAATTAAATTTTGTAAATTCAGTAAAACCTGCATTTGCTCTAACTACAGTTTCAGAGATTAAAATTCAGAATATTATAAAGGATTTAAAACATTCTAATGCCAAAGATATAGATGGTTTGGACTGTACATTCTTAAAAAGTAATAGTGATATGTTTTTAGCATCAATTACTCATTTAGTTAATTTATCAATTGGAGAATCTATTTTCCCAAATTGTTGGAAAACTGGATTAGTTACTCCAGTCTTCAAGGCAGGTGATCCGAGTAGAGTTGAAAATTATAGGCCGATTTCAATTTTATCAGTAGTGTCTAAAATACTAGAAAAGGAAGTAACTGAGCAAATTGTAAATTATTTAAATGTACAAAATAACTTATTGTGCCCTATGCAATTTGGGTTCCGTAAACAGCACTCAACAGAAACGGCTGTGTGTCATTTTATTGAGCAAGTGAGGTCAAAATTAGATAAAGGTGGGGTTGTGGGTGCAGTATTCCTTGATTTGAAAAAGGCATTCGATACGCTAAATCATAATGTTTTAATGTCTAAATTATTACATTTGAATTTTTCGGTAGAAGCAATGAAGTGGATCGAATCTTATCTCACATCAAGGAAACGGTGTACACGGATTGAAACGCAGGTATCGTCTTTGAGAGAGTGTTTTACGGGAGTACCGCAGGGGTCTGTATTAGGGCCCTTACTTTTTAGTTTGTATTTGAATGATTTACCTGATGTTTGCCCGGATGTAAATATTCAAATGTACGCCGATGACACTGTTGTATATGTACATGGTAAAACAAATGAACAAGTTGCACAAAAATTAGATGTCGCAATGTCCAAAATTTCGGACTGGCTTACTCAGTGTTGTTTAACGTTAAATGTTCAGAAAACTGCCTGTATGTATTTTAAAATTAAAAGGAAGGAGGAGAATCTTCCTGACATATTAGTTTGTGGTGAAAAATTACAAATTGTGTCATATTTTAAATATCTTGGAGTTATTTTAGATACGCACTTAACATTTGAAAAGCATATAAAAAAAATAGTTCGCGTAGTGACACCTCAACTTAGAAACTTTAAATTTATACGGAGTCAACTTTCACTGGAAGCTGCAAGAATTTATTTGCATTCTTTGATTTTTTTTCTTCTCATTTTTCTTATTGTATTACTTCATGGTCACAATCAGGAAAATCTACTCTCAGACCTTTATATACTTTATACAAACGTGCTCTAAAGGCATTTGACAAGAAACCTAATAGATACCATCATTGTCTTATAATCCAAAAGCAAATTTTTTTTACTTTTGACAATTTTATTATATTTTACAATTGTTGTTTAATGTATAAAATTGTAAATGATCTTGCACCTCCTTTAAAAGCATTTGTAGCTTCACGTAGAGAAAATAAGACAAACAAGGGCTTCATCAAGAGGTGATTGTGAAGCACATTTTAGAGTAACTGAGTTTGGTCGATCAACTTTTTCTGTAAGAGCTGTTAAAAACTGGAATAACTTACCAATTGTTATTAGACAATGTCATACATTAACACAGTTCAAGCTGCATTTGAAAATGTGGTTAAAAAGGAGTCAGGTCTGTAATCATTAAATACTCCTGTTTTGTCAAGGTTTTATAATTATGGGGGATTGATTTTGTAATATTGTGTGATTTTATAGGATGTATATTGAGATTTTTTGGTAGTAATATTGCTGTATTTATTGTTAAATGATAGACAATGGCCCTCATTTATCAAAAGTGCGTACACCAAATTTCCAGCGTACACCTGGCGTACACCCAAAACCACGGTGACTTTGAGATTTATCAATATGGACGTTGGCGTACGGCACGCTCAAATCCTACGCCAGCTCACGAGGTGGTGTACGCACGTTTTGAGTGCGGGAATGCGCAGAAAAACAATTCCTAACACTACAAAACGCACTGACAAACTAAAAGATATGATATATTATGAGCCACTGTAAAAAACAACAACAACATAGTAATTATAAACTTCAGTGTTTATTTTTTGTGCAACATGGACTTCAATGTTTAATTTGTGTGATTTTTACCAAAGCATTTGATTTGTAGGCATATGTATTCCTTCAGTTGCGAGCCTGTGCGCTTTACCTGACGTTTCAAGCCTTGTTTATACTTTCGCCTGGCTCCGCAGCGCGAGTCTCCGCACAGACTGCGCGCGCACCTCCCCAAACGGACGAGGTGTTTTTCGACGCGCTCGCCGTTGTACTATTCTTTGAAACGATGGTTAGGCCAGGGTTAGGCCCGGCAGATGTGCACGGTTTAGTAATGAAAGGCTTTCAATGACCAAAAAAATCATTCAGACTGACAAAATAACAAAAATGACATTCTTCTTCTTTTAAATAATAATAATAATAATAATAATACAAATAATAATAACGACATTCTTCTTCTAAATAACAATAAACGTCATTAATAATAAAAATCTAGAAATCAATTTTGTTTCTTTCCACTTCCCTGGTTTCGCTTTCTCTTTCTCAAAGAAGTTTCTCTTCTTTGCCGTCTTCCGTGTGTCCATGGCGTAAAATAAGGGCGTGGGGGGAGCGGAGACTTGAATATATAGGGGCGTGTTATTCTAATGACGATCGATTTCAGCCGCGGCATTTATCAAGGGCAGGTATTGCGTACACCTGGATTTCAGAGGTACGCACAGCTTCATAAATCAGGCGATGAGAGGAGTGTAAGCATAATCTTACGCCAATATATACGCCCGTTTCTACGCAAGAATGATAAATGAGGGCCAATGTGTCGTATATTTTTCTCTTGTGGGTTATTATATTGTATGTAATGTGATTTGATACTTTCTGCCCAGGGACTGCAGATGAAATTTAGCCCTGTGGCTAATTCTGGGACCGTTTTTTTTACTGTCCATTGTCCCTGTCAAATAAAATAAAATGAAATAAAATGAAATGCAGATGGCCAAGGCAAGACTGGGTGTTGCATTTGTTACCTCTCTTATCTGGTAAAGCGAGGGCAGCTTATGTGACCATGGAGCCAGATGATTCACTAAACTATGGCTTGGTTAACCCCCTGAGGTCGGCTATCGCGCCGGCGCGATAGGCTCGTTTTTTTTCGTATGAGTGCAAAAAAAAAAAAAAAAAAAAAAAATTAATTTTTATCTTATATGCTTGTGTTATACATCAATCGATCCTGTTTAGTGTGTATTTTTTTTGTGTATGCTCATAATAAAAACAAAGTGTTGTGCTTTTCGCCAAATAAAGAAAAATAAACATGATGCGAGTTCTGCCTACTCTCCGTCAGTGAAGTCAATTCTGAAACGCGTCCGAAAATGAACTGTAACTCAGCGAATACTCAGTCAAACAGGCATACAGTCACACAGGCATGAAGCTTGAATTCTCTTCTTTCAAATGAAGTAATTTTTATAAAAAACAAATATTCACAGTTTATATAATATGTATGTAAAGAGAGAGATGTCAGTCGTTCTCATCTCAGCTAATTAAGTTTTAATGTGACTCCGCCTACGGAGACCGCGCTATTCAAACGCAAATGTGAGGCGACCCATACAAACCTGTGAAACGCCCACATCCGCTGGATAAGGCCGGTGAAACACTGGATGCGTGGCGTAAGCGTCTCAGCTGAGTGGCGTGTCCGTTTTTATTTCGGCTCCCATCCATGTTAACAGTTTAGAGTTTGCACACTGCCTGTGTGAGACGCGCGTCTCAGGCGCGGCACGAGCCGCGTGGAAAACGCGTGCATTCTAGAAATAGAACCGACGCCTATTTTTCACGCTTCCAAGACACGCAAGCGTCTTGGAAGCGTTTCCATGCAAAATTGAATAGGAAAATCTGTTTATTTGTCATTTTGACACGAATACATATTAATAAATGTCCTTTTGATGTTTAAAAGTGTCTAGGTTTTGACATAAATGCAAATATAAATGTAATTTTACAAAATATGATCGATTTTCAAATACTGCTGTATTGAATGAACAGCTTTTAGCAAACTCTATTGCTATACTGAGATGAGGAATATATACTGTATGTGTTTTGTCAAAAATAAAGTCATCAACTAATTAATGAATCCTTTACTTTGAAATACGTATGATAAAATGTATACTTTAGTTTTGAAAGACGTTGACTAGTTTTGAAAAGATTATAAAGTATGTATGTGCATGCATATATATATGTGTGTGTGTATATATGAAGAGTTCAGATGCAAAAGCCTCTAAATGCCATCTGAAATTTTCTCCTAGAATGATCATTTTTATGAAGCTTGTATATTTAAGTTAGCTATAGGTGACACGTCACCTGAATGAATGGCTCATTAAGTATGCAAGGACGTAGTCTCACCAGGTGTGAACTACTACATATGCATGATGCTGTTGGAGCGTTTACGCCCCATCCGCATATTGGCTTTCCAAACTAAAAGTGTTTCACAAAACTAAAATCAATGTATCGTTTTTTTGTGGATGATTAGGCAGGATGATTTTCATATCATTTTGAAGAAAAAACACTAGGCGATGAAATCCATTAGTCAAAAGTCTTATTGCCACATATTTAGTATGTGTTTTGTGGCCTTATTTCAGAAACTTTAGTTTTTAGTTTTTTCAATAACCACGCATAAACATTATTCTCTCAAAAATGCAGACATGTACATTCTTGTTGCTCACATATTATGGTAGCCCTGTTTGTGCTAAATAGTGTGTAATATTTTTTTTGCCATTAATATGTTTATAAGCAACTGAAAAAAACACAAATGTCAGGGCATGTCAGAACATCTCAAGGACCCCAAAAACACCCCAGACCCCAGAGGGTTAAACAGGCTATTCTTGACAAGTTTGAAATAAATGTGGAAATGTATAGACAGCATTTCAGAGCATACAATGCTCAGGAAGATGAGACTCCAAGGGAGTTGCAAGTAAGACTAAGAGACTTATATGAGAAATGGATGAATCATAAGGGTCGAACAAAGGAGGAGATCGGTGACCAGATTGTGCTATAACAGTTCCTCAAATGACTCAATCCAGAGATAAGAACATGGGTGAGACAGAATAACCCTACCTCATCTAAACAAGCAGCAGAGATGGCGGAGGCCTTTATGGCTGCAAGACGATCTTTGTATCAACCAAGACGATGGCGATCCTATAACAACAGCTCAACCGGTAAGTCTGGGGATGGTTGGGGTAGTGGTCTGAGTCATTTTGGTGCTAATACCGGAGTATCATCACAGATCAGTTCTGGTACTAACAGTGGTAAACAGCAGGGGGCAGTTAATCAGTATAAGGGTAAAGCGGTGATTATTTGTCATGGATGTGGCAGAAAGCAGATTGCCCTTTACAGAAGGTTACGAATACCCGCCTTTGTTATGTGCCGAGGTCCTCTCTAGGGTTAAGGGAGGTGGAGTCGAACACAGACACGGTAATTGATGTAAAGATTGGGGCTAAATCCTTTAAAGCTTTAGTGGACTCTGGTTTTAGCCAAACGTTAGTAAGGACTGAATGTTTGGAGGAGAGTAACGCATTGATGCAGGACAAATTGAGAGTTTGCTGTATTCATGGTTGTCACAGAGCTACCCTCTGCTCTTGTGACCCCTTGTTAGCCCTTCCAACAAACCCATGTACACACATTTGGTTGTAAAAGACTCTTTATTTACCTTGAAGTACCAGCAACAGGAGAGATGGATTAGCCACAAAAATATATACCTACAACTATACTGTTGTGTTTCAGACTGGCCACCTGAGCACTAACTCAGAGGACATTTAAAGTTTGCTACAAACTGTTGATTATCGCATGGATCAGCATATATGGTGGCGGCCATCTTGACTTGAGTAAAAGACTGGAATGGACTTTTCTCATGCTTTTTATACCTGTACTGTGTTGCATCATGGGGAGTGGGAGATACCAAGTATGGTGGGAAAAGAGGGGGGATTGGTTTGATGTTATTGATGTTTATTTCCTCTAATTACTATTGAAGTTTATTTATTGAAGCTTGTACTGTTATTTAAATTTGTGTGGTGAAGGAACTGGTTACTTGATCACATACTATTGTTACTTGGAATGTATTACATGTTTATGGTCTTAATTACTTTCCCATGTGATTATGGCTGAGAAATGGTTGTACCCAGGTGTATAAATTCTCACAGAATTGAGTGATCAGGAGGGTTAAGACTGTTGGTAGTGAATGCAGTATCTGCTGAGTACTCTGATTGAAGGAACAGACCTGATACAAGGTTCTTGTGTTTTAATATTGAAGTTTTTTTTTGAATTTTTCATGCTTTGGCACCTGTGAGCACCCTGCACTTTGCTGGCTTGGGAGAACCTAAAATAAATACTTTAATGGCATTTAACGACCTCCATGCGTTATTCTGAAGAACAGTGAATGGTCTTTGTGACAATGGTGATGAAAAAGAATACCCCAAAGCTGAGGTTATCATTGAAATAAACGGTCAGGCTTATTATCTGTTAGTTGGTGTAATGGACCAGGCGCCCTATCCAGTTATTTTAGGTAGAGATGTGCCTGTGCTTGTAGATCTTTTGCAGAATGACAGGGAGATAGCTGAAGTCATGATGGTAACAAGAGCCCAGGCTAAGCATGATGAGACCTGTAAACAGCTGCTACAAGAGTTACCTTTTGGTGGGGGTCCTAAAACTAGGGAATCTAGACGTGAGAGGCGGCAGAACAAAGTTGAGTGTACAGAAATGGTCGAAAAATTGCCTGAACCTAATGCAGATGATATTGAATGCATTCCTCATGATATAGTGGAACTTCAAAGGCAAGATAAAACCCTGAAACCCTTGTTTGAGAAGGTGGGTAAGGGAAACACTGAGAAACACAAGATCGTTTTGTGATTAAAGAGGATAGGCTGTACCTGGTAAGTGCTGAGGGAGAGAGGTTAGTGGTCCCTGAATCCATGAGACTGAGGATATTGCAGTTAGGTCATTCTGTACCGTGGGTGGGGCATTTAGGCCAGCAGAAAACGCTAGCCAGAATTGCTAGAGGATTTTATTGGCCCAGACTGTATATGGACGTAATGGATTTTTGTAAGTCTTGTCCAGAGTGTCAGCTGGTGAGTCCAGCTAGAAAGGGCGATAGAGCACCTCTTGTGAGTCTCCCTATTATTGACATCCCGTTTTCTCGCATTGCTATGGATATAGTGGGTCCATTAGAAAAGAGTAGAACAGGAAATCGGTATATTCTGGTTGTTGCAGATTATGCTACTAGATATCCAGAGGTTTTTCCTCTTAAAAACACAAAAACGAGACAAATTGTCAATGCCCTTGTTCAGCTCTTTTTACGGGTAGGCTTACCCAAAGAGATAATTACAGATCAGGGAACCAATTTTACGTCCAGACAAATTAAGCAAGTGTATTCAATGTTGCGTATACATCCTATTAAGACCACTCCTTATCATCCTCAGACTGACGGTATGGTAGAAAGGTTCAATCAGACATTGAAATCAATGTTGCGCAAGTTTGTGTCTGACACCGGTGCAGACTGGGACCAGTGGTTGCCGTACTTGATGTTTGCCTATCGAGAAGTTCCACAATCGTCTACAGGCTACTCACCCTTTGAGCTGCTCTACGGACGTCAGGTTCGTGGACCTTTGGATGTCTTAAAGGAGGCATGGGAAGGAGACAATGCAAGTGAGCAAACCAACATCTTGTCATATGTCATTAAGATGAGGGAGAAGATGGACTCGATGGCAGAGTTGGTAAGAGTTAACATGGCTAAGGCACAACAACATCAAAAACAATGGTACGATCAGTCAAGCAGGAAGAGAACATTATGTCCAGGCAGGGCCGGCCCTAGGCATAGGCGGAATAGGCAAATGCTAAGGGCGCCACTCATCCATAGGGGCGCCAAAATGAGTGAACGAGTTTTTTTTTTTTTTTTTTACTAATACAATTTTAAAACCATTAATTCGAAATACTACCAAATAAAGCAAAAAAACTCAAAAACTTAACTAAGTCCTCCGACTCCGGTCCGGCGCATCAATCTTCCCCCGCCCAGCGAGTGCTTGAAGTGCGTCAGAAACAGAGCGCGCGCGATCAGTTGTTGGTAATTTGTTGTGTTGCGTCGCCTCTCGCCGCATTGCTTTTGTTTGAGGGCGCTTTACACACTAAAGCACCAATGTAGAAACGGGCCTGGCAGCTCGCGCCAGGTCTAGACACGGTGAAAGTTCCTGATTGTGACGGATGTCCGAATTTACATGACACATTATAAATTAGCATTATAGTCTGCAAAAGATGAAGTGTCAAAAAGAAGAGAAGAGGATAAAAGGGGATAAAGACAGAGGTAAAGTGATGGAATAAATGAACAGTTGATCTAATTGCATAGTAGTAAGATACTATAATTTAATGGCAGTTATTTTTACCTTAAACTTTATGCTAGCAGTTGTTCTGAGTTCTCCAGAGGCCGCAGACAGTGTGATTTTGTAACAATCAAATCATGTTTTTTAGACGCATTTAGGCCTACTATCACTTTTTTAATTAATGTTTTACTCTTTGTGCAGTTTTGGAGGGGATATATGGATTTTTTGTTGTTGTTGTTGTTGTTGTTTTTTTAGCCAAAATTAGTAATGATATTTATATTCAGGTTTATTAAAATAGCAATGTTTTATGTAAAATTCACATTAAAGAAGACTAGCGTATTTATAATCATGGTGAAAACATGAAACGTGCCATAGTTTAGTGGAAGATTGCTACAATCAACTGGAAAACAAACACTTTTGCTAGTGCTCAATATTTGTGCATGAATGACATTTAGATGATGACATAACTGTTTTATATCTAGAGTGGCTATATATAAATTAACTAAATTAATAACTTATTTACAACAAAATTAAACCATCACTGAACTTACTTAAACTGGACTATGACACTTTTTTCTTCTAGATCTGCTGTACAGGAGAAGCAAACTTTTTTGCGTTAATTTCCTGTTATCACTGTAAAGCTGCCTTGAAATAATCTGTATATAAAAAGCGCTATATAAATAAAGGTGACTTGACTTGTGAATGCTAGATGTAATGCTCTTGCTATTTGTGTTTAGGCTGTAATGTGTGTGTGTGTGTGTGTGTGTGTGTGTGTGTATATATATAGGCTAAATAATCATGAACACAACGATGGGGTGAAATGGGCTGTGATGCATGGGGCACCAGGTAAAATCTTGCCTAGGGCAGCAAATTGGTCAGGGCCGGCCCTGAGTCCAGGTCAAAAGGTGTTATTGCTCCTTCCCACATCTGACAGTTCATTACTGGCCAAGTGGCAGGGGCCGTATGAAGTGTTACGTAAACTAACTGCTACTAACTATGAGATCTCTCTACCAGATCCTTAAGACCGTGGCATGAGAGAAGAGGCTCATGGTCTGAGCAGTTGTGGGCAAGAAAGGTGGATGAAGAGGAGGAACTGGAGGAGCAATACTTCCCAGTTGATCAAAAGTCAATAACTGTTCCTTCAGTAAATCATCTTACACCTAAAAAGCAGAGAGAGTTCCTGAAACGAGTACCAGAGAATCTTTTCAGTGATCAGCCTGGAAAAACATATCTTCTACAGCATGATTTTCACCTTCTGCCAACAGGTCCCATTAGGCAGACTCATTGTAGAGTGCCCGCCCGCTTGATTCCCGCTTTGAAAGAGGAAGTGAAAGTGATGCTTGATTTAGACATCATAGAACCTTCGAGGAGTGAATGGTGTAGTCCAGTGGTGCTGGTACCAAAAAAGGATGGTTCACTCAGGTTCTGTGTGGATTTCTCGAAGCTTAATGCAGTGTCTGCTTTTGATCCATACCCAATGCCAAGAGTTGATGAGCTAATTGAACGACTGGGCAAAGCGATGTATTTAACAACTCTCGACTTATGCAAGGATATTGGCAAGTGCCATTGGCTGACTCGGCTAAAGAACTGACTGCTTTCCGTGTTCCTTCTGGATTATACCATTTTAAATTTATGCCTTTTGGCCTGCAGGGGCGGCAGCAACGTTTCAGCGCTTGGTGGATCAGGTGCTGAGAGGAGTGGACAGTTTTGCAGCAGCTTATATCGATGACATAGTCATTTACAGCGATTCGTGGGAAGAACATCTGGAACATCTTGCTGAAGTGTTCAATAAGATCCATCACGCAGGTCTGGTTGTCAATGCCATAAAGTGCCAGATTGCCAAGCAGGAGGTCTCTTATTTGGGCTACGTCGTGGGTGGAGGATCAATCAGGCCTCAAGTGGATAAAGTGCAAGCTATCTTGTCGTGTGTACCCCCAACGATGAAGAAGAGTGTTCGATCATTTCTGGGCTTGGTGGGCTGGTACAGGAGGTTTGTTCCAAATTTTGCCAGCAGAGCTGCAGTATTAACGAATCTCACAAGGAAGAGTAGCCCCATAAAGATCAAGTGGACCCCAGAGTGTGAGCAAGCTTTTCAAGATTTAAAGGCTTGCCTGTGCAAAGATCCCGTCCTACAGAGCCCAAACTTTGACCTTCCTTTTGTAGTTCAAACCGATGCATCTGGACTGGGATTGGGTGCAGTACTGTTACAAGGGGAAGGACAAGATCGACACCCAGTACAGTACATTAGCAGAAAGTTGTTTCCTCGGGAGACTAAATATTTAACTGTTGAAAAAGAAGCATTGGCCATTAAATGGGCCCTGGACACTTTAAAGTATTATTTGATTGGCAAAGACTTTGTTCTTGAGACTGATCATAGGGCATTGCAATGGATCAATAAAATGAGAGATAGTAATGCAAGAGTTACACGGTGGTATCTTTCTCTCCAACCTTTTAGGTTCAAAGTCCAATATAGGGCTGGATCATTGAAGGTTATTGCAGACTTTTTGTCACGCCTCTCTTGAAGAGTGGCTGTCTTGAGGAGGGGGGTATGTGATGATGGGCTAGGTCAATTACATCATCACTAGAGTACCAGTCTAATGCTATTCTTAATTTACTTGTGTGTTGAGTTCAGAAATAAGTTATTGTATATTGTGTGTTGACAATGTATATGAGGAGGGACAGTACCAACATCAAGTGTGCAATGTGTTAGTGTTGAAAGATAATAGAGTCATTGTTTGCTTTAAATGATTTCTTTATTGTGTGAGTTTACATTTTATAGCACATGTTAGATCTTACCTGTTTGATCCAATGTTTTGGTGGTGGGTTCGGGTAGTGCGCATATCCGGAATGTACCATTTTACAAATGGAGGGAAACATGAGTGTTATGAGGTGTTAATGTTTAATATAAGTTTTTGTGGGGTTATGTTATGCATGTTTGTATTGTGGTTACTATAGGTCAGAAATGAGTTCATGAACCGTAGTTATGTTATTTGTGTATTAATGTTAGCTGTGGAAGTTTGTGATGAGTGTTGGATAAAGCTGGAAATTGGGTAAGGAGAGACCCCCGAGGTCCCTCGGTTTACAGAGTTTAGAAAAACCAACTCTCTGTTGCTTATTCTTCCAAATAAAACGAGATATGTAAGAATTCAAAGATTGAAAGAAGGATGTAGCTAAGTAGCATGGGAGATTTTGAAAAAAATAGTTTAATTGAGGAAGTATGTTCATCTTAATGACGTTTACTCTCCCAAGAAGGGAAATTGGTAAAGATGTCCACTTTTCTAAATCTTTTTTAACTTTTTGAATTAAAGGCGAATAATTTGTTTCAAACAAATTGTTCAAGTCAGGAGTGAGGAAAATGCCCAAATATTTAAAGCCTTTTTTTAGAAACCTCAAAAGGAAATTGTATCGGGGATTTATGAGAGTAATTAACCCTCTGAGGTCGGCAAACGCGCCCGCGCGTTTTGCTGGATTTTCTTCACATTGTAGCACTATAAACTTAAATTTCTCCGTCATTTATGGTCATACAGAAAAAAGAAATATAAAAAAAGAATCTGTGATATTTCTACTTTTGTATGTGTCCACTTACAATCAAATCAAAACATTGTGCTTTTGTAAAATAAAGAAAATAAACAGGGTGTGCGTTCTGCCTCTCCGTCGCGGTGAACTTTTTTTTCTTGAGCACGTCTATAAACTGAAACAAAACTCAGCGAATACTTGTCACACATTTATGAGCCATATACCTTTATAAACATTTAAGTGTGTACTTTTAAATGATCGGATTCAAACTGAAAACAAATATTCTCTGTTTAAGTAATTTGTATAAAACCAACAAGATGTCCAGCTTCTCAAACGCTTCCTAATTATTTTTAATTTGACCACGCCCACTCGCGCAAAAGAGATTCACATGCAAATCTCCACATGGAACGCGATCGCGCTCATTACCTCAAAAACAAAGCACGAAAAAACTTCACAAGTCTCTGCTTTTCGTCGAGTTTGAAAGACGCACCGTGAGCTTACGTTGGATTTACATCAGAAGAAGAAGAACGTGATTTGAAGACAAGAAAGATGTAAGGTAAGAAATTCTTACATATTAGTTTGTTATTGTTGCATAAACTTCACATTGCAGTTGAACTGTTGCTAGATATATGGTGAATATTATACTATTTAGACCCGTGTTTACTGTTACTGTGTTTGTGGATATCTGCTCAAACGTAGATATGTATATGGTAACCATAATGTTTTATATTTGAGCGCGATCGCGTTTGCAAAGCAAAACGCACCAAACGGCTTCATGTTTTTACTATTATCTAATTTCATATCATCATAAGGAATGGAAACATTTTAAGTAACATGATAATCAATATATTTTTCTCTAGCTTAGTTGTTACTGAAATCTTTTGGAAGATTTATAGGCTGCTATAGGTTATTGTTATTATTTTATGCAGCACTGCGCATAGCCTATGCCTACAAGGCACAACAAACCTGGTGTTCATTATATTATATATTGTTGGAAACATTTGTGTGTGTGTGTGTGTGTGTGTATTCTGTGAATTTTAAAAAGCAATTTTAACCAGAAAAATCTAAAATGTATTCCCAAAAATCATGCAGGCCTTTCTCTTGATATCAGTATGTTCACTTTTTTTTTTCTTTCAGGGCCCAGATGCCACTGAGTCCTGCTGACTTCAACATTCACATGAGTCTCTGTACATGAACATGGTAAAGTGAAAATCAAACACCTTGGAAATGAAAGGTATGTACAATGTTTTTAGGAATGGCACAAAGGTCTCTGTCTTTGGATCATTGTTTTCAATAAGTGCTTTTTTGTCATTTGTTGTGTATCTTTGGATTATGTTGTGTTGTAAATAAATCCAAACAATCTAAAAGCCATTCTTTTTTAAATCTCCTCATTCTTTGTGCAAGGTTGCTCAGAATGGCAGGGCCTGATAGCTCCTAATAGGGCCGTTAGGGGAGGGTCTTTGTCTTTCTCAGGTGTGAAAAGCCATACATATTAATGACCTCCGCATAAAGCTTTCTCACACAAAACACGTCGTAAAAATTTTAAATCAATATATTGTCTTCTCTGAATGAGCAGTCAGGGTGATTTTCACATAGTTTTAGAGCAAATATTCTAGGCTACGTCATACAATTTTCAAAAGTCTTGTGAAGAAATAATCAGTATGGGTTTCATGGCCGTATTTCAGTGAGAATTTTTTTTTGTATTTTCACAAACCACGCATAAATGTCATTATCTCAAAACTACAAACTTTTACATACATGCTGCTGATATATTATTGTAGCAGAGTTTGTGCTGAATACAGTGTAATTAGACTTTAGCCATGAAAATGTCACAAGTAACAGAAATAAGCACAAATGTCAGAGCATGTCAGAACACCTCCAGGGCCCAGAAAACAGCTCAGACCCCAGAGGGTTAAAAGACATAGAAACAGACTTTTCGATATTGATTTTATAACCCGACAGTACTGAACGAAGCTAAGGAATTCAGAACTGCAGAAGTGGAAGTCTGCAAATTCTCTAAATATAAAAGAACGTCATCTGCATACAGAGAGATGACGTGTTTTTTCCCTTTAATTATAATTCCGGATATGTCAGGATTGGTCCTGATAAACTCTGCCAGGGGTTCAATGAATAATGTAAACAATAAGGGTGATAGGGGGCATCCCTGTCTGCAACCACTACGTACTGGAAAAAATTCGGACATCAAACCGTTTGTGTTGACAGAGGCAACAGAGTCTGAATAAAGATGCTTAATAATATTAATACAATTAGAGCTTAATCCGAATTTTTCCAAAACCGAAAACAAGAAGGGCCACTCCACGCAATCAAAAGCCTTTTCGGCATCCAAAGATAATATCATTGATGTCTTTTTTTGAGTACGAAAATGATGTATAGCATTAAGAGCACGACGTACGTTATCTGAACCATGTCTGGATTTCACAAATCCTGCTTGATCAGGATTTATCACCTTGGGAAAAATAGATTCCAATCTTCGGGCTAAAACTTTTGCCATTATCTTATAGTCCACATTAAGAAGGCTAATAGGCCTATAAGATGAGCAAACTAGAGGATCTTTATCTTTTTTTTGGAGTAAACTAATTGAAGCGTGTCTCCATGAAGGGGGGACTTCACCTTTCCAGATATCATTGATTGCAGGCATGAAATCGGATGGATATTAGGCCAGAATTTTTTTTTAAATTCCAATGGGAAACCATCTGGGCTGGGACATTTCCCATTCGGCATGGACTGAATTGCTGCCCAAGCCTCCTCTACTGAAAACGGAGCGTTTAAGTTAAAACGATCTTCCTCGGAACATAACGGTAATATGATATTACTTAAAGGGGGGTGAAATGCTCATTTTCACTCAATCTTCTGTTAATCTTGAGTACCTATAGAGTAATATTGCATCCTTCATATCTCCAAAAAGTATTTTGTTTTATTAAATTTTTAACATAAAGATAGGCTGTACCGAGTCTTTCCGGAAAAAAACGAGCGGCTGGGGGCGGGCCGTGTGGGCGCAGCTAGCTGTGCTAACGCGCCAAGCTAGTGACAACACACAGAGACATTTGTTCAACAAACAGTTTTACTCACCGTCCGGTTCCAACGCACGACCGCGAATTTTTATCATTGTGACTGCTCGATCCTTAAGCATTAGACGATCTGCAAATCCGTAGATCTGGGCTTTGTTTATAAAACAATCATCGTCGAAATGCAGGGAACAACAGTCTTTACACAACTCCGTTTATGCTCAGGAAAACAAACTCCATCCACGGGTTCCTTAACGCTGGGTTCTTTGGGAATCTGTGCAGGGTTGTCTTGCCCTGGCAACCAAAAACACACTTCTTTGGTGACATTGACTTCCCAAAAGCCAGGCAGGGCGCTTTGATGGCGAACTGCTTTCACTCTCTTGCTCTGGTCTACGAGTGCGCGCGCGGCCGCGATCTTACCGGAGAAGTGCCCTTAGGACCCATATAAGGAAATTCCGCCCTATCTTACGTAAGACAGAGCCATACTCGAAAAAAACTTTCCGAAACTTGTGACAAACCGGAAGGAGTATTTTTGTTCCAAAAATACTCCTTCCGGTTTGTCACAAGTTTCGGAAAGTTTTTTTCGAACGTACAACTTAGTTTTTGAAACTTTGTCCATGTTTAGCATGGGAATCCAACTCTTTACCAGTGTAAAAAACTCAGTATGCATGAAATAGCATTTCACCCCCCCTTTAAAAAGGCAGCAATGTCAGAGTCTGTCGCTTTTAATTCAGAACTATATAGAGATTTATAGAATTCCTTGAAAGTACTGTTTATGGTTAAAGGGTCACTCAAAGTGACACCATTTATATTTCGTATCATATTAATTGACCAGTCATTATTTTGATTTTTTAGTTGGTATGCCAGTAACTGGCTAGATTTATTGCCAAATTCGTAATATTTTTGTTTAGTAAAGAGCAGAAGCTTCTGAATATGGGAGGTATGATCCATATTTAGCTTAATTCTTGCATTCACCAAAACTTTTAAGTTCGAAAAAGTAGGAAATTGCTTATGTATTTGTTCCAATCTGGTTACCTCATTTTCAAGATTTTTTATATTACTATCTTTGACTCTTTTAAGATGGGAAGTATAAGAAATAAGGTGGCCGCGTTAAGTGGCTTTGGCTGCGTCGCAAATCATGGCAGAAGACCCTGGAGAGTCTCTGTTGTCAAGCCAAAATTGTGACAAACTATCTGAGACAAAAGATGAGAAAGGATCGCTGTTTAAAAGAGATGTGTTAAACCTCCAATTTGAGGATCTGGGAATACTGAAAGAGGGTAATTTGCAAGCGCACTGCTGCGTGATCTTATAGGGCAATAGAGTCAATGTGACAAGATTGAACTGCATGCAAAAATTGTTTAGGAAGAAAAAAATAGTCAAGCCTAGAATATGAATTGTGAGGGTGAGAATAAAATGTATAATCTTTCACTTTAGGATTTAATTGATGCCATACGTCTTTCAAGCCAGAATCTGAACATAAATTGTTGAGCAATTTAGATGATTTAGGGTTTGATATATTTGCAGATGAATATTTATCTAGGGAAGCGTTCATTATACAATTAAAGTCTCCGGCTAGGAAACCTAAGCATTTACAATGGTAAGTGAACAATAAGATCATCTGAGATATAAAGTTAGGGGAGTCTACATTTGGAGCATGAACGTTAAGAATAGTTATACGGTGATTGAGGATTGAACCTATGATCATAATAAATCTCCCTTCAGGATCTGATTCCTTGTGTTCTAAAATAAAAGGTAGATTTTTATTCATAAGAATAGCTACACCTCTTTTGTTTTGTTCTCTTTTGTAAGAGGAAAGCATGCTTCGTTAACAGACTTGACTTCATGTCATGACTTGGCCAATTTATTTAGTTGAACATGCCTGAAAAGATCTTTATTTTTTTTTTATTTTTTTTTTAACTAAAAACAGTAAAACAGTGTGCAGGATTTTTTTCTTTTAGGCTATGTTCAATCTTTCAATCCAAATCCAAATTTTTGTGAATATCCGATTGAAATCTGATCATATTTAGCAAGTGTGAATGGCAAAAAATAAATGTGACTTTTTGAAATAGGTTTTGAGCTACATCCATATGTGGTTTGAGCTACATCCATATGTGGTCAATTGAAAATTCTGTGGGAGTCTGTAATTATTTTGTAGTGTTTTGTCGTCAATGCGCAACACTTAATCTTGACTCCCGAAAGTCTTTCAACCTTCAAACATCATCACTGGTCTTCATCTTGTATGATTATTACATGTAATGGCATTCCTGTACAGCATCGGTTCCCAACAGGGAGGTCTCGGCCCACAAGGGGGCCCCAGCGAGCTCTGAGGGGGGTTGCGTCATATTTTGAAAAGATTTGAGCAATGAGCATTAAAGCAGTCCATAACTTTTTTATGTTCAAAATTAACAAAATTTAGATAATGAGCGAGTTCATCCTGAAACCATTTTCCAAACCGTGTTTTTGTCTTATCCTGAATCACTATGGTACACCTATAATAAGTGTTTATACTGGGACTATTTCACACTGGTTGGGATTGCCGCCGCTGTGGAGTAGCCCAGTACCTGCGTGACTCGTCTTAGACATACACAGAGAGAAGTAGGTCCGGCTACAATGCTCTTCCCGAAAGACGCATTATTCTGTTAACTAGAAAAATGCAATTCCGGAGGAACTGCAAAGTGTGCTTACTCGGTGCGGTTCACTAACGTTGGGAGGTAGTGGATAAGGGTGCGTTGAAGTTTGCTTGATCTGAGAATTTCAACAATAGTACTTTTTTCAAGATTGTGCAAAAAGGTGAAAAGTTATGTGCATTAAGAGACATGTCTGCAATGTAGACTAGTGTCAATGGCATTGTTTATGTGGCTTGGTTGTTGGTTTTGAAATAATTGGTTATGAATATACAGCAGAGAGTGGGAGTGTTTTGGGTGATGAAATAGTATTGAAAAGAAGTTGACAGTCTTAATTTACTGTAACCAACAAGCCAATACAAAACTCACCCAGCTGTTCTATGGTTGAGTGTTCCCTTTGATTAGGAACAAATTTACTATCTCAAATTAAGGTCTACCGTAATTAGCGATGCTTTGATTGCTGCTGTCAAGATGTCATCACCTACACAGAAACACTGATTTTTATAGCCTACCGTCAGTCCTCATATTGTAATTAAATGAAAAACGCTATCAGTTTCACTATTAGCTTATTCTAGCGATGCAATCGCAACAACATGAAAAACGCTGTTTGGCCTTGTCTAACTTTATATGACATATGCGCCATATGCTAGAGTTACACATCCCGCTGCCATTTCAGGGCTTGAATTTCGGTGCGGGAATGTGGGGATTGCTCATAATTTAAACCATTCCCGCAAGGTTAGCTTTTATAGTGCGAGAAATTCCCACACAAATATATTCGCTTCATCTCAGAGCAAATGATTAAAAAATAAATTCACAGATGCGAGAAAAAAGATGTCAAACTGTCTTTTATTTTCGAATTTAATTCCTCAATCAGCGCTGGACCGGCATTTTCTGTCTTCCGCTGAGCCCTGGCCGTAGACAGATCATATGTTTCACGCTGTCAATGCAGTGGTCTGCGTTGCGCTGATCTTATTCACACTATCGAGTGTAGGTGCAGCATTCTAACATTGAGTCATAATGAGCTGTTTGTGAAGAAATTATCCGCTTCCAAATTATGTCATTTTAATCACGAAATTGAAACATTAAAAAACAATTTGCTCTTTATGGTGTGCGAGTGATAGAGCGCGGCAGCAACGAACCAACTGATCAGCTTGCAGCGTAACATCAACATTGAATATTCAGCCGAACAGCTGATCATTGTGTAACGGGATTAGGTGATTGACAGCAGCGTTAGCCTATCAGCGAATAGTATCTTCCATTTAAAGCCTGAGTGGCTGTTACCTGGGATGCGTCACGTCCGATTTCCCCGTTTGTTTTGCTTGTGTTGACGGAGGTTGTAGGTAAGCGTGCTATGTTTGAATGGTTGATAATTTTGGAAATTGTTGGTATGCATAACCTGAAATCATTGTATGTTAATCATAGTGCAGCTTTATGCTTTGGTGCTGGTGCCCTTTTCGTACTGCTTAGTGGATTTGATGACTGTTCGCCTCTCAGGTATGTTTATTGTTAAGAGCTCGTTATATAGGGCTGGTATGGATGTGTGGGCTTAAGATTTCTTTTCGCGTACTAAATAGGCATGATCCCATTGTGTTATCGGTGGGTATGATTGTGACCAATCCGTGTCTATGAAGCGTGCTATCTGGCGTGATATCTTGATGGTAAGTGTTTAAACATAACTATAATTGGGAGTGGGGATAGTACTATGATTAGTAACATCTGTGTTTGTGTTCGCTATAGGATTCTCCCTCTCGTTCTATGCCGTGATTGTTTGCTGCTGTATTCGCGCTGTTAAAGTGCTGCGTTCTATAGGGATGTTCGCCGGAGTCAAATGTGACGTCACGATATGGGCGTGGGCGTGAACTGGTTGGCAGAAAGAACCAAAACATGTCGCATGTCGCAGCAGTCTACCTGTGTTTTGTCAGCATAATGTTAATTCTTTGTCCGAAGAAGCTAAAAAGAGATATAATTAAGCTTTTATAACCAGGGTTCATGTTCTCTGCCTGATCCTTATCACCTGAGTGAGAATTTTTTGTTGTTCTTTGACATTTAAACGAAGTCAGCAAATTCGTTGGATTTACAGCTAAAAATGTGGCGGCACATTACTGGAGTAAACAAAGCATCTGTGAAAGCAGCGCAGTTTGAGTGTTTCGGAACGTATATGTGATCGGAGAGAAAGATGAGGCCCTTCTCTGACTGAGTTTGAATGTGTGAGTTAAGTAACGTTATTAAACTGTTGGTGAGATGAGATGAGATAATGCAACGCTGACATAGGCTAACGTTACAGTACAATGACAGTTGCACAGATGTTGGGAGTTGGGAACCGGTGAGAAAATGTCCGGTAGCCTACCCGGTAACTTTACTAGTAGGCCTATTACAATATTAATTTAGTTCTGCTTAACGGTTCCTGAACGCTGTAACTAACAGCTGCCCATCCATCAACACAGCCGCGTTTGATTTGTTTACATAACGTTACGAGCTGCACTAGGTCTATCTGTAAGAGTTATTATTACTTGTATGGATCTCGTTAATAACTTGACAGCACTTAAATGTGTATTCTTACAAGTTAAAGAACAAATGTTTGTGAAATTCCTTTTTTCACCTTTTATGAGGCCAAAAAAAAAAAAAAACTGTCTGGTAAAAAGTCACAGTGGCTGGTGCTCAAAAAAGTTAACTTCAGGCCCTGTATAACATTGGTTGACATACGTAAAAATGTATGAAAATACAATAATTTGCCCTTAATATATAAGGGTATGTACACAGATGATACACACAGTACAGTACCCAATCTTGCCGATCACACAGCACGATACAACCATTTTTCTTCTGTGTTTGCGCTGCGCAGCAAGCGGCCATTATTTTTCTTCTGCCAACCAGAGCTCACCTAACCGCGTCGTGACGTCACGGCGAAGATCCCTATACAGCCGCACCGACGCGATCATCACCATAAATAAGGGGGACTGCTCGTTTGGCTCTTATCGTGGCGTTTTAGTGCCCTGCTTCATATTTCTGGCTTGTGTGGGAGGACTATTTAGTTCTGTCCGCTTGTAGGGGAGCTAAGCTGCCCTTTGTTTCTTTTTCTTTGATTTAAACTTTGTTTATTTCTTTTGTGTGTTGTCTATTACTTCTAATTGTGCGGAAGTACAGTTTGTTTGGTTGAATTGATTTGCTTTTCTTTTCTTTCATCTTTATTATGGTAAAACCGATTAACTGCTCATAGCTTGGGTTGCATGTTATCAACCATCTATTAGTGTAACTCTATTTGTGTGTGATCATCTACTGAATTCAAGTTGTTTTGTAGTAATCTCAGGTGACCAATTATTTGATTCTTTTGTTTTTTTCTGCTTATGTCTGTTTGTCATTGACATTCATTGCTGTGAGGACTGGCTTCATTAGTGATGTCCACATTATCATTTCTATGTTAATTTCTATAATACCTTATTTTTTTATTTGTTTATTGGAGGAGCTGGGGTCCCACGGTTGGATTGCTCTTCCTTGTGGTGGTGGTTCTTCTTTATCGTGTGCGATGTACACTTTGAGTGCTTGATAGTGTGATTAGACTGCACGGGTGTGCGTGTGCGTGGACGTGTGCCTTGTAAAACCGAACTCCACATTGATTCCTGCTGTTGGGAGCCTCAGCCCTGCCGGTATTATTTAGTTTTTGTTTTACATATACATAACTGCTACATACCAAGTTGGGTTGTATATGTTTTTTTCGTTTTGTTTGAAGTGGGGTTTTAGTGTCTCTTGTTGCTTGTTTTAGTGTCCAACATTTTAAATCATTTTTGTATTAATAAACATTTGTATTTTTGTACATTACTCACGTCTCTCGTCTAATTCTGTGAGGGAACCGAACCTGTGTGCTTTGCTCAGTGTTTGAGTATTTTCCCTGGGGTTAACTCCTAGGGTGGCATAGTCGGACTTTCTTATTAGTAAACAACTTGGGCTCATGTCTCAAATTACACCGCCCCGCCACATTTTGGCATATGTCGGCAGGGTCCCTCTTGTATAGTACAGAGACGTGGGTATTTTGTTTGTATCTTTGTTTTGTTTTGTTTTTTTCTTTCTTTGTTTTCCGGTAGGAGCCAGACAGTAGCAGTCGCTCTTTGTGGTGGATCGGCACAAGTCAATCTTATTCTGTATTTGTGGTAAGTGCTTGTGCAGTCACAGAAATGGAGGATGAATTGCGTGAGTTAAGAGATTTAGTAGCTCAACTAGTCAAGTCAAGTCAAGTCAAGTCATCTTCATTTATATAGCGCTTTTAACAATGTAGATTGTTTCAAAGCAGCTTTACAGAGATAAACGTATAATTTATGGTAACAGAGATTGTTTTGGCTTTATAGCGGTTCTTTAATAAAGTTATTTTACAGCTAAAGTTAGTTATGATTGATTCGCTTCCGTCGCAACGATCATTTGTTATTAAATTAGGGGCCGCTAAGACGACACCATTCTCTCTACACAGACTTTAAACACGAACCTGTGAGAAACACTGATGGCGTTCACATGCGCATTAAGAATTGGTTCTATAGTTATGTGCGTTTGAATATATGTGCGCAGGTTTGTAATTCCCTACAAACCAAGCCTAAACAAAGTACTGGTGTTTCCTTATAATTTTTGATACAGAATTTTATTTTATTTGATCAAATCGGGGTAGATACGCGAATTGAGTTTCCCGACGACGCTTTATCTGTAGAGTGGTAAAGGGATCCTCCATAGGGAGAGACTAGTTGGCACTTCAGCACTGCGTTGTCATCGGGTCCAGGCGAAGGGCCTTCATCATGTAGACAGGGGCGTCAGGTACTTGAGGGAACTGTATGAAACAATTATATAACGTTCGACTACGCCAACCGGTATATACCGGGAACTATCAGCCCCAACTCAGGGAGCGCACAGGTTCGTTACCAAAAGAAATGGGTGAGCAGAGAGACATAGGCCAGGGAACATCAATGATGAGGCAGTTTTATTCAAATACAAAAGTTAAAATCATCAATACATTAACAAGGGCTCAATATTCACATATCAAAAAGAAAAGGAAAACAAACACTTTACAAAACTTTAAAATAAAGAAATAATAAATACACTAATACAAATACACAAGAAAGCTTAATTAGGAGGGAGATGGCCTGCTGTGACCCTCAATTCACACAACACACTTAATATCCACAGACACCCACTCTGTTGAAGTCAAGTCACTCAAGCACAGCACTCAATGTGAACCCCTTAAACAGCAGCTAAACCCCTCCTCGATACACTTTCTTCGTCAAAAACCAGCCCCAAAAATAAAGAAATCTAAATTACAATTTGAAGCAAACCAATAGACAAATCAAAATGAAACAAACATGCCACGGTCGGCCGCACACACACTCAGAGCAGAACAAGTCAGCGAGGAAACAGCCACGCACTCGCACACTGCGGCGAGCAATCGTCCCAGCTCGCTGTTATGCAAGTTCAAGTTCGCACCAACGAAAAGACGACAAAACTAAGCTCAGGCAAGACAGCAGTGCGTTACGTCAACAGACGCGCATCTCTTCCCGCAATATAGAGGTGAAATCCTTGCTCTCGTCACTCAAATCTGTCAAACATGAAACAGAAATTACTAATAAAACAATAAAAGAGACAACCCACACGAATTGTTCTCATACATACCGGAAACGTTCTCAGCGCAGCACTATACGTGTTCGCTGGCCTCAACATGCCGCCGGTTGCTCGTCAAAGAACTACACAGACTCAAAATAGTAAATACACGTTCCATTGATAAAAATCCTAAAAAACAGACGTAGGTTACCAACCTCAAAGCCCGGGGCAGCCTGTGCATGGCCGCACAGAGCCGAGACAGCACTTCCTACTCTCCCATTCATAAATGGCGGCCTCCGTAAAGGGGCGGTACGGGTGTCGACGCATCGCATTCGCAAGTGGCAAAAACCTCCCCATTTTATACCATGACACCAGACTGCCGATAGGTTCAATGTTTTCACATGACACTTCACCCTGCTACATTCAGATCTGGATACGGCCCGGATCCGGCAGGCTGCGGGAAAACCTCGGGATAAACAAAGACACTAAAATTAGCGTAGATGCCATTCTTCTTACGATGTAACGAGTACATCAGGATTTATGGGAGTACATCAGGATTTATACAGTCGCACCGATGTCATCGGCTGAGGTCAGACTCTGGCAGGGAGTCGATTTTCGGCACAACATCTGCGTCGAAATTTACCAAATAATCCAAAGTGAAATGCACCGAATACATTCAAATAATGCACTGCTGAGACATTCACATTGTTGAAAAAAGGGAAACCCCACTAGCCTAGCATTAGGGTTGTTTGGAAGGTAATGGTATTGATCCTGTGTCGATCTTTTCTCATTCTCATGTCACTATTCACTAAAGCCTTGTTTATACTGTCGCCTGGCTCCGCAGACTGCGCTCGCACCTCCCCAGAGGACGAGGCGTTTATACTCGACGTGCTCGCCGTTGTACTATTCTGTGAAACGACAGGGGGCGACTCAAGTAATTGTCCTCTTAACCATCAGGAATCAGCGGTGAGAGGAAGAAAGCTATACACACGTGACAATGTTTATTTAGTACATCACCACCAATACACTCCAAAAAGAATCGTGTAAAATCCAGTAAACCCTGAGATTATTACTCGTGACATTAGAACAAAATATATGGATATGAGAATGTGTATACAATATAACTAAATTAACGATTCTTAAATATATTCTAATTTCACTAAGCATTTCATTAAGTTTCGTGAACATTTTTATTAAACATGGACCTTAATGTTCATTAAAAATACTTTGTATGCTCATTTTTTAAATGTAAGCAACTAATTTAAGATGCACAAACTGGGTGCCGGTGTGGTGAGAAGTTCGAGCTCGGCCAGATTCGGCTAGAAGTCGTTCATCTTCGGATGCGGAGCCGCGCGCGCTGTTACAAAAAAAGCCATGCACACCGCCAAGCGAAATGGGGTCTCGCGAACCCAACGCGCACGACCGCCCACACCGCAATCACCTCAATTTTGCCGCGCGCACCTTCGCGCTCGTGTGGACGCGTCGAGTATAAACCTAGCTTAACGCTCCAGTGGGCGGGGCCAGAGACGCGGTGATGTAGACGTAGGCGTTGATATTAGGCTTGTTTGAGATGAGCAAAATCTGCGCAGAACCGATCACCGGTGAACAGCGCGAGATGTATGCCGGTTAGTAGGGGTGTAACGATATATCGTGGTACGATCTATCGCGATGCAAAAATGTTACGATATGTATCGTAGAGTTATGGTGATTTTTATTTATTTATTTTTTTTATATGACATCCGTTTTATCCTATTGGTTGAGCTACCGCACCCGCGTCACGCTTGCATTCACGCTCAAATGAGTCGCCTGAACTGAGCAGTAGCAGGGCAAAATGAGTTCGACTGAAATTGAAGTAGAGGATGCCCCGTCCACTTACAAGTCCGACGTCTGGCAGCATTTTGGTTTTCCAGTTACTCGACAGGAGGACGGTAAAAAAACAGACAAAACACGAACTGTGTGTAAATACTGTAAACAAACACTGTTATACACAACGTCGAACACTACAAATATGATGTGTCATTTAAAACGGCACCACAAAGACAAACTCCTGCAAACGGGTGCGAAAAAGAGAGTGAAAGAAGGCCAATCATCTATACAACGTAGTTTTGCTTCAACGTGGTCTCAGTCAAGCGCAAAAGCTCAAGAAATAACCAGGTGCATCAGAGTTTTTATCGCAAAAGACATGAGGCCATTGTTAAGTGTAAATTCCTCACATTAAGTGTTTTGCTTCACATTAAATCTTGCGTCAGTCACTTGCTTGGTCGCGTGAGGAAAGTCGTGGCTTTCTTTCACCGCAGTACCACAGCTACAGCTGTGCTCGCGGCAAAGCAAAAGATGCTTGAGATCGCATCACACAAGCTTATCATGGATGTTGTTACACGATGGAACAGCTCAATGGAGATGCTGGAACGCTATCTCGAGCAACACTCTGCTATAACGGCAGCCCTCTTGAGCACAGAGGTGCGCAAAAATGCACGTCAACTCGATACTATGGATAGCGCAGACATCAGTGACGCCGAAGAAATCGTAAACCTTCTTAAACCGCTAAGAAAAGCCACCACTGTCCTGTCTGATGAAAAGAGCCCCACGCTGTCACTCATATTGCCCTTGAAAGCCATGATCGAACAGAGCATGACACTGGACGAGAAAGACTCCACAACCATTGCTAACATGAAGATGGCCATCCTGCAAAACCTCTCAAGCAGATTCACAGAGGAACAGGATTATCTGCTAGAGGGTGCTGCCTTGGACCCCAGATTTCGGTCATTGCCCCACTTACTCCCTGAACAACGTGAAGAGGTTTTCCACCGGTTGAAGAACAAATCAAACCAGTTACAGCAGCTATGTCTGCATTACAAATTGTCTGAGAATCAGTGTATTTGCATTTGTGTGTGTTTGTCACTCCAATTGCATGTTTGTGTAACCTACTTTGTGCACACCTTTTATGTGTGTGTAACTGAAACTATACTTTGTATACCTTAATTATTTATTTTCTTATATTTTAAGACTGTCACTGTGAAGCAAGCGTAGGAGGGAGGTGCCAGTGATGGAGACCCCACTGATGCAGCAGATCAGAGAGATACAGCACACAGAGTTGAGCCAGAACAGACACCTAGCAAAAAGACAGCACTGGAAGAGCTCTTTGGTGCAACTTTTTCTGAACCACCACCAGTCACCCAGTCCAAAAGTAGGATAGAAGTAGAGATTGACATGTACAAAGAGGACACTTATATTCCCCTCACTAGCTGTCCACTGAAATGGTGGAAAGAAAATGCTCAAATGTACCCACTTATTTCACCTCTTGCAAAGGCTTGCCTCACAGTTCCAGCAACTTCTGTTCCTAGTGAACGTGTTTTTTCTACAGCAGGGGATATTGTAAATGCACAAAGATCCCAGCTACTGCCAGAAAATGTAGATTTTATGCTGATTTTCTTGCAAAAAACCCTGTAAGTAACCTAAACAAACCCCAAAGCTGTTTGTGTTGAAATGACTTGAACAGGACACTACTTGATGGTGTTTTTTGTTGTTGTTGTTGTCTTTGCACTTTTACTGCTTAAAGAAGTTCTCTCTTGGGCTAGCCTAATTCTAATTTCATGATACAATTCAGTTGTATTGGTCAGTGACACCTAGTCAATTGTTAATTTTACATACAGAAGGTTAAACCAAATCTTGATTTTTATTGAAGTATTGTAAATTCTTTAAGTTGTATGTATAACAAGACAGTTATTGAACACTGTTAATGTTAAATAAATCTGTTATTTGATTTTCAGTTTAATTTTTTAATTTTGTTCAAAATATCGTGATACCTATCGTATCATGAACCCAGTATCGTGATACGTATCGAATCGTGAGCTGAGTGTATCGTTACACCCGTACCGGTTAGAGTGTGGTCCGCCTGGCTCTGATGTCATACTGACGTATGTGAAAATCTCTCGCGAGCGCAAGGCGGCCGTGTCGGATTCTGCAGTCGCGCGCAGCTGCTCTCCACCGACTGCACTGAGCAAAAGCATGATGGGAAACGACTTGCTGACGACACAGCTTAATGCTCATTGGTTTAAACAACCGTGATGTATCATTCTCTTTTAAACTGTTTGATCTCATGTTTTTATGTGTATAACTTATGTGTTAGTATTCCCAAACTCTCTGACAGTGTGATCTATGGGTTATTTGATTGTTGTCATATTTATACAAATATATATATAAAACATGTCTGTAATTAAAGTAAAAATGATTGATAAACACATCTTTGGTATGCTATTAAATGGGTGTCTTGTTCATTGTAATTATTTTCATATAAAAGCAACAGAACTCAAATTACATCCAGTTTATTAGCAACACTGTGCACGAGCGTGAATCCCGCGATATCCATGTCTGATCTCACAGGTGTCAGATGATCTCAGATCACTGCGAGAGGAGAGATCTGTCCGTCCTGCCTGCGCTTCATCACTCCTCCCCTCACCACAGCCGCTACTCTCGACTCCATTACAGGCGAGCCGCATCTCGAACAAGCCTCTTCTTCTGCACAGGCGCTCTACAGCTGCCCTGTGACGTCATAAGCCTCCACTTCTCAGATCCGGCGTTGTCTAGCCTTGGTTTCAATAAAAGCAGTTTTTGGAATAGCAAGGAAGGTTAGAGTTTTGAAACTTGCAGGGTATTTTTATAGTATAACGAACTCTTGACTCTTGTCAAAAGATCAAGGAAAATTTGAATTGTCAGTTCATGACCCCTTTCATAAATAGAGAGAAGATCAGGAGCATCTGTGAAGCTGAAGTGATGCACAAGTCCTACCAGCCTCTGAAACCTGCAGCGAACCGGCTCCTGCAGCAGAGATGGGACCAGTCCAGCCACCAGGACCACCGAGACAAGGTCTTGCTTATGCTTATGTGTGCTTTACTAGCATGTTTAACGTGGGTTTGCATATGTTCGCTTTATTAGCATGTTTAATATTGCGTGTAATTTAACTAATTTGTGCCGCTCAGTTTGAGTTATTTTAGTATATCAAGTCACTAACTTGACTAAGTGAAAATTAGAAATGCTGGCAACCATTGCTGAAATGGATGAGTTTGTTTTATTTTATTTCAGTTGATGCTTATGAATTTATGGGGTTGTTGTCAAATAATAATCCTGCTTTGTGTGTGTGTGTGAGAGAGTGTGTGTGAGTGTCTCTCTGTGTGTGTGTGTGTGTGTGTGTGTGTGTGTGTGTGTGAGAGAGAGAGAGTGTGTGTGTGTGTGTGTGTGAGAGAGAGAGAGAGAGAGAGAGAGAGAGAGAGAGAGAGAGAGAGAGAGAGAGAGAGAGAGAGAGAGAGAGAGAGTGTGTGTGTATATATATATTATATATATATATATATGTATGTTGATTTTCTCTGTCTCAGGTGAGAGAGGCCAAACCTGTGGTCGACACCAAGGGCATCCAAACACCGGCGCATATTCAACACAAACTGAAGAAAGTCCAGGTGTCTGATTAATTAATATGTAAACAAGAATGTATTTTCCTGTCACCATGTACTTGCCCTCATGTTGTTCCAAACCTGTATGAGTTTCTTCTGCTGAACACAAAAGAAGATATTCTGAAGAATGTCGGTAACCAAACAGTTGAACATACTTCAATAATTATTAGCCTATGAGTAGACAAAAATGATTTTGTGAGCTCTATAACAGTACTATTGCATTACAGTGATGTGTTATGAAGTAACGTGGAGCAGATGAAATGCATGAGAACAGTTGTTGTCTTCAGTTGCAGGAAGAAAGGATGTCCATCATAGAGAGAGATAATCATCTTCTGGCCAGCAGACTCTCTGCTATCTCTCGCTCTAAAGGACTGGTGGACCACAGGAACCATTACCCACAGTACAGGTGTGTGTGTGTGTGTGTGTGTGTTTAGCTGGTTAACATAGTAACTCAGTGAGGTGTTTATTTGAGCTGGGTTTCAGTTGTCGGATCTCCCGCTACGTCTCATATCATCTCAAATTGACAGTCTGAATCATTAATGCTCGGCTGTTGACAAAGCCGTTATGAATAATTGAGAGACACACAACCTATTCCCCGTCATTCCTGAGGGATTCTACAGTATCATAGGAGGATTGGTTTGAATAAAAAAAAGGTTTGAATCGTGCTTGATTTTATTTTTCATGCATTTTGGTTTTTTGTTCATTTACACGACAACTGCTTTCTGCCGCGCTGAAAACTAAAACTTTGGAAAACGGGATTCAAAGTGCAAGTTTTTGAAAATGATACTGTCCCCGTCTCTGTGTAAAACTACATGAACACAAATCTGTGAAAAAGGCGTATGCATATTGCGTGTTCAGTCGTGGATTCGTGTGAACAGGGATCGTTTTAACACTGTTGTCGTCTGGACGCGAAAAACACAAAGGAAGAACTTTGTCCTTTTCATAGTACATTGTTGTTGTGTAAAAGTACCCTTAGTGCTTTTTTCAGTTTTTGTCATTTTTATTATTTTTTAAAAATATATATATCTATATAGTTTGTATACCTTTTTTTTTCAATTTTAGTTTTAGTTATTTTAGTTCATCAATTTAAGCAAAATTAAAAGGATAAATGTTCAGAAAAAGTTTGTTTTATTTTATTTCATTTAGCATTTATATATAAATAATGGAAGCTTGTTTTCCGCCACAGAACAAATCAATTTAAAAGATAATTGCAACTTTTTATCTCACTTTTAATAATAATTCTGACTTTATATCACGCAATTCAGAGAAAAAAGTCTGAATTGTGTGCCAGAAACTAGCTGATATATATATATATATATATATATATATATATATATATATATATATATATATATATATATATATATATACACACATTTAAAAATAATTTAGAAATAGCCTAAATAAAATATTTTTTTCATATTTTATTTTATTTCTTTTGACATTTATTTTGAAGTAACAAAATGTTATTTATGTTATGTTATGATAATGTTATATATATGGTTTTACAGTCTGAACGCTCAGAAAAGGAAGGAGAAACTTCTACAGGTGACTCATGAAAACCAGGAGATCTACCAGCGAATCCTGACACAGAGATCTGACTACAGGAGGGAACTCTGGGAAGACGACTGGGAAAAGGTCAAGCGAAGGAGAGACGACATCGCACGCTATCCACGAGGAGTGACCAACAAACAGGTTTGATCCTAATTCACATGTTAAAAGGCAGAGCTAATTTCGTCTTCATTTACTCGCCTTCATCATATTTCCAACCCTTCTGTGAAACACAATAGCACACATTCTGGATGCTCACGCTGCTCTTGTTGATGCCTGTGAGAAAAAGCATGACAAGTAAATAAGTAAACGGTGGCAAAGAGAACACTTTTAAAGTGGGCATGAAATTAAGATTCACACTATATTCTACATACATGCTATTGTGATTCATCCATGCATGTTTCTTTTCATAATTGTTTATTAAAACTAGTGCTGGGCAACGATTCATTTTTACGAGTTTGTGTTTACATAAAATATGTGTGTGTGTACTGTGCATAATTATTTTGTATATATAAATACACTCCTATGCATTAATATATTTAAGAAAAATGTGTTATTTATAACATTTATATATAATATAAATGATGTATGCATATATACAGTATATACATGCACATATTTCTTAAATATATACGTTATCCAATTAATCCTTGCTCAGCACTAATTAAAACATCTATAAAAACTCAATCTTCCAGTGCAACGACATATGCATTTAAACTCCGCCCCTTTCTACTGAAAGTCTGCATTTAGTCCCGCCTCCTCCTCATAGCCACGCCCACATCTTAACAGTCAACCAACCAACAATTAGCTGATAAAAACAAGTCCCCATCCTACTTTTTTCCCAGATAATCTGCTTCACTACAGAAAAAAGAAAGAATTAATAGAGCCGATTAATAGAGAGTTTAAAGCGCGTAATGAGCTTTTTTCCTCCGTCACAGAAACCCACAAAGGTGGTGAAGTTCTGTGGCCGGAGTCAGCGGTCGTCCAGCGGTGTTGAAGATGACACCTGGGAAACCACAGAAGAAGAAGAACCCTAGCCAGCAACATCAACTCCACACCCAACACTGGTTAACATCGCTCTATAAACTCACCTGTAGTTCAGTTAACCCTCTGGGGTTTTTGGGGTCCTTGAGATGTTTTGACATACCCTGACATTTGTGGGGGGTTTTTTTGTCGCTAATAAACATTTTAATGGCCAAGGCTGAGTTAAGGCATTAAGATCAATTTCTAAAAGATGATTTTTTATTTCTCTTTTTAGGCAACTTTAGCATGGGTGTCCAAACTTATTCACATCACTGTAGCCTATAAAGGACAGCTCTGTATAGGTCATACATGACAAATTTCCACCACACTTCTCTCTTTTTTATTTATTTGTGGCGCTCTTACTCTTTAGTAATGCTTAACCCTCTGGGGTCTAAGATGTTTTTGGGGCCCTTGGGATGTTTTGACATGCCCTGACATTTGTTCTTTTTTCAGTTATTTATAAACATGATAATGGCAAAAGGTGTAAATTCACTCTATATAGCACAAACAGGGCTACCATAATATGCGAGCAACATGAATGTAGATGTTTGTATTTTTAAGAGAATAATGTTTATGCGTGGTTATTGAAAAAAATAAAAATGAAAGTTGCTGAAATAAGACCACAAAAAACATACTAAATATGTGTCCACAAGACTTTTGACTAATGGATGTTGTTGCTTCGAGTTCTGGCTTCAAAATTATGTGAAAATAGTCTTGCTTTATCGTTCACGTAAAACAATACATTGATTTAAATTGTGTAAAACAGGTTTTGCTTGGAAAGCCAATATGCGAGGGGGGCGTGAAGGAGGAGTGGTTTACACCTGAGAATACAATGTCCCACCCACTCTGCATAATGACTCTGTATAATGAGCCATTCATTCAGGTGTGACACTGACTGAGCCAAGAATGAATGCAAGGACAAAAGATATATTTAGAAGAAGACTTATATTGACCATTTAAGATTTTGCTTACATCTATCTTGTAAATATGTTTTGCTATTTTATTAAAAAGGTTACAATTACAACAATAATTACAATTTCAACAATATTTCAAGTGTACTCTTTCTTTGTAAAAAATGATTATAGGCCTACATTTTATCATATGTATTCATTAGTTTGAATATAGCCAACATTGGAACATCTAACATCTTAGTTTATGACTTTATTTTTATATATATATATATATATATATATATAGAACATATGAGCAGAAATTGCTAAACAAAAGCTTATTTGATGTGGCAGTATATTCTACAGTAAAAACTGTACCCAAATCTAGTCAACAAAATTTTGTCTTTCATATTTCGCCTGACTGTAACGTTGTTTTTATGAAATATTAGGGCATATAAATGTTAATTTGCAGTTTAATACGTTGCTTATACAAAGACATTTTATTTCAACATATTTCAGTCGATTTTTACTCATCTCAGTATAGCAAAGCATTTTAGTTGATTAAAGCGGTTTATTCTTTCACACACAGACACGCGATTCATATTTAGGCTAAACAGTCTTTACAAATATGTACCCTTCATTCATCTCACAGAAACGCGATTCATATTATAGAAACGTGATTCATCTTTTGGCGGTTTACATAGGCCTACACTAACGTTATTCCATAACGTTATTCCACATTAACACTTGAGAAAAGATAACTTAGCCTACCTCACTCCTCAGCGGGATCTATTGCTCCTCATATCAGCCCTGTTCTGAGGAAACTTTTCTCCAGGATTATTAGGTAGGCTATATTATGCCTCACTCGCGGCGCGCTGTGTTTACAGCTGATGTGGGCGTTTCACAGGGCTGAAATGGTTCTCAGAATTTGCGTTTGAATAGCGCGTGCTCTCCGGGGCGTGGTCACATTACATTTGAATGAGCTCTAATGAGCTCGACTGGAATCACTCTCTTTTAATACAGATTTCACAAGATGAGAATATTTGTTTTTTATATAAATTACTTCATTTAAAAGAAGAGAATTCAAGCTTCATGCCTGTGCGTCTGTATGCCTGTTTGACTGAGTATTCGCTGAGTTATGGTTCATTTTCGGACGCATTTCAGAATGGACTTTACTGACAGAGAGAAGGCAGAACTCGCATCATGTTTATTTTTCTTTATTTGGCGAAAAGCACAACACTTTGTTTTTATTGTGAGTATACACAAAAATAATACACACTTAACAGGATCGATTGATGTATAACACAAGCATATAAAATAAAAATTAATATTAGTATTTTGATTTTTTTTTGCACTGATAAGGAAAAAAAACGTGCCTATCGCGCCGGCGTGATTGCCGACCTCAGGGGGTTAATTTCTTAGGCCTTTATTAGGCATTTTCTTTGACAGAAAATGTGCTGTCAAAAATAAAATACCAAATATTATAATCTCTATGGTAATATCGACTTAACATATTTGGATTGCCTCTTGTCTGTCATAACGTCATGAAGTCTCGTCAGAGTCGTAGTCATACAGCAGTGCTATTTTTAGTTAATTGAAATAAGAATATATGTTAAGCTGTGGTAGAAATGGCATGAAAAAAGGAAGAGGAGAATGTTTGAGGAAGAAAGACAAGCTCAAAATAAAGGTATGTTCTTCTGACTTCTATAAATAGTGCGTTATTTATTGCTGTATTTTTAGTTTTCATAATAATAAATGTAACAATGCCCATGATCGCAGTCAGACAGACATGGAAAAATTGGGCCATATTCAGCATGTTAAGAATTATCTACCCATGCATTTTGTATAGATTTTTACCCTCTGATGAAGTTATCGTAGTTGTTTAAATTAAGGTGGACCATCTCAGTCCTAGGTGTAAAGAGCACACAAAACGGCAGTTTTACCCCTTTTGATATGCTAATTATGCAATTAATTTATGTTAACTGTCTCTTTCTCTGCAATTTATCAACTGAGAATAATAGTCATTAATAATCACGATTATAATTTAGAGCAAAATAATCGTGATTATCAGTTTCATTATTATCATGCAGTCCTAACCCAGCCCACCCATTCTCCCTCCCCGCTAAAGACAGGTTTCTCCCTCTTTCCAAATTCATATTTAAACCACCATAAAATTTCTAAATAATGCAAAACATTTTTGTTATTGTGATCATCATAAAGGCCTTAAAGCTGTAGTCTACGATGTTGAAAATCGGTCGAGAATGCCTGAGACGGTTGGGAAGTTTTAAAAAACTCATCCCGCCCCTCCACACACACACCCCTCCCCTCTGTGCTACCTGATCCCTCCCACCGGGAAACGACCTGAACAACATCACTCAGTCAAGCTGTGATCACCGGTAGTAAACATCCTCTCTCACAGCTGAAAGCAGTGAACACATAAAGCCTTGAAGGAATGAACACTTACAATTTTGACTGATTGACGTCATTTACTTTCACAACATTGCTTAGTCGCTTCAATCTAATGACCTCGCTAATGACACATCATATGTAAAGTTGACTTTCGACACTTGAACTTAGTTGCTTCATCAACAATTCAATGTCACCATTGTCCTAACAAAATAGCTCAGAGGCACACGTTTGAGTTCACGCCCACGCAAGATTAGCAACACATGCAATGTTCTAACAGAAACCCGCTAGGCCTACTGAAATATATTCAAGCACTTCAAGAAATATAATTACTTTGACCCGTGATAGGCGATGCTAAACGGCTAACAGTCCAATGCCGACCGGCAGCATGAGCATGTTGTCAGACTGATAAAAAGCTATTTATGTAACACCTCACACCATAAAAGTATAAATAAATGCTTACCTGCTCAACAAAAAGTCAGCCGTGAGTGTAGGGGCAAGCAGGGCCGCTTGCTGCTGTCGGTTTGTTTTTTCTCCATTGCTGAGCTGATGCTACTTTGCTAGCTACCATAGACTGTCAGCGCGAAATTTCATATCGCAGGAGGGGGGCGGGGCGGGGCGGGGTGGAGACGCGAGCGCCACGTGGAGTTTCAAGTGGAGCAGGGGATTGGATGAGAGCAGTTGACCAATGTAAGCTGTCCGGCCGGACAGCTTACATTGGTCAACTTCTCTGCAGCTGTACACCCAATAGAGTGAATGGATTTTTTTCATTCTTTTTTCTCTTCATATTGTTAGGATTGTACTGTAGAACCATAACCAGCATCTGAACGAGGTTATTAATAATGAACAATCTTTGAAATCGTAGACCATAGCTTTAAGCTTAAATGTAGTACTGCATTTCTAGTCATTATGCATAATTGTAACAGTATCTTATGCATTTACAAAAACACCTTTAATTTATGCTTTATTTTTTATGTGCTTTCTGTATTTTATGTACTAGGGGCTATGCTGAAATCTCTAAGTTTCTTAGTGTTTTTTCATATGTATGTTGAATGTTACACTTTTATACATGCTACACTAAATACACATTTATAAACTTAAATATTGAAATTGTCATCTCATGTGCTTTCTCTTCCTTCATAAAATTGTTATGACAGTTTTTTACTCCAGTGAAAGATAACACAGTTTTTTACTCCAGTGGGGCCAATTTTCATGATCTTGCCCCACGGGCCCCACAACCCCATGGCCGGCACTGGCAAGGAGAAGACCCCTCCAAAAATATATTAGCAATAAGACTACAAAGACCTCCACAGATCCCAAAATGTCAAAATGACTGGCTTTCTCCATCCGCACCACTGGCTTAGCTGTGATGAGACTGATTTTGCATCTTTCTTGTGTGTAAGCGAGTACCCGCAAATTGTACACACTGGGGGAAACCACTGCCAGCAAGCTGTTTTTCAAGAACAATCAGGTTTGCATTTATGACAGTCTTTCTACATTTCTGGACAATAGAGACAAACAGATTTTGTCATGGTTGCTTAAGCCAATGGAAGACCATTGTTAGAAGACCAGTGGAAGGTATTTATCCTGCTGTCCAACATCAGTCAAATTCTAGCAACTGTGGTTTGTTTGCAATTGCATTTGCATGAGGCTGCGACCTGAGGCCAGAAAACTGCCATTTCCGTGAAGGCCAGTTAGGGACAGAACTTTCAACTTCTTTCAGGAAAGGCCAAATAAATTTCAAGACAAACACTTGTGAATGTGTACTGCATTTGCAGGACTGCACACTGCACTGAAGTCATGGCTGAATGTTCTTTAGGGGTGGTATCATCCTAACTGTGTGCAGAGACTCCAAAATGCCATTACCGGGGATGAGGACTGGCTCTGCCCAATTGTCTTGCGCAGCCAATCATGTGGATGGAAAGCCTCATAGATGAAGTTTGAAGTTGCTGTTGAATCGTTGACCGAAACGAGAGTAGATGGCTTGAATGAAGCTGTTTAACCCATGTTCTTCTGATCTTGACCTGATCCTGTGTTCGTGTCCTGAGATTTTCACCTGAGGATTCTGTCCAGCCAGACTGTCTTTAGTTCAGAGGTGGACGTTTACTTCACTTCCAGCTCTAAGCAGAGAGTACAGTTTAGACGGGATTTCTATTATAAGAATATGATACATTTTACACAGATTTCGTTCAAGTCATCTTCTGAATTATAAACGGATGATCATACTGGTAGGAAACAAGAAATACTTTCAGTCAACCATTCAACAATCATGTCAAGTGATGATTAAAACAATCATCACTTCATCTATGAGGCAAAGTTGTCGTTTACATCGCATGTAAAAAGGGTCTGTAATCGCATCAAATTTAATCTCATGAATTTTAGACACATTCGCCATCAAATGTCCACACAGGCAGCAAAAATGTACATGCACTCTATGATCTTATCACATATCACTTAGTGTCTACCCATCTGGTCACAAGCTGGTGTTACATCTCTGAAACCTCTGCAGTCACTTTACAAACGATCTGTTAAAATTCTGGATAAGAAACAAATTATTTCTCATCATTGTCCAATATTACAAAAACATAGATTACTCAGCTGTTAAAACATGGTCAAATACTCAAATCTATGTCTTCTATACAAAATTATTCATGGTTTATCATCCCCTCCACTCCACCAGTTTGTTAACATCCGTACAACTGATCATAGCAGAACCAGAGGTGCAGCAAGGGGAGATTGTGTCATTCCCTTTAGAAAAAGTGTATTTGGTCATACTTCTTTTTCTGTTCGAGCTGCTACTGAATGGAACCGTATTCCCTTAATCATCAGAAATCTAAACACATATTGTACATTTAAGAACCATTTAAAGAAATGGCTTCTTGAATTTCAGATCTGTCAACATTAACACATTTCTAGACCTGCTCTATCCACTGCTGGCTTCTTGCCTTGTGTGTGTGTGTATATGTCATGTTTTTGTCAGATGTTTGTTTGATTGTTGGTTTGCTGTATTTCAACTGTATTTTTTTTACATAATAGGATTTCTTACTAAATGTATAGTACAATTTTTTATTGTTATATGTAATTTGACTCTCTGTTAGGGTGACTTTTAACATCTGTCCGGGGACTGCAGATGAAAAATAGCCTTCTGGCTAACTCTGGCATATTGGCAGAAATGTTTATTAATATGCACTGTCCCTGTAATAATAAATAAATAAATAAACAATTATTACAATTGTATGGATTATGTGTGATCTAGCCACAATAGTCACATATTATATGTGTATATCACGTATGTTATAGATACATATACATTTGTATTCAATACAGTGAATCAATTAAACCACAACATCATTTGATCTAAATGTATCACACCAACTCTAAATTAACCCAAATATTATAACTTATTGTAATGATTTGGCTGTAGACAGTATTGAACACAACGATAGAAAATCCAAATACAGTTTTATTGGTAGCACAATCCAAAGGCGTACCGTCCCGTATACGGGACGCCTAAGTTTACTTCACTATATTACAATTAAATCCTAATTTAATCATGACAAACTATATATCGTTGGAAAGGTCTAAGACTCCTTAATAGATATTTCAGCACTGTTTTTTGTTACAATTTATGCAGGAACAGTAATAGATGAATTTATGACAAGAGCGCACCTCAAAAAAATCTACATCATAACAGGAGTTCTGACCTTTGTCAAAAAAAGTCGACACACACACTTTTAATAATTGAAACTTTGGTTTTCATGCTAAAAGTTCATAATAAAACATTTAATCTAGTATTTGTCAATAAAAAAATATAAAATAATATTATCTTCTAAAAAGAATAATATATATATATTATCCTCTAAAATATTATATCTTTTTTATCGCCTTTTTTATTACATTACATATTTTAGTAGTTATCATAAATTAGGTATCATTTGAAAGCTTACGATCTCAGAATTCATCCTGTGAAAACCTTTTGAAATTGGACATTGTGTTACCATAGAAACGGTACTCTAAATTATTTGATTAGGCTCCTCCCCTTTTGGGCATCATTATGTTTCATAATTTATGATCAAAATATTTTCTAATCTTGACAAAAACACATATTGTTAGAAAGGTCTGAGTCTCAAGGTTCCATATTTTGTGACAGAAGTGATATTTGGACAGAAATGTATTAATTTGTTATGGTAGAATGCATACAGTTAACCCTCTGGGGTCTGGGGTGTTTTGGGGTCCTTGAGATGTTCTGACATGCCCTGACATTTGTGCTTTTTTCAGTTGCTTATAAACATATCAATGGCAAAAAAAAAATTACACTCTATTTAGCACAAACAGGACTACCATGATATGTGAGCCACGTGTATGTACATGTTTTCATTTTTGAGAGAATAATGTTTATGCATGGTTATTGAAAAAACTAAAAATGAAAGTTTCTGAAATAAGGCCACAAAACACATACTAAATATGTGTAAATAAGATTTTTGACTAATGGATGTCGTCGCCTAGGGTTTTTTCTTCAAAATGATGTGAAAATCATCCTGTCTAATCATTCACATAAAACGATACATTGATTTAAGTGGTAACACTTTAGA